>NC_090729.1:15686213-15708713 GCF_036898095.1 Palaemon carinicauda | reverse complement strand
TCATCTTTGGAAGGGTAACAGATCAGATTTGACCTGGAACAACTATACTCAGCTTCGAGCTTTTGCTCAGAGAGTTTATGCCTCAACTGAAAAGGAGTACAATTTAACCATAAAAGAAACACTTTCTGGTACAACTCAGGAACATAAATGGTGGTCTACCCTTAAATCTGCACTCTTTGGTGTAGATGCAACAGTTCCTCCTTTACTTAAACCAGATGGCTCAGTCACTCACTGTCCAAAGGAAAAGGCAACCCTTTTGGCTGATGTTTTTGACAGTAAACAGAGTAATGAAAAACTTGAACTACCTCTTTCCTGTTTTCCTGAGGCTAAACTAACTAGTTTAGCTTTTCGATCTCGTGAGATTAAAGCTCTGTTGATGGACCTTGATGCTTATGGAGGTGTAGACCCAAATGGTATTTTTCCTTTGTTTTTTATAAAGACAGCAGATTTCTTAGCTCCAAAGTTATCTGTTATTTTGCGCAAGTTAGCAAGAAGAAGAGCTTTTAGCACTAGTTGGAGAATTGGTAATGTTACTCCTCTATGTAAATGTGTTTGTGGTAGCTCAAGTCCCACTGATTACCGCCCAATTTCCATAACTCCCATATTATCTAAAGTTTTTGAACGTCTTCTGGCAAAACGTCTTAATAGGTTTGCTGAAGGTAATCATCTACTCCCTAGTTTGCAATTTGGTTTTCGTAAAGGCCTTGGAGCATGTGATGCCCTTCTTACAATCTCCAATGCTGTACAGAAATCCCTTGATTGTGGTCAGGAAGTTCGTATGATTGGCCTTGATTTTAGTGCTGCCTTTGACCGTGTTAATCATGAGGCCCTTGTTTTCAAACTGAAACAGTTGGGAGTGGGTGGGTCGTTTCTTAGCATTATTATTGATTTTTTAAGTAATAGATCTCAAAGAGTTGTTGTTGATGGGCACCATAGTGATTATAGGAATGTGATATCCGGTGTTCCACAGGGTAGTGTTCTTGGCCCATTACTTTTCATACTATATACACATGACATGTGGTTTGGCCTAGAAAACAAGCTTGTTGCATATGCAGATGATGCTACTCTCTTTGCATCAATTCCATCCCCTGAATGTAGATCTAGGGTTGGTGAATCCCTTAATAGAGATTTAGCTAGAATTAGTGCATGGTGCAAATTATGGGGTATGAAGTTGAATCCTAACAAAACTCAAAGTATGATTGTAAGTAGGTCAAGGACGGTGGCTCCTCAACATCCGGATCTCAGTATTGATAATGTTTCTTTAAATATGTATGACTCTTTCAAAATTTTAGGTGTGATTCTCGACAGTAAATTTACTTTTGAGAAACATATAAGGTCTGTGTCTTCTTCAATTGCACAAAAAATAGGCTTATTGAGAAAGTCTTTCAAGATTTTCGGTGATCAATCTATTCTGAAGAAGTGTTTTAATTCTTTCATTCTACCTTGTTTTGAGTATTGTTCTCCTGTCTGGTCTTCAGCTGCTGATTCTCATCTTAATTTGTTGGACAGAAACTTACGGTCTATTAAATTTCTTATTCCTGATCTAGATATTAATCTCTGGCACCGTCGTTCAATTAGTTCATTATGCATGTTGCATAAGATTTTTCATAACTCTGACCATCCTTTACATTCAGATCTCCCCGGACAATTCTATCCTGTTCGTAACACTAGGCAGGCAGTTAATTCTAATAGCCAGGCCTTCTCCATCACGAGGCTCAATACTACGCAGTACTCTAGAAGTTTCATTCCAGCTGTTACCAAGTTGTGGAATGATCTTCCTAATCGTGTGGTTGAATCAGTAGAACTTCAAAAGTTCAAAGTTGGAGCAAATGCTTTTTTGTTGACCAGGCGGACATGAGTTTTTTATAGTTTATTTATGACATACAGTATTTGTTTTTGATGTTGTTAATAGTTTATATATGATATGTCTGTTTTGACGTTGTTGCTGTTTTTGGAGTGATTTGTTGTTAATTTGTTCTCTTCATTTATTTATTTCCTTATTTCCTTTCCTCACTGGGCTATTTTTCCCTGTTGGAGCCCCTGGGCTTATAGCATCTTGCTTTTCCAACTAGGGTTGTAGCTTGGATAGTAATAATAATAAATAATAATAAAACAAACAACAACCTCAAACTATGAGTAATCAGAATCCGACGAAAATTGAGGAAACATTAAACGAAGGAAGAAGTGTCAAATAGATGAAGAGAAGATTTAGAACAAGGTGCCAACAGATATCTGCTTTAAAGGGTGAAGATGGAAACACCATCCACAATACAGATGGAGTGATAAAATTTGCAGGATATGTCTATACAATACTATACAATAGTGATATAAGAAATAACTTCTCCAATAGAAATAATGAAACAGCTGAGACGGTGCCAAATGTAACAGTATCAAAAGTAAAGAAAGCATTAAAAGGCATAGAAAAAGGCAAAGCAGCAGGAGAAGATGGCCTAACAATTGATTTAATAATAGATCGAGGAGATGTCATGGTCGTAAAATCAAATCAAATCTCTATATGAATGCTTTATACCTACAGCTTAGATTAACTTTATCATTACACTAATTCAGAAAAAGGGAGATATAAAAAAACATTAGAAATCCCCACCTAATACGTTTACTTTCCGTAATATGCATAATAATTACAAATATCATATTAGGCAGAATTGAAAGACAGCTAGAGTTTAATGAACCTTGAGAGCAGGCAGGCTTTATATGTGGGTATCCAACAACTGACCATATCTACATAATTAACCAGCTAATAAAAAAAAATCCACAGAGTATGACATACTACTATATATGGCATTTATAAAATATGTAAAAGCTTTTGATTCTTTCAAAGGAAAACCCTTCAAAAACAAAAATAAAAGAATTACTTACAGATATCTGTAGAGGAAGTACAGAAATACTAAATCAATATGAAGATCGTGAGAAAATTCCACCTTTTCCCTCATTGCTGTGCCTTACTGTTTGAAGAGGCTGCCCACCAAACTCGACTCTTCAACACATGCTTCCACAATGAAACTGCCGCTCTTTGCCAGCGGAAAAGCGTTCGCCTGATTGCACCATGGTAAAGTCAAGTTTTGCATCATGGACGGGACTCAATCAAGCACCAAAGCAGACTCTGTTTTCAAGGTGATCCCTGGGGACACTTTCCCAGAAATCTTCGATTGGCTTTGCAAGCAAGGTACATCTTAAAACATACTTCCTGGAGGAGTACTCACCATCACTAGCTTCCAGTATAACCAAGCTTTTTCAGCTATTCAACAACCTTTAGGGGACCAGAAGGTTTCTCTCTCCCTCAGGGATATTACCTGCATTTCTTGCCTGCAACCTGCGGCAGATAGTTCTCTTCATGAGGTGAACTTATTTCGTGCCCTTTGGACACATACCCAATGTCCATATTTTCCCCAAGAAGGACCTGAGGACCAAAGTTAACACCTTTTTGGACAGCCAATTTACCACCTTCAAGACCTTCATCAACGCTTCTACTCCTGACAGTGTGAACAACTATTCATCATTAACCAAAGATGAAATGTATGTGGTAGAATACAGACAGCCACCCCATGACAGGCCAGAGTAGCCATAAAGCTGCCCATCACTCACCACTCTCACACTACATCAGACAACCGCCTACAACCCTGCAGCCTATGGAATGGTTGAACGTTTCCTCACACAGTCAGAGCAGCTTTGATGCAAGGACTCCAACTGGTTTACTCAGCTTCTCTGAGCTCTTCTTGGACTAATGACGACACCTAAGGACACCCTGGATGTCTTGGCAGCTGAAATGGTGTATGACGACCCGTTGGTCGTCCCTACTAACTTTTTTTCCATGACAAGCTCCTCAAACAATCTCCATTGTGTACGTCATGTTGTGAGAGGTTGTCAAGACAATTCGGTACTGGACAATTTGGTCCTGGACAATTTGGTTCAGGACAATTCGGTCGTAGATAATTTGGCACTAAGACAATTTGGTAGCAGGAAAATTTTGTGAAAGGACAATTTGGTACCATGTGAATTGTTTTTTTTTTATGAAGAATTTATATTTTACTGAAGATTTTATTCAAGTGAGAGACACAAAAATGAGACAATTTGTTCATCTGATATATAAATATTATAGGATACATTAACAAATATTTCTTATGAACAAAATGTATGATTATGCAAATGTAACTAAAACGTCAATAACCATACATTTCTTGTCGTCAGATGTGTAAATAAAATATAAATTAAAAAAACATACATTTTTTCTCCTTAAAAAAAAAAAAAAAAAAAAAAAAAACATTAATAGAATACCTTTATAATGTTTTTAAGGCATTTTTTTTTTTTTTTTTTAACTTTAAACTTTTCTATTATGAGCTGTTGCTTTTAGGAACTGCATTCTTTCTGCTTTGTCATAGTTCTGTACTAGATGAATGATACACTTGTTGCAATCCCTGTAGATCCTTTTGATTGGTTACTCACCGTGTTGTAACAATTGCAATTTTGTTTTTGCCAAACTCTCTTCACTTTTGAAGGGCTCCGATCAGTTTCCAAATGTTTGGATGGATGCAAGAGATTATTGCATTATATGTACTGTGAAAACGTTCCAAATTATTATTAATACGTGATTCTCCTATTAAAAATCAGTTGAAAACATTCCAAGATTCTATTGAAAATTATGGATCAAATCTCCTACTTCTGTCCCCTCTTCCTCTCACTAATCCTATATATGTATTTTCAAAATAGGATACAATAGGGTGAGGGATATCATTATCATAAACCAATTCATCAAAGGCATCAGCAACCCCATTTATAGATAAAAATGTGTCATGGGTAAACACAACACTATTAAAAGGATATGTTATTAACGACAAAGATATCTATTCCAATAGTGTTAATAGCGAGATCCAAATACCCTATTGTTTGGTCAAGCATGTATCACTTCAATGTCGTCAATGTTTTGAAAGTAAACCGAACCTCAATGAAGAGCACCTGCAGCGATAAGGAGAGCGTCTTAAGCGATGGAGTCAGCATATTTTGAGAAACCAAGCCTGAGGCAAATCCTTGTTTATGAAATATGTCATCATGGGTGGACACGTGCTGCCCTTTTGTTACGAATTTACACTGGGTCTAGATTGCATCAGAAATTTCTCTTAGAGTCCTCCATGGTGTGATCAAAGTGGGTTTTTTTTAGGAAGCAAATAGAGGCGCAGAAATGTAAAAAGAAAAAAAGAAAAAGCGCATTCTATGGAAAAGACCACTGCCCACAGTAATTAACTCCAAGAGAGGTAGGACAGAACATAATACAAGAGAGGAACTATGTCTGAAGCAGATGAAAACCAAGTCCTAATGAGATTAGAAGCAGAGAAGACCAAAAGTCTGATAGAGCCAGATTCTAACCTTCCTTTCAGACAACAAACGCCTATCTCCAATATCCTGTTATGGGTGAGAAGAAGAGACAGATTGAAGCAGCCAACCATCCCTGCTTGTGACGAGAAGTAACCAAATCTGCCTGCAGCCTGCCTTAATTCAACAATGTCATCAAATTCTTGGAGAGGACTTCTGGTGTCCCATCTTCATGCCACCCTTTCTGTGACATCTTCGAATCCGGTCACCTTGCCAGTTTCATCTGAACTTCAGCCACCCCCCTGCAACGTTCTTAAGCCTGAAGTCTCCCTACCAGTACCGTCTCAAGAGCTGCAGAAAACTATTCCTGAAGTATTTCTACCCTACTGACCGTTACCTTTTTCTATTGATGTTTTGATTGATTTGATTTGTCAGTTATAGCAAACGAATTAGTAACGATGATTTTGTTGAGTTTCTTTTTATATTAATTTCCCATATTTCATTTGTTGTGGTTTGAAACATTTATCCTAATAATCAAAAGAGTCTGCAACGATTTTAAGATAGTAACAAAATACTAGAGCTATAAAACTTCTCAGTTTAATATTAAACATATAATCTTCTTGGTACCGTACTGGAAACCCTTCAGCTGCAGTATGTCTATATACATTTTCTCCTAAATGAAACAAGCAAAAATAAGTATTTGTCCTTGGAAATTTATTTGAAAATGTGTTATGCGCAGCTTTTTAGAAGTCCATCCTCACCTTCTCTGGTCGCTCGTTCTTCACCAAATCTTTCACCTTTTGGAAAAGTCCGTCATATGTATTTTGAGAATTATCAGGAAAGAGGGCAAAAAATCTGGGTGCACTGAAGTTCTTGATTTGTATATGCAAGACATATAATCGAATAAATATAGCAGGGCAACTCTTGAAGGTTCCATTTCCTGCCAAATTCGCATATCGTGTCAAATCATAAATAGCATTGTTAGTAGCAAAAAATGAAATGCGCTCAACGTCCTCTATACCACTGCCATACTGCAAACACGTAGAGCCGTCCTCGATAATGGCAAACTCTTTTGGTATTTGAAATTTTCAATTGTTTCTGGGATCGGTGGATAATTAGCCTAATCACTTCTCCATCGTCTCATAGTTGGATTAAGATGAGCAAGTTTTCTCACATCAGCTACAGCGCACTCATTTAAATTTCCTAGTTTTTCTGTTAAAATGGAATATGAAGGTGTTTGACTTGCGATTATCTTTTCCTTGATATTTGCAATAGCAACCTTTGCACTCTCTTCTGCTGCAGCCGCGCTTTGATAATGATTTCCAATATACGTGAGTGCATGATAATTATCATCTGAGTGTATCCGTGCTTTGCAAGATCGTTTTTCACAACGCCAATATATTTTGGAAGCATCAGCATATTCATTATGTTTCATAATTGGCTAATTTCTTATTTCCCTTTTCTGCTTGTATAGACTTGCAAGACTCCATTATGTAGTAAATGATAAGGTGAAACTAAAATAAAAAGATGTAAACATATCTTCGAAGTAAACTAAGTAAAAGGTCTGGAATAAAGAAACTATTAAAGTCATTTGTTTATATTCTCTGTAAAAAAAAAAAAAAAAAAAAAAATCTGGAAAAAGTACCTAACCGCTTATATTATTTGTAAATGACCAAGTACTTAGGTACATAGGTAATGTTATGTATAAATAGATCTTATAATCTTTAATATGGAATATTATATTTTCTGATTTAGAAATATATAATGAAATAAAAAAGACAACTTAGTACCAAATTGTATTGGTACAAAATTGTCTTAGTACCAAATTGTGTGGTACCGAATTGTACGGAACGAAATTGTCGTATCACCAATGGGAAAATTTACCCTATGCCACCAGGCTTACAAGCCCGTAGTAGAGCAACACATACCGACAGATTTTTACAAGGAATCCCAAGTTTTTCTGCGCAACGAAACCAGCAAACCCCCTCTAACGTCCCTTTACATGGGCCCTTTTCTCTCATAATCCGTTGACCAATGAAGGTGTTCTTATTTAATATTCGGGGCAAAGAAGAATGGGTCTCCATAGATCATCTTAAACCTGTGTCTCTTCTGCAAGATGATCCGCCTACAATGCGGCTCTTCAGAGCAGGGCACCGTATTACACATGCATGTCTTTAATAGGGCCAGAGTCCTGTACCATGCGTGTTTCAGACATGCACGTACACTGTAACGGTATTTCTGTTTTTTTTTATTATTGTTATTTATTTATTGTTCGCCCTCGCTCTGATAAAAACTTGTTTAAGCCTGACTGTTCATGAATGATTTTGTTTTAGTTTTTTGAGATGTTTTTACTTGGAATGGCTTATATATAAACCCATGACCCAAGAAAATAAAGATAATTGCATCCACGTTGCCTCTCAGTTTCCCCTAACGTCAATCCCGCACAAATCAAATGGCCCTTCTATTATTAACTTATGCATCAGAAACTTTCGGCATTACTAAAGCCTTGAAACATAAGCTAGTTACAACTCAAAGAGATAGTTAAAAAATAATTCTAGGAATATGACAAAGAGACGAAAAAAGAGAAACATGGATACGAGAGCAAAGTAAAGTCGACGATATTTTAACAACGTATAAGAAAACGGATTTTGAGCGAAGCGAAAAATCTATTTTTGGGTGAGATGGCCATGTCGTCCTGATGGAAGTTCCTTAAAGTAGCTTCCAAAGGGATATAAGTACTACAGTGGTATTCCCAGAGAATTTTAACTTTAGGTATCCAGAATTCTAACTCTTGGCACGAATATCCTTAAAATCTCACCAAAGGATATCGCATAATATCAACAGATGCATTCTTGACACGCCTCCATAGGAATCTGCACCCCAAACAGCGTTTTGGCTTCGAGGAGGATGTAGCAAAAGGGAGCCGTCCAAAGGCTCTCCCCGCTCTCGTAATACTATTGGGAATACAACAGGGCCATTCCCACAACGGCGGACATTCCTTGTAGCATTGAGCGTGGTGTTACAGATAAAATACCACGGGAGGGATACTGTGAAGATCTTTTCTTTTAGAAGAGATGGGTAGGTCCATCAGGACGACATGGCCATCTCACCCAAAAATAGATATTTCGCTTAGTTCAAAATCCGTTTTTGGGGCTCAAGCCATGTCGTCGTGATGGAAGCATACCAGAGCATTAGTGTTTCTGTGGATTTTTAATCAGTGCCTTAACCTTATAGCAACCTTTCTATGGTTATGGGGACCACATGAGACAAGGGACGTTACCGTTATTCGTCACCATCACTAATCATAACCAATGTTAGCGCTTCCTGCCTCCTACAGGGAAGAGTCATTCTAGACAGTAGAAAAGGGATCTTGAGGTTAACATACATAGTATGACCAAACATAAGTACACACTGAATATACAAATAGTCTCATAGTTGCATATTTGCTAAAATAACATCAGTGTCTCTGGCATGTATACATACAAGTGTCTGGCATAGGTGGACACACTACATTCTAATAGACATTTATTACTAATAAATGACTAAAAGATGTTCAGTTAAACGAATGTAGTATGACAATGGGATTATACCTGTAACAAGTACAGAGACTATATTTCTTTCTTGAAGGAAGAATGGATGAGTGCCACTCCCAGACTGAAGAAAATTATAAAACCAATTCTCTTCATAATTCCTGTACTGGTTACTTCTATCTACACTGTGTACTTCGTACACCAGCACTAGTGCTATCTGTATAATTCCACACCTGGGATTTTGAACTGAGCCAGTGTTATCATGGTAACACTTAATTAAAAGAAGTCACACCTAAGAAGGGTGACCTCTTCTCCCTTTAATTGACAGTCCCAGTCAATTAGCTGTTCATCGTAGAATTAGACAATAGGTTAAATATTCTACCTGGCGTCACAACATATTGCTTCAGAACATGGATTTGTCTAGCATAGTGTATGTAGAACACTCTGGATGATTCTCATCCGTTACCTGTGCGAGGACATGTAAGGTCCCAAACCAAAAACTGTTTACTACAGTAATTAGGGGGCAGGTTTTAATGCACTACCTGCCGGCACTACGAAGTGTTTCAGATCATGCACTTGTTTTGCATAGTGTTTGTAAAACACTCTGGATGATTTTCATCCAGTGTATGAACGAAGGCGCTCAAAGTCCATATACTAAAAGAAGTTCAGTGATAAAGCAATCTTTCTTGGATCATGATCTGCGGGAATACTGTCCGGATCTGCTCTACGAATAAAGTAGGTGAGCTTTGCTCTTAGTTGCTTTATGGATAAATTTGATCCAGAAGTTTCTCCTTTAAAGAGCTGTCCTCACCTGAAGTCTGAAGTTCTATGAAGATAGACCTTTAGATACTCTACAGGACATAGAGAGACATCTTCCTTCAGAGGGCAGATTCTCCAGGGACCCCACCTCTTAGTGGGTAGCTCGTTTTTAGCGAGAAAGGATGGATCAGGAAATAGATTCAGTTCTCCCACTTCCGTGAACTGAATGTGACCCTCATCTCTGGATAGGGCCACTATTTCACTAACTCTAGCCCCGGAGGCGATAGTGAACAGAAAAATATCCTTTTGGGTTAGATCCTTAAGAGAACAATCTTCATTGTTCACAGATGAGGCATAATGTAAGACCTTGTCCAAAGACCAAGAGATGTGATCTGGTGGTACCGCGGGCTTAATGCCTAGCACATGCCTGTGGAATCTTATTTAAGATTTCATTCGCCAGATCCACTTGAAAGGCATATAGGAGAGGCCTAGTCAATGCTGACTTGCACGTATTTATCATATTGACCGCCAGACCTTGGCTATGAAGGTGGACAAAGAAGGACAGACAGAAGTTTATTGAAATTTCTTTTGGTCCTTTTGCTTTGACAAACGCAACCCACTTTTTCCAGGAAGACTCATATTCTTCTAAGAATTCTATATTGCCTTTTGAGATCCCAAACTTTTTTCTAACCGCTAGAGCGAGAAAATCATGAAATGGGGCTATATAGCGAGGTAGTTTCTTGAAGACGCTCGTGATGAAGAGGTGGAATTGCAGTTCCGGGACTTGTTCCCATCTGCTAGGGAATATGTCTGCGCCCATGGACCATTCCAACTCTATCGGTTTGTATCGAAATAGAGTATCCACCGTCACATCGTGGATCAGTTATAAATGAACTGCTGGTAGGTGCCGTCTTTTTAACAGAGGGATGGGTAACTTCACCAAGACTGAATGAGATGTTCGAATGTGACGTCTTATTATCGCTTCAGTGTCCCAGATCAGTTGTAGGGAGCCTGATCTGTGCGGAAGGGGATTCCCTACCCATGAAAGGACCAGGAGAGTCTTGGGACTTATGTGCTCTAATTTCTGTTAGAGAAGTGATTAAAGAGGGACCGATCACAGTCTTTTTTTATCTCTTCAAGCGTTTGATGCGTATTTTCTCCAAGCTCTTAACACATCTTTCCAGTGTGCCCTTAGCACCGGGTCTGTCACTATAGCGAACTTGGGAAAGTTTAGCGCTTTTTCCTGTTGGCGCTTTGGTATTCTGACTGAATACCTGAGTCTCTTGACAGACCTCACGAGCTCCTTTTATATTTCCAAAGGAGAGGAGAGTTGATGTGACTGAAGGCCTCGAGGGTTTTTAAACATCGAAACCCCTGAGCTGGAGAAAGTCGAGACTTCTAGAAGCCTATCTTGCATCCGTGATGTCCCAGGAACCGGGTCATCTCTTTGAATGCACATTGGCCGGACACTTCGGGTGCTGCCTATTTCTAGGCTTGACTTTGACGTGACTAAGTTTGTCAATCCTTTGAAGATACTTAGGACTGTGAGTTCGACACGTATCTTTCCTAGGATGAATGTTACTCTCTATAACATGAATTCTAGATAGGAGGAAGGGGGGTAGTTGACTGGAAGGTTCCGAAGGACAACTTTCAGGTATGACAACACTACGAACACCCCTAATTGGAACAAGGTCCATATGTTCAGAAGGATTAACATTCAGAACTTGCTGTTTTTTATGAACTTGTTCAGTGGCGACAAGTTCAGAATGACTCATTGATATCTTGAGTCCTTCTCGTGAACACAAAACAGCAATCCCTGAAACTCGATGAGCTATAGTTTTCTTACCACCAGTATGCTCTATAGCTCTCAGGTATACTTCTCTAGGAGGGTTTTGAACTGTAGGAGAAGGTAAGGAAATGATGGTAGGGACATTTCTGTTTCCCATCAATGGCTCATCTTGAATAGGCTTTGGAACGAAGGATCGAAGGTCCTAGCCGAAGCGTCTTTATGCTTCGAGTAGTCAGTCAGCTTAGACTTTTGACCATCTGCCTGTAGCACCGTAGTCACTGGAATAGTGGGATGTTGTTGAGCAGCCCGGATATTTCCAGCATTTTTGATCTTCTTTTTAGGTTGGGGACCCACAACCACAGAAGATTTTCTCTTTGAAGGAATGCCCCATTTTTGGAGAAGACTTATGTTCTCCATGGTGGCGTTCTTAATTACTTCCTTAATGACCTCGTGTGGGAAGAGGTCTTTACCCCAGATGATGGAAGATATTAGCTTCCTTGTTTCGTGTTTCACTGTTGCGTCAGCGAACACAAACTCTCTACATGCTCTCCTGGCTTTCATAAAGCCGTAAAGGTCCTTCACCAAGATAGCCATATGCATTTTGGCTATGACCATGAGCATGTTTGGGGTACTTTCGTAGGTTGAACACAACTCTATGTAGTTTTGTAGAGAAAGGGATGTCGCAAGTCTCTCCTTTAACTCATGTTCATTACACAAGAGCAACTCAGACAATTTAGGGAGGCATACCTTGAATTGTCGACTTGCGATGTCCTTGTCTAATTTTCCTACTGAAAATGTCAAATTGACTTCCTTCCAATCCTTTTCCTGTCCGGGAAAAGCTAGTGACAAAGGCTTGCATTCATCGAGTGTGAGACATGGCTTACCCGCTTCGGCAACAGAAGTAAATGCCTTCCCCATAAAGGGGAATGAGAGTGAAGTAGGAGCAAGAAAGGAAGGGTGTCTGTTATTCAGTGAGAATACCTTCGACTCTGAATAACCCGCCTTTCTCGGACTACCTGAAACGATAGTCTGTTCCTTATCATGGTCGAGAATCAAGACCTCCTTTGGTTCCGCTCCTTTTCTTGACTTTAGTTCGTACTTCAGTCGAACCCAACAATTAGGGAAAGCATCAAAGCTTGGCTAAAATTTAATTTTGTCCAAAGGAACAGCATCTATTTTCTCTGAGATGTACAGATTGCCATTTGAAATCGGCATCTACCCCACAAACCACCAGGGATTGGTTATGGAGTATGTTGGTAGGTCTTGATTCAAGGGTCATTTGATTGACCCCTGGGAAGCGACAAGAGAAGCTTTACGAGGCTCTATCTTGCGTTTTACTTCCTGCTTTTCGCTTTGTTTACGAAAGCTCTCTATTTGATTCTTCAACTGGATACATAATTGTACCACATTATCCAATAGAGGGGTAAAAGACAAAGATGTTGACATCGATGGCTCTATAGCCGGCATAGGTGGAGGAAATTCCGACACAACATTTTCCTCTTCTACCCTGGGGCACTTCTTGCCCTTAATCCCAAAGGTTTTCTGGCCGTCAGGGGATGTTATTGGCTCCTGAGGCACTACTGTTTCCTCACTTGCTTCCGGAAATAGTAGCTTACGCATCCTATCATTAGGTAGGAAAGGTCCCGGAGAGATCTTTTGAAAGCCTCTCACCCAGTTGCGTAATTTATATTGAGCTGTATCCCTAATCTCCGTAGACTTGGGAAATTCAAAACCTTCGGACATTAATGTCCGACATACATTGCAAACCTGTGGGTTCCAATAATGTGGGGATCCGGATATAATATTGCATGGGGCATGAAACCTGCAAGTATTATGACCGTAAAAATACTTACTCTTGGCCTTGCAGAGGACTGCAGCACAAGGTATCTGGTGTTCCTCCTGTAAAGAAAGGAAAACCAACTGAGTATACAATGGATTATATCCTTAACAATCAACATACAAATGTCCTTTACAATAGAGTAGCATAGGATAGTAAGCTATAAAGGGATAGTAGGAGATACATAATTGTGTACCCCTGTGAGCAAATGCTGCTGCCTCCCCTCAGTATTAACTGCATGGAGATTTCTCTATAGAGTAACTCCAAGTAAAAGGACTCCTACCCCTAGGGGTAGAGAAGTATCAAATCACTGTCCCAAAATAATGTTAATTCTGTGGGGTCAGGATGACTGATTCTCGATCAGAATATTGAAGAAAACTATTCATTCAATATATGAACGGTACCAGCAGAATGCTCGTACAAGGGTACTCAAGGTATGTCAGAAAATACTACTGTATCATGATCCTGTAGTTTTCTAATTGCAGTAAGTCTATATTGCAATTTACTGGCTACTGTACATCATGTATTGTAGTCTAGTCATTATGCTGCCTTCATTTTAGCATATGACAGCATGGTCCATCTAGCATGAAGCCAGCTGGACTAGGAAAATAAAGACATATATTTGTATATCCCACTCAGCCTATAGTCTTCCTACTATATTAAAATATAGAGTTTCCTGATCAGGGAGATTCATGGAAAAAGGCTCCACCGTTTAAGGATTAGGAGTGTATTACTCCTGCATTGAAGTGTTTAATATTGTGAGGTAATCCTAATAGTGATTTCTAATCAGGATATCGAAGAAATCATAGTCATTCAATATAGGATTGGGCTCAGCAAATGGCTGTGTTGGATATCCAAAATATATTGGAAATAACTACTACTATGAGATTCAGGGCCTCTGTAACACGGTTTTTTGGACTTTGCTCCTTATCAAAGCATCGGGTGTAGCTGAAAGTTGACATATGTATATTTTACAACCACACACAAATTTTGTCAGCATTATCAATAACCTAAACCCGATGGTCTTAATTTTCATAGAGTAAAAATGATCCAGCCGACGCCATGGCCAGTGATACCGAGTCAAGAGTCGAAAACATTCATTACGTAAGCAATGTAAACACCTTTGGACAAAATTTTGCCCTGCCCATCCACCAGACACCCATTCACCTTCTTCCATCTGCTCTGAAACCCATAACAGTCAAGAATGGCTAACAGGATTTGGAATTGCCCCCGTGGTTGCAAACCTGCATTTGTCTTACGACTTGCAACTATATACAGTCATGAGAAAGCCCTTGGCCATATCTATTATAGCCTGAATAGGTAATTATTCAGTTTCTAGTTTAAATCCAATGTTTATGGTCTGATTTGTATTTAGCGTAACATGATTATAATACTTGTAATGTCATTCAGGCTTTTGAACATTTCCATTAACTATTCACTATGCCACCAAGAGAGAGAGAGAGAGAGAGAGAGAGAGAGAGAGAGAGAGAGAGAGAGAGAGAGAGAGAGAGAGAGAGAAAGAGAAAGAGAGAGAGAGAGATTGTATGTAAACAGTCTTTATATAACTTTTTTTGTTAAAATAAGATTTTTGTGCTAAAATCTCCATCAGACCAACGGATCATCCAATATAATTTTTTTTCTTCTTCTTAGGCCGTACGAACGTGCTGGCTATGTTTTGGAAATGACTGCATTTTGTAAATAAATCATGAATAGTTTTAGGAGTTTTATTTGTACATCAAATGGGAATCCATAGAATTAAAGTGAACATAATTCATTTATCCTTTAAAATATTTACTATATGTAGCAAAACAAATAGTAGTAAAGATGATAATGCAATGAAGGAATGATACCATACTTTATCTTTAGCTTCAACGTCGGCAATAACATACCCAGTTGCCATAATTTGTCAGCTTAATGAAATAACCTATCATCTAATGTTAAACTTAATTTCTGAGGAGGCCATGGCTTATTGCACAGTGAAAAAACATGACAAAGACTTTATGAATGGCGGAACAATACATAGATGTGGGTGGGGTATCAGTGCTGGCGTAGTAATACTACTGTAGCAGTACTGCCGCAACAGTAGTATGCATGAATTAAACGTTTAGGCCAACTGCTGGGATCATTGAGGATCATTTAGCACTTCTTACAACTACTCGAGAAATGAGTTTTTATAGCCAGAATTTGAATTTTCTGATCCAACAATGCCCATGATAGCCTTCAGTGTTATCCTGATTCATAACGAGGCCAAAGTGGGTGGAGTCTCATGAAGTCATCATTCTGACGATAATTATTGGCGAAGGTTTAAAGCGAAAATACGGTACCGGCTATCTTTTTTTTTTTTTAAAGTAAATAGGTAGGTAGATAGACAATGAATAAAAATTGCTTGACATTGGATATAGCAGTTATCAAATCAAGCTGGTCTACTACGTTTTTGAAAATTACCAACTATTCCATACACTTTGTCAATCTGATTGTGACCTATAAAATAGACTGTAATTTCTTAGGAAACTTATTTTGGGAGTTAGACAAATAATCGAAGTGTTTTTGTATTTATTAACATATTTTGTTCGTTTGTTCATTATGACAATTCTCAGTGGAGAGGTTTCAGAGTTCATAAAGGTGTACTGCTTTGCTTTTATTTACACTTTTGTGTTATTGTTGGCAGAGGTATAGCCTTCGTTACGTATAACCAATCATCGATCGAGAAAGAGAGAAGAAATGCCGTCATAAGTTACGTAACGAGTGCGTTCGAAACCTTTTCTCTAAGTAAGTTGGCCTGTCTTCAAAAATCGTCACTTTTACTTAATAAAGTACCAAATTTATTCAACCTACGTAATGCAGAATATAGTCATAATTTATGTGTAGATATAATGTGCATTCTGAATAAGCGTTATAATTATGAAATTCATAGAATAAAAGTTATTGTGAAAAAACCGTGTTACAGGGGCCCTGAATCTCATAGTAGTATAAACTATATAGTAGTTTTCTATGTGCAGTACATTCTATAATGCAGATATACAGGCTACCTGTATGAAACATACAGTAGTTCAGCCGGCATGTAGCCGGCATAGCTAGGTCTTGCCGGCATACCCGGCATGCTAGCTAGAGAGAGAGAGAGATGGCATGGAGAAAAGGCTACTCCTTACTGTGAATGTATATAGTAATTAAGGATGTAAAAGTCTAATTTGACTGCCTTTTTCCAGAGAGAAGGTTCTAATAGAAGGGAAGAATGTACCATTCAGGCTTCCATGCAGCTACAGTACTATTGCCGACAAGGTACCGCTGATACACTGCCGGCAGGCAAGTCCAGCAGTACCAGTACATTCGGCTTGCTGCCAACTGAGATAGCATTATCTGTGCCGGCCTGGCCGGCAGTACCCCGGCAACAGGACCTGTAGCAGCAGTCCAAGGGAGGACTGAAGAACCTTAGGAACAGAAGGGACTTCCCTCTCACGGCCATCTTGGTCGCTGGTAGCCATCTTGGCTGCCGGCCGGGCCGGCAGTTGCCGGCCAGGCCGGCAATTGCCGACAGATGATGTGGTTGGCGGCAGTATGCTCTGCCGTCAGCCAAAGACATGGCTCGAGAGGGAGTCTCGGTGGCTCCGGCAACCTACCAGCAAAGGAAGGTTGCAAGATTCCAGCCTAAAGAAAGACAATGGCTCAGCCATCAAAAGAGGACAGCGGGGTAGGGAACAGGGTCCTGAAACGAGAGTGAAAGGAACTGGCAAAAATTGTTAATCCTACCACCTGTAAAAGAAACTCTGTTTTGTTATCGGCAGAATCCTAGGGAACAGGAGAGACTCAGTTCTCCAACCCAGAGATTGCCGACACAGTTAAGGGGATGGCGGCACTACCGCCTCCTCTCAACAAAGAAAAAACAGAGCTCAGGTGCCACGTATCCTAGGCTAAAGAAAATTACTCTTCAGCCCAGAGTACTGTGGCTTAAGACTAGTGCTTTAGTCGCAAGGAGAAGATGGTATCCCACCATAACTTCAAGTGCAGCTAATGAGGGCTAACCTCCATTGCCAGCCACCTAGCCGGCAGGGGAATGATGGTATCCTACAACCCATTCGCCCTGCCGGCAGGTTGCCGACATAAAACTAAATACTCTGAGATTCTGACTCAATCCCAAAACCCGATGGTATACCACAACCAACGGTTAAGGGAAGAGGCAGGATAAACCCTAAGTTAGCCATGTCTGAATAAAATTCAAGGCACGGCTATTAGGGTTTTAGCGTGAGGCTCAACTCAGAGGGAAAGAGATTACCCTTAAGTCTCCAAAGAGACATGTAATGTTTCATAACATTATAGGAGGTATCAGTCTCCACTGAATGAAAATAAAACATGAGGGTAACCCGGGAAAGTCTGAACGTATAGTAAAATGTCTAGGTAAGGTTACCTAGGCTATACGAGATCTCGGTTACCTAAATCACCGAAACTCTAACAGTACGATCGACAGAGAAAAGGGAAAAAGAAATTATGCACATTATCATAACTTTAAATGAATAATTTCCTAAATGGCTAAATAATTAAAATAATTGAATAAAGCTATTACAAACTGGAAGTCATTCTGCTATCTACATAACACATGCCTAATGAACGACGGCGTCATGGGACCTCCAGTAACTGTCCTAGCTCTTAAACACAATAAAATACTCTAATTTCATTGTGAAACAGGAGCTAAAATATACTCACAGTGAAGACCCGATACTCAACTTTCCAGAGGCGGATGATGGAGAAAGGATAATAATAATCCTGTAAAACGATTGAAAAGTTAGATCACCAGGAAATATCACTGAGAGAGATCGCTACAAAAAAAAGTAATGTCCGCCGTCGTGGGAATGGCGCTGTTTTATTCCCAATAGTATTACGAGAGCGGGGAGAGCCTTTGGAGGGCTCCCTTTTGCCACATCCTCCTCGAAGCCAAAACGCTGTTTGGGGTGCAGATTGTTATGGAGGCGTGTCAAGAATGCGTCCGCTGATATTATGCGATATCCTATGGAGAAATTTTAAGGATATTACCACCAGGAGTTAGAATTCTGGATACCTAAAGGTAAAATTATCCTGGTATATCACTGTAGTACATATATCCCACAGGAAGCTACTTTAAGGAACTTCCATCATGTTGACATGGCTTGATCCCAAAAAAAAAAAGATATGTACATGGGCAGAACTTAATGTAATGAGAGTGACAGAGTACAGATGGACATTAGGAATAACAGAATCGGTCCATAGAGATGGCAAAATCAGCAAGGGAAGAAAGAGAGAAGACGATGGATTGATGTTTCAAGAAAGCTTTTTCGGCAATGATAACAGGAAAACCTACAATACACAAAATTGACTTGTACTGCCTTATAGTAATTCTTTTAAAGAATTTCCCCAACTGTTGAAAAATTTCTATGTAAATATAGCATGTAAGAGTAACAATACACTAAAAACAGCCTTAATAAATAATTCTCCTGACATTACCAAGGGATGTGTATATCGTATTCCATGCAATGCTTGTGAAAAATTCTATATTGGTCAAACTGGTAAAGCCCTAGAAAAGAGAATTGAACAACATAAGAAAAGTGTCAGAAATGCTCAAGATAATAATGCACTTTTTGCCTACGTTAGAGATAAGAATCTCACTATTAATTGGTCATGTGCAAAGAAATTGGTTCATTCAAATAACTTATTGGAAAGTAACATCATAGAGTCCAGTTTCATAAAAAAAAAAAAACATTTGAAAACAACATGAATGTTGGACATGGAATGTATGAACTAGACGCTTTTATATGTAAAGAGATTTGTAAGATATATAAGAAAAACTTTAACCACTTAATGTAGAACTGAATGCATTGTGAATAATTAACGTCACTGGGATATTTATATTTAAACATAAGCTAACATTCACTGAAGGGTACAATTATTTTATATAGTATGCATAGTACAATGGGACTATATAGTGTTATGCTAGATATAAGTATTGATATAAACGTATTTATATGTTTATGGTAATAATGTTTTATATATATATATATATATATATATATATATATATATATATATATATATATATATATATATATATATATATATATATATATATATATATATATATATATATATATATATATATATATATATGTGTGTGTGTGTGTGTGTGTGTGTGTTAATCATGTGTAAAAAAAAACATGCATATGTAAGTCTATGAATGTGTCTGTATATGTATACCAGTATGTGTACACGTATGCATATGTCTATGTATATATTATGAATATGTGTATGAATGCCTGTCTGTGTATAACGATGTATATGTCTGTTTATATATTTATATAAAGATGTGTTTTATATATACATATAGTTTTGCTTATGTATTTATATAGATAACGCTACCGTTATTCATATAAATAAACTGTATTGAAAGTCAAAACTAGAATTTACCGGTCACCTGAAATGACCCATTTTCGCAGGTGTCTAGTGAGGTTTGATCTCCGTCCAGTAAACACCTGATAACTGCCCAGGTAGCTGGTATGGGAGTGTCATTGCTTTATAAGCCTCTCTATGTATGTTTGTACGTTCACTTTCCCTATAAAACTGTAAAGAAACCTCTCTCAATAAATCAGTCCTCTGAAGAAGTATCACGAAACTAGTCGGGACTAAATCTTATACTTCGTATTTTCATTTTCCTGGTGTTTCTTCTGCATATATATATATATATATATATATATATATATATATATATATATATATATATATATATATTATATATATATATATATATATATATATATATATATATATATAATATATATATATATATATATATATAATGAAAGGAGAGAGAAGAGAAAACCTAATAAACATGTCTAATTGAACTAAAATGTTCATGTTCGTTCGCCTTTATTATTTTCTTTTACGCGTTGATAATTATTGAAGCAATATACTTCTATACTTAAGAAATCGTATGTAAATGATAACTGGGCTATCGGAAAATAATATGGTACTTCAATGGATTCGATTGAAAACAGGTATTTTTTAAAACATTGATGAAAACCTTTCTAAATTAAGAAATTGAATAATAAAATGGTATTTTCAATAACCATGACTTCATTAATGATAAGAAGTTTAAACAAACTTTATAATGTTACATTAAATTCTCTCTGAGCTTACGAAAAATTTATCCTAAAATGTATAAGCACACAAATATTAACCAACGGTTAAAAACTCTCTCTCTCTCTCTCTCTCTCTCTCTCTCTCTCTCTCTCTCTCTCTCTCTCTCCTCTCTCTCTCTCTCTCTCTCTCTCATTGAAACCACTCATTATGTACGAAAGGGTTTCAAAGTAAAATGAGCATAAGCATATTATGACACTTAGAAGTCTTAATTTGCTTCTCTCAAAATGCTTTTGAGAGAAGATACTTCAGGATTAGTTCACAGATTTCTGCTTCTGCCAGTCGTTTAACTAGATTCATCAACTTATATTTCTTCATACCGAAATAAGCATGTTCTTTATTATTGATCTGTATGTTAGAAGCTTTGCCTTGTGCAGTCTATTACCAACTCTTTATTATTAGAGCGTTCATTAGTTTAAAGTTTTATATGCATGAAGGTTTATATACAAAAGATGCAGATGTGTTGTCCTAATGACTACATGATAAGAAATGTACTATTATATTTTCAATGAATTTGCCTCTCTTTATATATCATAACCTTATCACCACTTACGTTACATTAAATCTAATTCTGAATCATTTTTTTTTTATTTTTTTTTTATTTATTTATTTTTTTTTTTAGTTGATATCCTCATCGATAGACCACAGTCAAATGTCACTTCCCACTTAACTTACAACCTCACTAGGTTAAACTCTTTTTGGAATAAGATTTCATTCATCCGTCTAAGCTCTTAGTAATGGAAAACTCATTTTGATTTAGTAAATCACGAAAGTTTAAATCCATAAAACAGATTTTGCTCATAAACTTTTCCTGGATCGACTCTTTTTGATATCACTATAGATTTCATTTGATTAAGCTAATTTCCTTCCATACCTTTAGATCGTTACTCAATATGATTTTTTTCTATTTTCTACACTTTGGTTTGGTAACATCTGAACTTTAGATGCATCCATTATTGAGTCTTTCATCACATAGGAAATATGATATGCAATATGTTAATAATGCAGAAGCAGCAAAACCCCTAATATTATTGCCGAATGGATATTTCACTGAATTTTTTTTGTTTTTTCCAAATACATTTATGGCCAAAGTATACGGGATGTAAATATAGGAACTTAACTATGATTCACCATTAAGAAGTGACAGAAAAAGAGCTTTCAGCTTTGCTCGATCATGCAAAAATAAATAAATACACTACCAATCAAGCCAATGCAAAACTTAACCGACGTTCATTACTGTATACATCTGGAAAAATATCATGTTATAATTATCGATAAGTAGGTTTATCCGTTGGTAAAATATTTTTCCTTAAATATGGGGCGTTAAGTTTGCATTATTCTAAGAAACTGTCTTCCACATTGCAGCATTTTATTTTTTATAGAAATTTGGAATATTTACTACTATTCATATTTTTCCAGTACAAGGAAATATATATATATATATATATATATATATATATATATATATATATATATATATATATATATATATATATATATATATATATATATATATATATATATATATTTTTTTTTTTTTTTTCAATAATCACAAAACCTTCATTAAGTTAGTACAATCATGTTATTATTTCTTACTAATGTTATTTATTCATTTATCTAGTTGTACTATTTAAATTAAAGTGAGGATGGCTAGCTATATCCCAGCAAGGGGATTTAATTAAAGTTTTCCCATGTTTTCTTCTCAAAGGCTCGTGTAATTACATTTAATTACTGCAATTTCAGGATTTAATGATTCTGAGCATGTGGACGAGAGTAGCAACAGCCAGCGATCTTTTCTTCTCTTAACTGATGATGTCTCAGTAATCTGTGGCGTTGACCGTTGTTATTCGGGATAAGATTTACGAGATGGAAATTATATCCAAGGTATATATATATATATATATATATATATATATATATATATATATATATATATATATATATATATATATATATATATATATATATGCTTTTATGAAATTTAATTTATCAGAATTATTCTAAAGCGTAGCCTTCCTTCAAGTAGTTATGGATTTATATACCTAAAAAATTAATTCACAACATCTACCAGTGGTGTTAGTAATGCTAAAGTTGGGCAGCTA
>NC_090729.1:15676261-15681261 GCF_036898095.1 Palaemon carinicauda | reverse complement strand
GGAAGTCAGAAGACATTCCTTTTTTTTATAACACTTCCATGAGGTAGAAAACATTATGTTTAGGACAACCCTAACCACGAGTCTCTTAAGGCAAGTCAAGTAGGATGACAAAATATCGGAGGAGGAGGAGGAGGAGGAGGATTCATTTCAATAGTTCATGAGCTGAAACTTCATTTCTGTCGAATGCTTTATGCTTATGTTTATTCTGTTATTATTCCAAAATATTCTAAATTATCATTGATTATATGGTGGCGTTATATTGACTTCAGTAAGGAAGTGCTTCATTTTCCTTCAATGCAATAACATGTGTATTATAACCGTAATTTTTTTTAGCTTTATATAGGAATATTAACAATGGCTATTTTACAAAATCTAAATTATAATAAAATTGTCCCGGGAAGTTTGCTAAATATTTGTAATCAAACTTGAATAGAAACTTTTCCTAAGCACATGTACAATATGATTCAGTTACTGTGAAAACTAACTGGTATTTTTAATAATTACTTGAAGGGTTCTTCATATGTTCATTTCTTAGTGAGCTGTCTTCACGAGCTAAATGAATTATATTTTTTTATGAATGAAGAATATCTCTAGATCTACAACAAGGACAGGCAGTTTATTTTTATGATATTTTTCTCTTCTGCTATCATCACGGAAAATATGTTTTTTTGCCACTTACAAGACATCTTTCAATACAATATCAGACTTTTCATAAAACCTTTCTTGTATTTCTAACTGCATTTATCTCATCTTCAAGATATTCAGGGCTACATAACTCTAACAATCTTGAAATATTGATGTGGGAATATATTTCTTTATTGTTGTTTCCAAAACAAAAATGTTCATAAGAACTAATGGTAGTTGTTTTTTTCTATATACTGAATATACTATCATTTATGTATAATTTTCAGTTCAAAAATTATATGTCACCATCTTTACCTTTACTATCTAAATCTATAAAGGAAAGTTTTTATATTTCCATTCTCTTGTAATAAAAATGATATCATCTATATTATTAATTGCTTCAGGTAATGAAGAGACTCAGAACTTTCCTTCAGTGAAGAGTTTTGAAGGTTATTGAGAAATGTCGAGTGGAGATTCTTATAAAAAAAATCGCATCTGACTCTGGCTTTATTTTTTTATTATGTAATCAGAAAGGTCGACAAAAATAAACATGAATATTTTGGGGATTTTGGCTGAGAGGAGAAGTCAAATTTATTTTTAATCCTACTACTACTACTACTACTACTACTACTACTACTACTACTACTACCACTACTACTACTACTACTACTAGCATAGTGTTCTGCCACAAGGTAGGTCCTTTCATTAACCGCCTTCCCTAATTCTGTATTCATGGCCACCACCTCTTTTAGCTCTGGGTACTTTCTGCCTCTCTTCAGGGCATCCTGCAATGACTTCTTCTGGAACTTCTTCCTACAAATCTACCTCTTATCCAGTTTTTCTGCTTCTCTTTATTCAAATTATTTAGAACTGGAGACATCAAAAAAAAAAAAAAAAAAAAAAATAAGTAGAATTTCTTGCTGGATTGGAATTTACATTATACTTAGTAGGGTGCCCCCCCCCCCCCCACACACACACACAAAAAAAATAAAGATATCAACCTACCCACTATCTTAGTTATCCGATAAAAATTCCAACAAATCATGATATGTACGATTTTATATTCTTCACCCAAGAATGGCTTCAGCTCCTATTAAAAAGGGAGTGCATCACTGACACCAAACCTTTACACATTGACAAATTTCATATTAGAAAAAACGTTATTATATCAGAATCCATAGGTCTGCAGTCGCTACCAAACTAACATGCACTTCGTTTAGTTCTTGGAATTGGGCCTGAAGGGTTAGTCTGCTCATGCCTTTATGTTTTTATTTCCATGATTGCTTTTCTATTTTTTCCAGTGTCTTACCAGGATATTACAAGCTGGTGTTTAAAATGAATAATTGTTGTAAATTATTGTGAATGTTAACGTGAATCATTCTAAAATCTGATCATGATATATCGATAGTATATACATAATAAATCTTAAATCTTAATTTATTTGAAGATACACTCATTCTTGTTTGAATCTATTCCAATGATATTAGAAAAAAAAAAAAAAGACGAGGTAGATATATTTCCCGTGAGCTTCTTTTGGTTATTTTTCGGTAATCCTTCTACTTATCAAGAATCTCGTTCTATCGCTTCTGTTTGGTACAAACGAGATTTTTCAATATCGGAAATTTGTAGAGATTCAAATGATATAGGAATCGGAGGACTGAATGCGATTTGGGGATTTAATTCAGTTCCATGATTATTTTCGACCAGAGTTCAGGGGCGATTAGAGTTGTCCTTTGATCCTGACCACTTATGAAAGGACGACGCACAAACATAAACACAAAAACACAACACAAAGTTTAATTTTCTACTGATGAATGGTTGTTTACATTTTATCATTCAAAAACATATATTGGAATCTACGAACCTCCAAAGATAAATAGAAATAGAATGTTTAGAGAAGAAGTTTTTATTTTTTCTTATCATAATAAAAGAGAAGTTTTCTATTTTTCAAATTATGACAGAAATCAAAGTTTTCGACGTGAGGATTAAACTTTATAAATTATGTTTTTTACTCTGAGAGACAAGAGCTGAATATTTTCTCTCTTTTTGTGCATTATGACATATAAATGGTTTAAAATATTTTTTTTTTCATGAGGTTTTGTATACATTTATGCATAAGACTAATATATTATTAATTTTCCATTATATCACCGATTAATATTTGGAGTCCTAAAACAGAAGTCTTTGAATTCAGTTTACGAAAATTTATATCATAGTTTTCTTAGGGGAAAAATTTCTATCATACATTTCTTACCTAGAGTCCTAGATGCTTCAATAGAAGGTTACAGTGGATGAATGATAAGAGCTTAATTACAGGGCGATTGAGATTCCATCAATGAATAACATCCCAACATATTGATATCAAATGTAAAATTATTTCATTCCTTCCCACAAAAAAACTATCAGAAATTTTTTTTTTTTTATATCGGATGTAAAATAAAGTACCAAATAAATATATATGAAAGGGTGATAGCTACCTAAACCTTCTTTTGTGTTATTCTACGGTTTTTGTCGTTCGGATATCATTTTACACCAAAGGTGTACTTGGAAATATAATTTTCTTTTTCGCTTACATATTTATAATTCATAAATAATTCATAAAAAGAAATGGGATTAAATTGAAAATCTTGTTAGTAGAGAAAAAATAATAAATGAATTTGAATGTAAAAATAGGAAAATTTGGTATAATGATGCAAATAATGGAAATAGAAAATGAGGTAAGGAAGGCAAATATAATTTGGTGGATGAAAGATAACAATGAGTATAATTAAGGGATGATCACTAAGATTTCATTTGGAAGTTGAACCACCAGAAGCAAGATAAAACAAAACATAAAAATCGACATTGAATTGTTATTTCTTGATGAGTCCATCTTACTACTATTCTTTACCTGTTGTGCAGCCTTTTATGACTTGAAATATATTTTTGTTTTATTAATAATTTCTTATGCTTTCTGTTTCACTGGAACTTTTAGAACTATAAGTAAACTATTCATGGAAAAATACCGGGCAATAACTCTTCTTTATTGAACCTTTACACAAAACGTGATACACATACACATTACAATCATATCGTTATTTGGACAGTATATATTCACAAATCTAAAAAAAAAAAAAAAATGTTTGTAAATGTTATTATTGTCAATGTAGAGGATTTTCATTTAGATTGCCTTATCAATAATGATATAAGTGAGGTTTTCTCTCCAGCTTTATGATACATATTTGGAATAGAAGTAAAAAATGATATCCGCATAATCGAAGAAGGTTGATGTGTTTTTGTATGACAGGGTAGCTGAGTCTCTTACATTGTTTTTTTTTTTTCTAGGCACGTCAATAGAAAAAAAGAAAGTTTCAAATGTTTTTATATTTTTTATAGAGAAAAGTACGTAATATATATTTAATAATATCCTGATCTCAATTATGTATCACTTGTTATAATCCAAGGGTATCTTTTTTTCCATATTTAACCATTTACAAGTATCAAAATCATGATTGTTATACTAAATTTAAAAGATGCTACTTACAACAGAGTTTCAGCCTGCTTAGATATAATTTAAACCAGGATATACATTAGGGGTTCTTATTTGATTTTTAAGTTTTAAGATTTGTTTTTTCTTTTTTTGTGGATAGATTATATTTATGCAAAACGCCAAGTAAATATAATATTGAATACAACATTATTTCTTTCCTTCATTTTAAGGTAAGTATAACCTATTACAATGAGTTTTGATTCGTTTTTCGAAGGCGTTTTCCTTTTATTTGTATAAACTTTATGTTATAAATTTAGACAATATCCTTTGCTTCTTTCCATTGTTTTAAGAAATATTACTATTTATTCAAATTCTCGTCCTGTCTCTTATCTCCTGCCCAATGCCTTACTTATATAGAGAGAATGATTCACACATGAGACGTATCATGTTCCATATCATATAGTTATATGTGGCGTTCATCCTAAAGTTAATGTGAAATTTTATTTATTAATTTTTTTTTTTTATCAGCAAGTCACATTCCTCATTCTATGTGATCACTTTCGATATGGTGAGATGCACGTATCATCTTGCTCAAAATAACTTGCTTTGTTACTTCATGATTCTATGTACTTTCTTTCCGCATAACATTCAAGCATTCAGCTGGAAGGTTCCTACTCAAGCAACGATCACGTGCGAGTACTCCTTCTCAAGAATCCCCGTAGTTACTCACTGGATTCCACTTCCACTTTCATTATAGTAGTCTAGGCAGTTTGATAATAAAATTTATTTAATGGAGTTATCAAATTCTTACTTGGATTAATATTGAGGGCTATTCTATATATTAAAAGGCCGCCATGTATGGCAGTGTACTTTAACTAATGAAATATACTTCACATTGCATATATAT
>NC_090729.1:15666261-15671261 GCF_036898095.1 Palaemon carinicauda | reverse complement strand
GAATTTATTTTCGATAAAACTATACTAGGGTGTTACTGTACCTTCCTGTTCCTGTAGTTATGGTTCAAGAGGGATAGAACAACAGAGTTTTTAGTCTGAGTCTGTGTTGTCTGGCTTGGGGCAGAGTCCCCCTCGCTGACCTAACACATACAAAGGGAGCTTAGCTCCCTTAGGTCACTACCGAAGGTTTCTGTAGTTATGATTCCTTCTTTTGTGATCTACCAGACTAGTCCTGTTGCTGTTCTCGGGGGAGGATAAGTTCTTCCCTTGGGAGTAGCAACGCCTTCCTTGCTTTGGTGCTCAGGAAGCTGGCAAGTATTGCTGGCCTTTCCCCTTAGATCTCCCTTAGGCTAAGATAAGTTTCTTGGCTGCGGGTGATCTGTCACTAAAGCAAGGTTGGCAGGACCCTCTTGTCCCTTCCCCCTCTTTCTTCGTAATGGCCGAGCCATTACTGTACTGTACGTCGTTCTACATCTGGACCTAGTATAGGTTAGGATGTGGAATAGACTCAGCCCCTTGCCGGCCGGCAGAGCTGGCCGGCAGGGGTCTTACTGTACTGTACGTCGTTCTACTTCTGGACCTAGTATAGGTTAGGATGTGGAATTGACTCAGCCCCTTGCCGGCCGGCAGAGCTGCTGGCCGGCAAGGGTCTTTTGTTTTCGAGTGCTGCCCGGACCTCTCTTGGTCCCTCATCCATGCCTGCCGGCAGAGCCGGACGGCATTGGTCAAGGAAGCCTGAATTAGTTTCTCCCCTTCCTTATATGCACTCTTTCGGTTGCCGGGCTTGGAGGTTGTGTACACTCTTATCCCGGCATCCATTCTATTTTTCTTCTAGTGCTGTACCTGTCCCGGCTGCCGGCCTATGAGGCCGGCAGCCGGGCAGGTGTAGTCCTCTGGTTCTTTTACTGCCGGCTGGCATCGGTCTTGTACCTTTGCCGGCCGGCTTATGTCAGTCCTTGTCTGCCGGTCACCAAGAGTGTAGCTGGCAGCTGGGTACTACCTTGTGTAGTTGCTGGCCGGCAGCCATTGCCGGCCAACACTGGCTGTTACCGGCCGGCAGTTGCTGCCAACCGGCACAGGCATTTGAACCAGAGTGCTGCCACCCTATAGCTGTTAAGTAGTATACTTTAAAGCTAGTTGTGGTGTGTGCCGGCCGGCAAAGGCAGGCCGGCACACATCCCCCTATACTGTACTAGTATTCTTCTGTATAGCATATACAGTAAGAAGAAAACTATAGTAAAGGTTTTGGTACAGCACTGTATCTTCTAGCATTATTGTGTTTTCTTGCACAGCCCTTTGCTGTTGCCCTCAGATAGGAAGCTGAGTTCTTCCCTGTCTATTATCCAGGATTTTAAAATCATTGCTTAGGTGTGAGCTCCACCTGTTTCCTCTGGAAACCTTGCATTGGTTACTCTAGAAGAGATAAACCATTTTGATTTTATTATCTGGAAGGCTGCAACAATGGGTTGTGAGGGAAACACAAGTGTGTGTCTTTCCTTTATGAATTTGTATGCTATACTATGCATATCCAGTGATACATAGTTCACTTGATACTCATGGAAATTTCTTATCTTTACAGGAGGACCCTCCGAAGTGCGGAAATGTTTTCTGCAATGTCCGCAGCAAGAACCTCTGCGGACACGAGTGTTGTAGGAGACACGCAGCATGCGCTGTCTCCAAGGATGATCTCCAGTATTGGGACCCTCAGGTATGTACTGTATGCACTAACCTGATTACTGAGGCTTTTGATTCCCCTAGAACGGCGGAATCAAGGGATATAGCAAGGGAAAAGCTTCGTACTTGGGTAAGGGGCTTCAAGAAGAACACCTCTGGCCCTTATCTTCCAAGTGAGAAGATGAGGGCGTATCTTTTTCCCCAGGCATCAGCTGATGCAGTGATTCCTCAGCCTCAAGAGGAGATCCCTCAAGATCAAGTTCAGGTGGACGTGGAAGTCGCAGTCGCGATGCAAGAAATCCAGTTGGATGACAGGATGTCTGACCTGGAAGAACGTTTGGAAGAAGACCTCCTGGCAGAAGGTCAGGATGAAGTTCAAACCTCGGATGTCGTAGAGGATGAGGTCGACGAGGTGTCGGCTACTCCGGTTCAGATGCCGGAGCCTATCCCCTCAACATCGGCTGGTCTCCCAGTAGAACTGGGACAGGCCCTCTCTTCGATTGTTGGAATGATCCAACAAATGCAGAAGCCGTCGACTCTCCCCCTACCTAGGGTTCAGGCTACAACGGAGACTGTACGCCTTCAGAGCCATGCCATTCGGGCTAAACATAGCCCCAAGGATTTTCACGAAGCTTGCGAGCGCAGCTCTCAAACAATTATGCCTAAAGGGAATTCAGGTAGTAGCCTACCTGGACGACTGGCTGGTGTGGGCAGCATCCGAGACCGAATGCTTGCAAGCTTCCAGTCAGGTGATCCAGATCCTAGAGTACCTAGGCTTCAAGATCAACAGAAAAAACTCTCGACTTTCTCCATCCCAAAAGTTCCAGTGGCTGGGAATCCACTGGGACCTTTTGTCACACAGTTTCTCCATCCCGATGAAGAAAAGGAAGGAGATAGCGGGCTCTGTCAAGAGACTTCTAGATTCCGAAAGGATATCAAGCCGCGAACAGGAGAGGGTACTAGGCTCTCTCCAGTTTGCTTCAGTGACAGACCCAGTGCTAAGAGCACAGCTAAAGGATGCAACCGGAGTTTGGAGAAGGTATGCATCAAACGCGCGAAGAGACCTGAGAAGACCAGTGCCGCCTCGGCTACGTACTCTTCTCAGACCTTGGTCCCAAGCCAGACATCTAAAGAAGTCGGTTCTTCTCCAGCCAACTCCCCCGTCGATGACGATTCACTCAGACGCCTCAAAGGAGGGATTTGGAGGTCACTCTCATCGGAAAAAAGTCCAGGGGACTTGGTCCAAGCTATTCAGGACCTTTCATATAAACTTTCCAGAAGCTATGGCAGTGCTCCTTACCTTAAAGAAAGTCTCCCCGCGTCACTCGATCCACATAAGATTGGTGATGGACAGCGAGGTGGTTGTGAGATGTTTGAATCGACAAGGGTCGAGGTCACCACCTCTCAACCAAGTGATGTTAGCCATTTTCCGATTGGCGGAAAAGAAGAAGTGGTACCTGTCGGCAGTTCACCTTCAAGGAGTCTGCAATGTGACAGCGGACGCTCTATCCAGGTTCACACCGATAGAGTCGGAATGGTCCTTAGACGCAGGATCATTCTCCTTCATTCTGAATCAAGTCCCAGAACTGCAGATAGACCTCTTTGCGACGAAAGACAACAAGAAGTTGCCCCTGTACGTGTCCCCGTACGAGGACCCCTTAGCGGAAGCAGTGGACGCAATGTCCCTCGGCTGGAACAGATGGTCCAGGATTTATCTGTTCCCTCCTCACAACCTTCTGTTGAGGTTTCCTCAACAAACTGAGATCCTTCAAGGGGGTAGCGGCAATAGTGGCCCACAAGTGGCCGAACAGTATGTGGTTCCCCTTGGCGTTGGAACTACAGATGAAGTTCGTGCCGCTACCACATCCAGTTCTGACCCAGCGAGTCCAGAAGTCGACTGTCTGCGCTTCATTACAGAAAACCCGGACCCTGCAACTCATGATTTTCTCGCCCTTGCGGTGAGAAAGCGTTTCGGGATTTCGAAAGCCAGCATAGACTTCCTAGAGGAATATAAGTGCAAATCCACTAGAAGGCAATATGAGTCATCTTGGAGAAAATGGGTGGCCTTTGTAAAGGCAAAGAATCCGCAGGAGATCTCAACAGACTTCTGCTTATCTTTCTTCATCCACCTCCATGGCCAAGGGTTGGCAGCTAACACGATTTCAGTGTGTAAATCTGCTTTGATGAGACCCATTTTATTTGCCTTCCAGATCGACCTAGGTAACGAGATCTTTAATAAAGTTCCGAAAGCCTGCGCTAGGCTCAGACCTTCAGCACCTCCAAAGCCCATCTCATGGTCTTTAGACAAAGTTCTTCATTTCGCCTCCCTGTTGAGCAATGAAGAATGTGCGTTAAAGGATTTGACGCAAAAAGTTATTTTCCTATTTGCACTTGCGTCCGGGGCCAGGGTTAGTGAGATCGTAGCCCTCTCGAGAGAGGCAGGTCGTGTTCAGTTCCTGGATGGGGGGGATCTGAACCTGTTTCCGGATCCTACGTTTCTCGCCAAGAATGAGTTACCCACCAACAGGTGGGGTCCCTAGAGAATCTGTCCTCTGAAAGAAGATGCATCTCTATGTCCAGTAGAATGCCTAAAGGTCTATCTTCGTAGAACTTCAGACTTCAAGGGTGGTCAACTATTCAGGGGAGAAACATCAGGCTCAAATTTATCTCTGAATCAACTCAGAGCGAAAATCACATATTTTATTCCCAGAGCGGATCCTGACAGTACACCCGCAGGTCACGATCCGAGGAAAGTTGCCTCATCCCTAAATTTCTTTAATTGTATGGATTTTGAACATCTCCGTTCATACACGGGCTGGAAGTCTTCCAGGGTGTTCTTTCGCCACTATGCGAAGCAAGTAGAGGAACTTAAGAGATCTGTGGTAGCAGTGGGTCGTGTAGTTAACCCTACTGTTTAACTCTGCGAGGAACAGTGGTCTTAATTGGGACGATTAAGTCCAGGGTGAGTGTGTAGGTACATACTGTACTACAAACTAAATGAGGGCACCAAGTGCCCATATAGACTGTTCCTTCTTTCAAAAGTGAACCTAGCATAAGTTCAGACATGTGTGCCGAGCGTTTCTAACGCTAATGTGATTGATTTGTAATACAGACTTTTATGACTTGATACCTCGGTATCTTATTAAAGTGGTGTTTAATGCTTTTTCTTTCAGATAAACAAGTTCTGTTTACTATCATACTTATGCTTAAAGTTTTGGGTTATCCTCTTTTATATATATATATATATATATATATATATATATATATATATATATATATATATATATATATATATATATATATATATATATATATATATATATATA
>NC_090729.1:15656261-15663761 GCF_036898095.1 Palaemon carinicauda | reverse complement strand
CTACTGTATCAGCACCAGAGTGGTCTTGTTGGAGCAAGTAGGGAGGCTTCTCTCAGGTAAGAGGAACATCCCCTGTATTTTGTCGAGCCATAGACTGAAAGTGCATATCCGCCAACGGTTGTGAAGGGCGGTTCTACTGATGAGAGTGACGACTTGTGACCATATTTTTGAGCAGCAGATGGACTCGTCTATATCAGTACCGGTCTGTGTCATAAGACCAATATATTTGTGCCTTTAACTATTGTCAAAGCAGATGAAGGTTTAATATGAGTGTTGTAAGATTATGTACTTTAATATTAAGGTTTAGATTGTGATATAGGTAGGATTATTGTTTCTTTTTGTATGTTCTCCCACTTCTTTCCTTTCTGTTTAGTAATAGGTTAGCGTGGTGGGTAAAGGCTTTTGGGTACCTTAACATTAAAGATTTGATTTCCTCACTATGAGTAGGGTTTAGTTTTAGCATTAGGTGACTCATTGAGTTAATCGATGGCATTTTGTACTTAATTAATTTATTACTTTTTGTGGGCCATCAGTGTTAGTACCTTTATTGTTGTAATAAATATTGTGAAATTTTTGCCCTTGTGTCTTTCTGGTTTTCCTCGTTCTTACTGATTTGAGTTTTTGTCACTGGATTGGTGAATAAGTTAAAAGAACCCGTTATGGCTTCCTTCTAGAGGGAGTTCGTAACATATTTTGGCGACCGTGACAGGATCCAGGACAAACTCAATCGGTGGTGCGAGTTACCAGACTGTGCTCTGGGTGAGATTTTTCAGTATTTTTTTTTGTTGTGCTTCACCACCTTCCTTCTTTTCCTTTTCATTATGTCTGATGTAGAGTTTAACCCTGCCGAATTTTTGGCTTCTGAGGATTGTGTTAGGTATTTGGGTGCTTTGACTAAAGAAAATTTGAAAGCTTGTGCTAGGTCGTTAGGCATTTCTTTGACAAATAGGGAATTGAAAAAGGATGTATATAACATGGTAAAGAATAGGCCGTGTGAACTTAAACAAACTGCTGATGAATTAGTTAGTGAAAGCATGAGTGAGTCTGATGTAGAAGGGGCTCCGGGATTGAGTCTTTTTCAGGATCCGTCTCAATGTGGACTGATTTTTGAAGGGTATGGCAGTCTGCCTGATGGTAAAAGTCGTCAGACTGAGGGGGTTCCTCGTACTGATAATGTGTCTCCAGCTGTTCCTACTCGTTTGGTCAAAGGAGAAAATAAGCCACTAGTTAAGGATTTCCAGAACATGTTAGAACTAAAGAAGTTAGAGTTTGAGGAGTTTGAGAGAATCAGAGCTCATGAGAGAACGATGCTTAGCATGCAGTTAGAGCTGGCCAAGATCCAGCAAGGTAAGAAGTGTGAGAGTACCCGCATCCATGAAGATATTGGGGAAAAGTTTAGCTTTGGGGATGCTCTAAAACTTGTACCTTGTTTTACTGAGGAGAATGTGCCTGAATTCTTTAAGGCTTTCGAAAGGGTTGCTTCTAGGTTGTCTTGGCCTAGGGAGGTCTGGACAGTGTTGATTCAATGTCGCTTACTGGGCAAGGCTCAGAAGGTTTATAATGCCATAGAGGAGCAAGTATTTCGGGATTATGAGAAAGTGAAAGCTTTGATATTAAAAGCATATGATTTGGTTCCCGAGGCCTACAGGCAGAGGTTTAGGAATTTTAACAAAACCCCGAACATGACTTATGTGGAGTTTGCTCGTGTAAAGCAGGAGCATTTTGATGATTGGCTCAAGAGTCGCCAAGTAACTACTTTGGCTGCTTTGAAAGAGTTGATATTGATTGAAGATTTTAAAAAATCGTGTGGTAAAGATTTAAGAGTTCATTTAGAAGACTTGAAAGTGACTTCTTTTCCCAGAATTGCTCAGTTGAGTGATGAATATATATTGACCCATAAGGTTGGTACTGAGAACGTCAGGGGTAATTTCCCTGTGGTCAAGGGTAACTGGGAGAGTAAAAAGAAAGTGTATGTTAACCAAAATAATTCTAATTTCCAGGCTTACTCTAACTCTAAAGCAAATTCCAATTTTCAGGCCAAAAATCAACCAAACAGTAATCCTAGTGGTAATTTTGTAGATAGGAATTCTGCAAAAACTAATAATGCTCATCCTAGTCGTACTATAACAAGTGGTGTGGGAAGTAGAACCTGTTACTGGTGTAATAAGACAGGACATATCCAAGCTAATTGTTTTGCTCGTCAGAGGTATTTACAGAGGCAGACTACTTCTCCTATTGCTGTGGTGAATAATGTTAAGGCTTCTCAACAATCTGTAGAGAATGAAGAAAATGGTAACAAAGGTAATAAAGAGAATGATTCCCCCATGTGACTGTCATTTAATAAGTATATTTGGCCAGGTAAGCTGAGATTTGAGAAGGAAGTTATAAATATAAAATTTTTGAGGGATACAGGTGCTGCTCGATCTTTATTGTTAAGAAGTAGGTTACCTCTTAACGTGAAGATCGCTAACTATATAATTTTAAGTGGTTTTCCGGACACTGTTGTGTCGGCTCCTGTGGTTGAAGGAGAGATTGACATATTGGGTGTCGTAAAGAATATTAATCTGGCCATTGTTGATAAACTGCCTATACCTGGGATAGATGGTATCCTAGGAAATGACTTGTGTAATGTGGAGGGACAAGAATTGTTTCCCATTTTAACTTTAAATAAATTACCCATTGCTGTAACTACTCGCTCCCAGAGGAAAGGGCGTAACCTCTTGATGGACGGAGAGGATTTACATTAAGACCCTGTTCAAGTAGATGTAGCAGTAGGAAGGCTCGAGTCAGTAGGAAGTAGTGGTAGTAGTAAGGTAGTTAGAGCATGGAATAGGGCTGACTTTATAAAAGCTCAGCATGATGAATTTGATGTGGAAATAACTGAGGGGGATGATATTTCTAAGCCATGTTTTGTATCGGAGAGAGGATTATTGTGTAGATTAAGCCGTTCTGCTTTTATGGAATCCTCAGAGTATCATAAGCAGATTTTGGTACCTAAACAATTCAGAGACGAATTGCTGCAGTTAGCTCATGAGGATCCTTTCTCAGGACACTTTGGGGTAACAAAAACTTTTAAGAGATTAACCCAGTTTTTTTGGTGGCCTAATATGAAAAGGTGTATTAAGCAGTTCTTGCGAACTTGTGTAACGTGCCAGGTCATGGGTAAACCTAATCAGGTATTGCGAAAAGCTCCATTAAAACCCATCCCTGTAATTGGTGAACCATTTTCTGAGATTGTCATTGATGTTGTTGGTCCTTTACCTAGAACTCAATCGGGATATATGTACTTATTAACTGTGATGGATAGGGCTTCTCGGTTCCCAGAGGCTTTCCCTCTTAGGAAAGTAACGTCAAAAGCTGTCTGGGAAAAGTTAGTAGAATATTTTTGTCGTTATGGGTTACCTTGTACCATTCAATCAGATTGTGGTACTAACTTTACTTCCAAGTACTTTAAGGACAGGTGTGCTGAACTGGCCATTCAGCACATCACCAGTGTCCCATACCATCCTGAAAGTCAAGGGGTTGTGGAAAGGTTCCACCAAACCTTAAAAAGTATAATTGGCAAGTACTGTTATGAAAGGGAGAGTAGTTGGGATAAGGAACTACCTTATGCGTTATTTGCAATAAGAACTCACCCAAATGAATCGACTGGTGTTTCTCCTTTCAGATTGGTGTATGGTCATGAGGTTCGAGGTCTTTTAGAAGTGTTATTTGAAGTGTTGATTGGGGGACGAAAACAAATTCAAAATCTTAATATATTTTTATCTAATTTGAAAAATAAATTGAGTGGTGCCTGGAAGTTTGCCAAAGGTAATCTGGAAGCTTCCCAGGCTAGTATGAAAGCATTCCATGATCGTAAGGCCGTTAGTCGTTCTTTCGAATCTGGAGATCTGGTTCTGGTTTTAGATATGGACCCTGATAGTTTTCTGAAACCCAGATTTAAAGGTCCATGGAAGGTAATAAGAAAGGTGTCTGACTTTAACTACGAATTAGATTCTCCAGGTTCTACTAGGAAGAGTAGAATTTTTCACATTAATAGGTTAAAGAAATATGAAGGTAGAAATCCAAGTCCATTAAATATTGTTTATGAAATGCCATGTCCTCTAGCTACTGTATTTTATGATAACGTTGATGACCATGAAACTGTAGAAAATTTAAGAACTAAGGTTGAGATTTTTAATAAGGCAAATGTTTTGTTGGAACATCTGGATGAAGTCCAGAAGAAAGATTTGTTATGTTTGATAACAGCTTTTCCAGAAGTGTTTAGAGAGGCTCCAGGGCTTACTTCATGGCTTGAACATGATGTTGAGGTTAGTGATGCTCTTCCAGTAAAGCAGGCTCCTTACCGCCTGAACCCAGAAAAAGCCAAAGTAGTCGAGAAGGAGGTACAGTATATGCTGGACCACAATCTTATTCAACCCAGTTCAAGTCCTTGGAGTTCTCCTATTGTTCTGGTAAAGAAACCTGATGGTAATTATAGAATGTGTGTTGACTACAGTAGGGTTAATCAGGTAACAAAGAGTGACAGTTTCCCTCTTCCCCGGATTGACGATTTAATAGACCGAATAGGTAATGCCAAATTTGTAACGAAATTAGACTTATTGAAGGGTTATTGGCAGGTGCCATTGTCTCACAGGGCCCGTGAGATTTCGGCATTTGTCACCCCCAATGGGTTATATGAGTGTAAGGTGATGCCTTTTGGTTTGAAAAATGCAGCCTGTACGTTCCAGCGCCTTATGAATAGAGTGATATGCGGGCTGGAGGGTACCGAAATATATATTGACGACTTGGTGGTATATAGTCAGGACTGGAAAACCCATGTTGAAAGGTTAAGAAAACTCTTTCAGGTTTTACGAAAGGCTGGTTTGGTTGTAAACATCGATGAGTGTGAGTTTGGTAAGGCTGTAGTGACTTATCTGGGTCATGAGGTTGGTTTGGGGAAGGTTGCTCCTAAACATGCTAATATTGAGGTTATAGCCAACATTCCTCAGCCGCGTAATGTCCGTGATGTCCGCAAAGTTCTTGGCATGTTAGGGTATTACAGGAGGTTCCTGAAGAATTTTGCTGACATCGCCCAGCCTTTAACTAATCTATTGAAAAAGAACACTAAGTTTTTGTGGAGTACAGAATGTGAAAAAGCATTTTCTAATTTGAAATCGGTATTAGTCTCGGAACCAATTCTTAGCTCTCCCAATTTTAATAAACCTTTTATTTTGGCGGTGGATGCCAGTGACGTGGGTGTTGGAGGAGTTCTGTTTCAGAGAGATGATGAGGGGGAAATGCACCCTGTATCTTATTTCAGTAAAAAGTTACTCCCGGCTGAAAGAAGGTATTCCACCATAGAGAAGGAAGCTTTGGCTCTGGTGAAGAGCGTAACCCATTTTTCTATTTACTTATCTAGTTCTCTCCAGGTTGAAGTGTTGACGGACCATAACCCGTTGGTATTTATAAATAAGATGAAGGGAGCGAATCAAAGAATTCTGCGATGGGCACTTCTCCTTCAGGAATATAACCTGGTCTTTCAGCATATAAAAGGAGTGGACAACAAGATCCCCGATGCACTTTCTAGGATGTGAAGTGTGGGCTGCTGTGCCGTTCCTGATTTTTTTTTCTTTTCTTTTCAGATGATGTATAGGCTATTAATGTATTCTAACGTTGTTTTTTTTTTTGCAATCCCGGAGTTCCCTGTTTTTTTTTTTTTTTTTTTTTGGTGGGGGTGTCCAGTTAGGTTAAGTAGTCTTAGTGTAAGTGTTTTGGTTGGTCATGTTTACTTTCTTATTTTCGTATTAAGGTTAAAAAAAAAAAAAAAAAAAAAAAAAAGTATTTTTCCTGTTCAGTCAAATTAATTTTTTTTTTTTTTTCGTTGAAGGAGGAAGGTGTCAGGCAGTAACGTAATTTTAAAGTAAAATTTTGTTGTTTTGCCTTTTTGCACTGATGGCTTTCATTTTTATTTTGTTTACAATTTTGTGAAGCTAAATTAAGTATTTTGCTGTTGGTTTTACCTTAGTACATATATTTTGGTTGAATGTAGTGTTTAATTTGCTTTGGTCTAAATGTAATGTTTAATTTACTTTGGTTGAAAAAGCTTAAGTTTTGTGGCGCCATCTATTGAGTGCATTTTGAAGTGCGGCCTTCCTCAGTATTTTTACTTCCTTGGCAAATTTTTAACCCATTTATTTTTCTTTGTGGTGACTGGGAGTGTTGTAAGGAGAGGTGACTTCTGACTCTCCTAAAGTATTCTTGGGAGTCGAGTTCAAGACCGTTGAAGACTCTGGAGCTGCTGATCTGCCTTGGATGATATATACAATTTGTCATTGAGCTGCTTCTTAATGTGGAAGGCAGTTTACCTGTGAAGCTACGTGCGAGAACAAGACTTGCAACAGTGATTCAAGTGATCTACTGCTTAACCTGGACCTTGGCAGTTTTGTGTAGAGCAGGGCTCGAGAGCCTTTTTTTTGATGGATATGTCTACTGTATCAGCACCAGAGTGGTCTTGTTGGAGCAAGTAGGGAGGCTTCTCTCAGGTAAGAGGAACATCCCCTGTATTTTGTCGAGCCATAGACTGAAAGTGCATATCCGCCAACGGTTGTGAAGGGCGGTTCTACTGATGAGAGTGACGACTTGTGACCATATTTTTGAGCAGCAGATGGACTCGTCTATATCAGTACCGGTCTGTGTCATAAGACCAATATATTTGTGCCTTTAACTATTGTCAAAGCAGATGAAGGTTTAATATGAGTGTTGTAAGATTATGTACTTTAATATTAAGGTTTAGATTGTGATATAGGTAGGATTATTGTTTCTTTTTGTATGTTCTCCCACTTCTTTCCTTTCTGTTTAGTAATAGGTTAGCGTGGTGGGTAAAGGCTTTTGGGTACCTTAACATTAAAGATTTGATTTCCTCACTATGAGTAGGGTTTAGTTTTAGCATTAGGTGACTCATTGAGTTAATCGATGGCATTTTGTACTTAATTAATTTATTACTTTTTGTGGGCCATCAGTGTTAGTACCTTTATTGTTGTAATAAACATTGTGAAATTTTTGCCCTTGTGTCTTTCTGGTTTTCCTCGTTCTTACTGATTTGAGTTTTTGTCACTGGATTGGTGAATAAGTTAAAAGAACCCGTTATGGCTTCCTTCTAGAGGGAGTTCGTAACACACACACACACATATATATATATATATATATATATATATATATATATATATATATATATATATATTATATATATATATTTATATATATATGTGTGTGTATGAATAAAAATGTATATATATATATATATATATATATATATATATCTATATATATATCTATATCTATATATATATATATATATATATATATATATATATATATATATATATATATATAAATTTTTGTGTGTGATTGTGTATATTAATATATATATATATATCTATATATATATATATATATATATATATATATATATATATATGTATTTATATGTATATATATGTATATATATATATATATATA
>NC_090729.1:15647335-15655761 GCF_036898095.1 Palaemon carinicauda | reverse complement strand
GCACTCCTCCAGTGCAGGGCAGGCTTTTCCCTCTTCCACAGCCTTGAGGCACGCAGCGAAGGCCTTTTTCCATGAATGGAAGGACTGCATCCTCGGGTGCGACGTAGGTAGGGTGCTTCTTGCTCAGGGCCGGAAGCTTAGAGCAGGTAAAACCCCTACTTTTAAAACGTATTGGCTAGCATAGCCTGGGCCTTCGCGAGATCGAACACTATCTCCTCTTTTGGTTCGGTCTCTTCTTTAGAGGGCAGGTTCAGAGCGAAGCTGGACGTAACAGTCCGGGGTAGGCCTCGAAGTTTGGGAAGAACTCCATGTCTTCCAGGGGGGACCGTGCCGATCTTGTCGCTGACGAAGATCCTGCCGGTCGCGATAACCATATGCTCAGCATACCTCCATGGGTTGGCATGTGAGCAAGCGGGGGAGATCGTTAACCGAGATCTTCTTCGGTTCTTTGGATCCTATCATGGACCTGATGAACTCCTGATTTTCTTTCAGCCTGTCGTCCATGATGGCTTTGATCATCCGGAACATCTCTTGGGCGGATGGCATGGGTTCCGGGGTAGCGGAGGTAGACGGGAGAGACACTTTCGTCGGTATAGGAGTAGGGGCGGTGATGGAAGGAGGAGCGACCTCTTGCTCCGACTCGGTGTATTCCACCTGGTCCTCATCATCTTCAGCACCTTGAGCCATAAGGGTCTTCTCCGTGCCCTCCGAAATATCCGACATGTGTTCGTCATCCTCGGAATCCAGGTGGCACTCGTGCAAGGACTGGGCCATGACTACATCTGGTTCCACCGTAATTTGGACAGTGGGGATCAAATCCTTGGGCACCACAGAATCAGGGGAGGCCTTTGGGAACAAAAGGGACCTCATTTCTTCTGTGGCCAGGTACGGTGCGGTGGCATTCTTCTGGAAGCCACGCACCCACTTGCGTAGCTTATCCCGAGAAGTGTCCCTGACCTCCGCTGAGGGAGGGTTATGGAAGGCATCAACTAGGTGAGCCTGGCAGACCGTACAGTTCAGCGGGTCCCAGAATTTCAAATCCCCTTTCTTGTTAGCACAAGGGGCGTGAGTCCTGCAAGCCATATGCCCCGTAGAAGTGCGGGCGTTTCACAGCGCAGAAGTCGAAGTCACACTTCATCTGCCCCTCCTGTGGAAGAAAGAGAAAATGAGTATGGGGGGAGTCATAAGAATGGCTCTTAAACTAAGTTAATATTAATCATTAATTTTAACTTGACAAAGGGTGTGATGCACAGAGGATTGAGATAGTAAAGAAACATACTCCGTGCATCCTGCCCGGCTGGTTACCGTAAGCTTCATCCTTGGATAATCCGAGGTGGCCGAAGGCTCAGGATAGAATTCCAGTAGAAGTCCATAGGGCAATGGAATTCCATGGGAATTGTCAAGGATAAGTTTGGGACTGAGGCCACTCAGTCCCAAATTAGGGGGCTAAAGGATCCCAAAGGGTAACTGCTTCCGGCAACCAGCCGCGCTAAGATACACGCAGCATGCTGGAAATCTGAAAAATGCAAAAAGACAGCATGATTACCAGTAGAACAGTTACTAAGGTACTGATCCATTAACGTAAACAGGCCATCTGGTTGCAGTGTAGGGCTATCAGTATTAGATGATAGCTAGTAGAAGGGGGTGCAAGTCGTCTTGACGCCTCCGGAAGGTTCCGGCAGACCTCCGGCACGCCGGAGGCCGCTCCAGCAGAGTTTCTGGCATTAAGACAGACAATATAAGTCAAGAGTAATACAAGGGTGGCGTCCGCCGGCACAGCGGCGGCACGCCGGCAGAGGGAGCGGCGGCTCCGGCAGCCGGAGGTTGCCGGATTAGTGACAGGAACACGGATGGTTATAGCAGAACCGGGTTGCCAGCAGTGGATGCCGGCACTCCTGGGGCCGGCCGGCGGGCGGACGGCCAAGCTATGAGGAAGGGGGAGAGCCATCGGCTGGAAGCCGGCGGCAGGCGGCAGTCCCCCGGCACACGGAGGACTGGCGGCCATGGGGGTATGGGGTGAGTCACCAAGGTAGGAGGTGGGTATCGCCGACAGTAGAGGCGGCAAGGGGACCGGCACCCAGATAGTGAAAGAGACAGAGGGAGGGATGTAAGGGGTCCAGCCATGGACTCCCAGACATCCCCCCTGAGAGGGTGTACCCATGATAGAGGTTGGCTCTATCACCCAGAAGCAGGGGCCGCAGAGGACCGGGAGCTAGGGTAGCCCAAGGGGAGGGCTAGGGGACACCCAAAGGGGGGGGGGGGTGAGACCCCCTGCATACAGAACACATCCAGTGGCTAACCCCATAGGACACTATGAAGGGTATATGTACCAAAGCGGGCTGTACGCAGAAGCTCAAGGTAGCCCTATCACTCCACCCTAAGGAGCAGTTGTAGGATAGGGGACAGATGGGTATAGACTAACCTAAGTATAGGCTAGGCTATACAAGAGATAGGTAGGGAGGGGAGAAGAGAAGAGTCTTCCATGGAAGGGGTTCTGTACCAGAGCGGCCACTAAGGAAGGGAGGACACTCCCTAACCTAAGGAAAGGCAGCCTGACTGAAATGGTGCATGGGTACAGTTTCAGCAAGGAACAGAATGACCCTTCCAAAACCTAACCTAGAGCAGGGATGTACGTCCTGAACTAGGAAGGATAGAAGACATATCGCTATCGCAGGAAAGTCGTAGACTTAGTCCTAGCAATAGAGAAAAGACTAGCCGTTCCTCACTCTCAGGCGCAACCCTAAGGGGGTTCATTCCCTTAGGGAGGACAGAGAGGCGATAACATACTCTGATAAGAGCTTGATCCCCTTACGTGGTAGGGGGAGCAAGGCTACACAGAGAGAATGCCCAAGGGCAGGGGGAGGAAGGAAGCATATAGGGGTCCTACATGTATGTTAGGTTAGGAAGGTACACTAACTAACCTATCCCCTATATGGTCCCTGAAGGCGAAAACACTTACATCACAGTCAATAGTATTGTAAAATAATGCCACTATCTTCATGAGTAAGCCTAGGATCACTGATAAAATCATGCATGAACACTAATATAGGCGCTCTGGCCTGGGGGCTATAGTAGCCAACTGGTATGGGGTCAATCGATGACCGGTAAAAAAGCGTCAAAACACGATATAAAAGTTCCTAGCTATGAAGACTAAATAAACTAATATTATCGATTAGTAAATAAGGCCGGAAAGCGTTGTTGTGGCTAACTAAATAAGGCATGCAGAACAACAACGACGCCATAAAATGGCGGGTCCGGTAGAAGCACAGATCTGCCACAAAACAACAATTATCTCGAAAAGTAATATTTACTTTACGGTCAGAGCTTAACTAAACAATACTGGAACCTTGTACTCAACTTTCCAGAAGAAGGCGAGGCCGAAGGTAGCGACATGATAAAGATGCAAGACGATAAAGTTAGCACAGGGAAAATCCGTCTAAGTAAGGTGAGCTACTGTACAAAGGATGAAGACGGACGTGACGTCATTTAAGCAATGGCGCCCGTTTGTTTACGTCTCGAGTACCAAAAGTAGCCACGGATGAGATTAGCTATGGAACGGCTCCCAGCTATTCTCCGCCTTTACACACCGAAGCATTAACTCTGTTCGGGGTGTAGATAGCTATGTGGCGCGTTAATACATGCGTCCCCTGTTGATATACGATGTCTTAAAAGGGAAACCTTTAGGATACTCGCTCCAGAAGTTAGAATTCTGTGATAACCTGTGGTTAAATTATCTGGGAATATCTTAGTAGTTATTTACCCAAGGAAGCTACCAAAAAGGAACCTTCCATCATGACGCCATGGCTTGAGCCCAAAAAAAGACATATATATTTTTTGATATATTAATGTCTGGATTCTCTTAATGACATCGGGATCAGAGCCCCAGGCGAAATGACACAAAGACAAGAGCTTGGCTCCCCGCCGGGAATCGAACCCTGGTCGGCAAGCTTATATAGACACTGACTATATATATGGCTTATTTGAATATATATATATATATATATATATATATACAAATATTGGTTATTATCTTTTAACTGACTTACGCTAAAATCCTAAACTCTGCCTAAGGCAACAAGTTCCTCAAGATAAATTCCTCTTCATCAAAAGTAAAAAATCCCTTCCAAAGAAACGACCAAAAATCTATTCTTTTAGGAGAAGAATAAATATATATATATATATATATATATGTGTGTGTGAAATGACAAACAATATACCTAATCCAAAATTTGAAAGTTGTTGTTAGTATATATATATATATATATATATATCATTCGGATTCTTCATAAACTTCTAAATTTTGAAAACCCTCTTATGTAATAGCAAACTGATATTCAACCTCGACGTTTAAAAGTTGAAAAAGGTCTTTCGCCAGATTTAACGACTCGGTTACAATTGAAAAATCGAAGATGAGAACAAATCCTCTATTGCCATGAATTATATTTTAAATAGATAATAGCTCAATGGGAGAGAGCGGATGCTTTTGTAATACTATATTCTAAAGCATTATACTAATCTATTACCAAATATGAGTATTGAGCGATCTGAAAATCTTATGTATTCGTGATTTGTGCACAGAGGTAAGCGTCTTCTCACCTGCACGTGTATTTATATATATATATATATATATATGGTGTGTGTGTGTGTGTGTGTGTGTTTGCATATATATATATATATATATATACTGTGTATATATATGTATATATATAAATTATATATATGCATATGTATAAATTATATATATATATATATATATATATATATAAATTAAATATATATATATACACACACACATATATATATATATATATAATATATATATATATATATATATTATATATATATATATATATATATATTTATATATACATATATATATATATATATATATGTAAGTTAGTGTGCAGGTTTGTTTTTGTTGAGACGTGAGTTGAAGATACGCAGTTAAAAGGTGTCGATGAACAGTTTGCATAGCTTATATCTTGACGATTGTAACCAATAAAAGGCAACCAAATTTCTGCCGGTTGCAAATATCCATAAGGTTCTAGTTTCCCTTGCAACCACCCCTCTCTCTCTCTCTCTCTCTCTCTCTCTCTCTCTCTCTCTCTCTCTCTCTCTCTGTACAATGTACTTGTTTCCCAACATGCTAAAAGAAATAGATTCTCTAACTATTAAATCTTAATGGCTTTTACTAGATTACAGAGTTTACATGATGCATAGGTTTCACATTTGATTTGTTCTCGAATGCTCAAGAGTCCGTTTCCCATTTTATTTGATAAAGAACAATCTTCAATGAAGATAGTCTTTTCAATCATAGATTTTAACATAATTATGAAATTAAAGACATTTCAAAACGGTGTTATAAAATTGAAAAGAAGGAATCAATCTAATAAAACCTATATCACAGCATTTTCCTAGCCCTTGAAACTATCATTTGAAATTTTAACTTTGAAGGAATACATTATTTCGTACTTAGTTACAGTTTGTTATCTTAATTTTAAAGCAATACATGATTCGGTACTTAGTTGCCGGTCGGATGAGGTAAAGAAGGTAATGTGGCAGGAAGTGTCAGGACCGAAAAGTTTCCCAACCAAGTTCCTGAAAGAACATCTGACTTTCTCATCTTTTCAGGACGAGAGTGTTTGGTCTCTCTTTCTTTTTTGTTCTTGGAATAGTCACTTTTCCTTGAAAAAGGCAGATAAAAGAGGGCAATTAGTATGACCACGTTTATTAATTACATGAAACAATGCTCAGCTCAGTCAGTCTGCACAAAATTACCATAAACTCAGCAGGTAAAAAAGAAAAAAAAAAAAAAAAAGATACGATGGGAATGTGCGTCTGTCAAATGCCAAATATTATTCTATTCAATATCAACGATATCAATTCTTCATATAATTGAGATATATTTAGCTGATGCTCATTACCATTCTGCTTCTATCAAACGTCGTTTTTCTTTTATTACAACAACAACAAATGCAGCCGTTTCTAATTCACTGCAAGACAAAGGCCCCAGACATATATGTTTATTCATGCCTGGATTTTGGTCAGTTTTCATCACCAACCTGGCTAACTTCCAATTGGTGATGGTGGAAGATTTTTTTCTGATCGCTCTCATTAAACCATTATGTGGTCCTAACTAGTGCAACTTTGCTAATCACTTAAACGTATGTCGACTCATAAAGGGATTCTTTTCATTAATACGGGTTTATATAAAGGTATGAATAGAAAATCTCTTTGTCCTCAAGATAATGCAAGCGACGAAATCATAGAACATCCAATGGCTTAAAACCACACAACAACCGTTTCTTTTTCAGGAAAGTAAACAGAAAAATATTATCTTTTTCTTTCCAGCTTCACATATTCGTTTTTTTTAATATATCTTTTATACCACTGTTGACTAAAAATAGAGGTGAAGTGACAAAATATACTCTATTTCATTCCTAAATAGAACTGTTATTAATATTTTGTGAACTAATATGAAAAACAAACAAATAGTTGAACTAGTAACCAGCTAACAACAATCTCTCTCTCTCTCTCTCTCTCTCTCTCTCTCTCTCTCCTGTAATTGGAAAAAAAGAAATGAGTATCAGATTTTTGTAGGAAGCAATATTTGCAAGATACCATGTCCGGCTGGAAAACTTTGACATTTAACAAGAAAGGGAGAAAAAAAGATCATTTGGTTGACAATCTAAGAATTCAGTCTAAATATCAGGCAGTTTTTTTAAAGGGATGTTTTTCTTCATTTAAAAATCTATTATATCAAAGAGCAGAACTTCTATTTGCATGGAATTCAGATCAGACAAATAGCCTCGGCACTAAGAAGTTTGACGGTTTCGGCATATGCAGACCTAACATCAGGTTTATAGGTTTTGATAGCCCATTGGAAACCTTCCTGTCTATCATTTATTAAGTCGGGAGTTCGAGACCTTAGTTTCTGGCCGTGTCTGGACTCTCACTGTCCATTCAATGTAGGTATGGCATGTTTAGTGGACCATTTAGGTCTACTGAGTTCTAAGTATTTATTGCTTGATCCTCATTGGTCCTAGACTGGGTGAAGATGGGCTTGGGTGTTCATCATATGTAGCTTATATACAAATATTCAGTTGCATATAGTGATTAAGGAATGCAAGGTAGTAAAGAGATTCCCCTTTTCATTAAGTAAATAATGTTAGAATAGATGAAACAATAAATAGGAGTTTTCCATAACTGATTTATGTTAACGGTTGCATCAAAAGAAATTTGTCTCGATGCATTGGCAGTTGCCAAGTGACACATAAGCTTTAGAGCATCGTTTTTCTTAACCAAAACTTTGAAATGTAACGATTTCTATTGACATTGATTTTTCTTGGGCTTTCACCCACTCTGGAATTGGTTGTCGTCCAACTCCGAGATCTTGGGTTATTGAAGAACAAATACTGATACAAAGGGGAGCGAGAGAGAGAGAGAGAGAGAGAGAGATGAGAGAGAGGAGAGAGAGTTACAAGAAGTTACAAGGAATTTGAATGTTTCAAAGACTTTGTAGTCCATCCGGGAAGACTTCCTTTGCTCTTGGTGTGGAGCGATTTACTTTGAATGTTTGGAGATTTTATCATGACCTTGTATAACTTAAATTCGTTTAACCTTGTTACTGTATACCACAGCCTTTAGAAGTCTGCTCCTTGTATTTCCAATTCTCTGTTTAAAGAAATTACCACATTGATTGTTTTTTATCTTTTCAATTCTTGTTTCTATCCGCTACCTCTAGACTGATTTTTGCTGAACGTGAAAAGTTTATCTGGAAATAGTTTGGTGGTCATAGCTTCTACTGCTTTTCAGTCTATCTTAGTTCTGAATATTTGGAGCCCAGAATTGGACTCCGTATTCTATGTGAAGTCTTACTAAGGGATGTTTACAGTAAAACTACATTTTCTTTTTTTAGTTATTTGAATTGTCTCCTTATACCATCTATTAGTTATTTTGCTTTTGTCTCAGATTTTATGCTCTGTATGGTGAACTTCAAGTCTTTGTTAGTAATAATGCTGAAGTATTCTTCCTAGTCCACACTTTTTATGTCATTACCCAGCAGTGAGTATTCTGTTTGTGGGTTACTATAACCTCTGAACATAACTTTGCATTTCCCACAGTCGTAAAACATTTCTAATTTGCGGGCCATTCACCTAACTTAACTAGATCCTCTCTTAAGGCTTCTATGTTCTCTGAGTACTCAACAATTACCGTCGGTTTCGTATCGTTAAGCAAATTTGGTTAATATACTAGTTAATCCTAAATCTGTCGTTAAAGTAAATCGAAAATAGTAATGAGTAAATGACGGATCGTTGGGGGTACTCCGCTTGTAACAGCTGCCGACTCGGAGGCTTCTACATTGATTACAACATATTTGTTTCACATGATCTCTTTTGTCTAAAACAATATTGGCTGTCCACCAA
>NC_090729.1:15634835-15642335 GCF_036898095.1 Palaemon carinicauda | reverse complement strand
TATATATTTATATATATGTGTGTGTGTGTGTGTATAAAACATATGTGCGTATGAGTAAATCCCTTGATTTGTGTAATCAAGTAAAATAATATCTTGTTGACAGTCCTTATTTCTGTTTTCTCTCAGTCAAAAATTCCTTAAACTCTCTTCTTTACCACCCCTATTGGAATTCCTCATACAAAAGTGTTGGAGGCTTTTGCAAACACTGTTATTCCTTCAGCTACACATCTCTTTTATCTAGGCTTTTCCTCACTCGCAGGGCTTCATCAAATTTCCGCCCTGTGAATTCTTAAGCTTCAAAGAGGGCAGGAAGGAATTAGTTATTTGGATACGACTTTCAAAAACATTATGATTCTTTCAAATAAGGGTAAATGAAACGAATATTTCTATGGTTTATTCCATTTAAAGGAAACGTTACACAAGCGTAACTGCATAGGATTGTGAATATTAATAAATTCATATATCTTTTTATCAACTATATATTGAAGACTAAAGATTATACGCTCTAATAGACGGGAATTTCTTTCGGAAAGTCTCAAGAGAACTTTAACGTATGTAGAAATAATACTCCTACGGCTTGGACGTAAACAGCTGCAGTGACCTTTCAATGCTTTTCCTCTGAAATAAGGATGTTATCATTTATTTGATTTTTAAGCTCAAGAAAGGGGTGAAATCTGATGGTGCCTAACTGTAAGTGCTAAATAAAGAAAAGCCCCTTGCAATTTTGTGAGGATACGAGTGAGTGATCATTTAGCAATGGTTGTAGCTCTAATCATCATTTTTTTTTTAGTGTTTTTCCTATTATTACTAATCTGATGTCTGATATTCTTCATTGATAATTTGAACCATTTCCGATCAGTACATGATATTCAATCACCTTTTTTGACAGACGCTGCTTACTTAGATTTTCTAGGGATGATTAAAATTAATGTTTAATTTAATTACTTTCAATATATGCTTTAGGTTAAAATTATTGCATTTGTATATGATTTTAATTACTGATATGTTTTAGAATTTCTCTGGATTATCGTAAAATGTATCAAAAGTTTCATAAACGTTTTCACTCTGGTTAACTTTTGGTTAGATGCTAACAATCATGTTAGTCATGGACAGGACAGTAAAACTAGTGGCAACTTAGGTAGTACTCTTCAAGTGGCCTTAGTTACTTGTTCAAGAGCCCAATCAACCTAATTAACAAAAGCCATTGAATACAATTTAGGCTTATTTTCACTCTATCTTGATTACCATTATCATAACTCTAATGGCTTACAAGGAGGATGTAACCAAGGTCTATGGAATAGTCTATAGACCTTGGATGTAATATTCTACCTAAAAAAAAAAAAAAAAAAAAAAAAAAAAAAAAAAAAAAAACCTTGAATGTGCATGTATTGCGTAGGCTTTATTATAATTTTTTTATGTAATTGTCGGCCTTATGTGGACCTTAGGGCCATATACATGCCAGTGTTTTTCATTAAATAAAGCATTCGAACGCTCTTGTTTTGTTCATTCATCTCCCAGACTCGTCACACGAACTAAAACCAAAATTTTGATTCATTATCAATTGCTTTTTTTTTTATAAATAAGTCTTTCTCTCTCTCTCTCTCTCTCTCTCTCTCTCTCTCTCTCTCTCTCATGTATATTTCCCCAAAATCAGCTCCAAAGAAATTCAAATTAAATTTTCCGGTCATTCCATCTGAATAATAATAAATCGTTAGGTTTTACAACAAAAGGCAACTCGATCCAAGAGATGTGAGTTATAGTTTCTCTCCAGGTAAAGGACAGAGACATTTTCCACATTCGCTCACCTCCACTTTTCCAGTTCTTACCTTGAATGAATATGTGATTTAGTGCCGAATGACTAACTGTTTGAGCATATGATGGAAAATTTGATGGAAAGATCAAATGCCAAAAACTTTAACCTTGGTCTTGAAAGGCCTTCCAGTTTTCTCATTACTCTAATAATGGGAATTTTAAGATTTTTCTTAAAAAAAATACGGCATATTAATTTTTTATTTTAAATAGGTTTAAGCCTTAGTTTCTTAATAGCATAAATTTCATCAAAATCAAAAACATTCGAATTACTAGCGGAAATCCCGTATGCTTTTTCTTATTCACACTGATTCCATCCATCGATATTTTTTATCATTCTTTTCATTAAGGTATTTATTATGGTAAATTTTATGTTTATATATTTTAGAAATTAAAAACATATCTATAAATAACGCATTTTCAATATAAGAAAATTCCTTACCGCATACAAGTAATTCAATTATTTATCTTGATCCAGTGATTGGTGTATTTCATATTTACCCATTGAGGAAAGGGAGATCCCCACATACAGATAACTGTTCAACCACAAGCACTCACACACTTCTTGAAAATAATAATTAAAGGGTTTTTGAAGTTTTAAAGCCCACTCATGAATGACAGAGGGAATTGACAGTGACATTTCCCCATGATAGCAGGACAATGCCCTAGAGACTAACCTCATATATATGATCAGCGTCAAAGCTACGTTTCCACCAAAGCTAGGACAAAGGAGTGACAGGCAATGGCTGCTAATGACTCAGGAGGTAGACGTATAGGCTCTCACAAACCCTGCTTCTTTAACTCACAAGGATGGTGAAGTTACGGTCACTATAAGCGTGACTTGAACTCTAGTCCGACGTTCGCCAGGTAGGAACGTTTCCAATAGCAGCAGCTTTAACTCTACCATCATACAGATTCCCCCCTACTACCTGTTGCTCACATTTCCTCTCACTTCCGAGATAATAATGCACAATCGGACACAGGAATTCCTGGTACACCTTGATTTAAGGAAGTGCACCCCAATCACAACCTTATTGCGCTGTGATTTCCTGTATATAGCCAATGAAGATCATAAACGAGTTTGCATTTGGTAATAATGTCTAGAAGGATACGTATCCATTTAATTAAACAAACATTTTTTTTAGTACTTTTTTCAATTAATGAACAGAGTTTGTAAACGGAATGAAAAAATCGTGAAAATACATACACAAACTTAAATTGGAGATATTGGTACTATAAATTCAATAAATATGGATAATGCTATTCTATAAATTCAAATCATCAACCAAAAATAAAAAAAAAATATACCTAAGGCTTAAATATTGTTATATAGTCCATTGAAATGATCGGGCGAATTGCTGAATGTATTATTGCTACTATTTTTCTTTAATCTAGAGTGTTGCAAATGTAAGATAGTTCTAAGCAGAGCGCAACAAAAGTCATGCTGTTATTTTGAGCATAATTCTACCTCAATTAATCACTGGTGTTTCATCTTGATCGCCTCTTTATAAAGGGGTAATTCTTATGCAGTCTACTTCACCTTGATAGTTGTTTTTTTCTTCATAGTATTTGGTGATAACATCGCTTTTGTTGGATAGGGAGCTCATGTGTTTCAGCTGTTTGATTTAAATTTTTGATACAAGTTGAAAGTTGTAAACTTATCTATATATCTTGGATTAAGTCTTCCATGAAATTTTCCGAGTCAGACCAGAATAATCAAGTGGATAATACCAGTTATGGCGTCAAGTCTGTGTTAAATTCCTTGGAGTCAAATTCTACTTTCAGAAAATGGGAATTACATTGTGGACTGGGTTAGTATTGTTCTTATCTGTCTTGAACATTTGTTTAAGAGTTAAGCATTTAAAATCAGACAACTATGACTGGAGATTCTGACATGTCAATGTCAATACCAAAAGCGTTTGCCTTGATTGCATAAATTTCCTAAAATGTCTCACCATTCATTTGTAAATTAATCCCAACCGTGACCTGGTGAATTTCAGAGGCCTCATATATGATAACATTAAGTCCAGCAATGGAATTCCCGTGCAGTTACTTTAGTGACTATATATCCATTCACTTCAGAAAGCTGTTTGTCCGATTTTTTTTTTTTTTTTTTTTTTTAAATTACGTATGACTGCAGATCCGTTAAAAGATCACTAGTCTAAAATATTTGCCCTTATGTACTGTTTTACATAAGGTACCAAATGGGTTCCTTTTATTGAAGTTGACGTTATTGCTGATATTATATTTGTAAGTTTGTTTCACTTTCACGGAGAAACAGGGTTACAGTGCCACGTTATCCTAGGCTAAAAGAAAATTACTCTTAGCCAAGGAAACTGTGGCACAGGGCTACTCTTTTAGTCGCAAGGAAAAGATGGTATACTACCATAACTCTAATGCGACTATGGAGGGCTAACCTCCATTGTCGGCAACCTTGTCGGCAGGGGAAAAAAAGGTATCCTACACCCAACTCACCCTGCCGATAGGTCGTCGACATAAGACTGAATACCCTGAGATTCTGACTAAATCCCAAAACCTGCTGTATATCCACAACCAAAGGTTAAGGAAATAGGCAGAATTCAGAGGGAAAGGGATTACCCTTAAGTCTACGAAGAGACGTGAGAAGTTTCATAACATTCTAGGAGGTATCAGTCTCCAAAGGATGAAAACGAAACACAAGGGTAATCGGGGAATGTCGAACATATAGAAAATGTCTAGGATAGGTTAACTAGGCTAGACGAGTTCTCGGTTACCTAAATCACCCAAACTCTAACTATATGATCGACAGAGGAAAAAGGAAATAATTATGCACAAAATCAAATCTTCACAAGAATAAATGCCTAAATAACTAAATAATTACAATAATTAAATAAAGCTATTTAAAAAAATGGAAGTGGTTCCGCTAACTAAATAACACATGCCTAAGAACGACGGCACCCATGGCGCCTCCAGTAACTGGCCTAGCTCTAAAACACAATAAATACTTAATTTCATTGTGAAACAGGAGCTAAAACATATTCAAAGTAAAGACCCGATACTCAACTTTCCAAAGGGTGGAAGAGGATGAAGAAAGCATAATTAATAATCCTTTAAACAATCAAAAAATTCAATCACAGGAAAATATCACCGAGCGAAATCGCTACAATAAAAGGAATGGTCACTATCGTAGGGATGGCGCTGTTGTACTATCGATAGTAGTTGGGAACGGGGAAGGCCTTTGAAGGGCCCCCCTTTTATTTTTGCCCCACCTCCTCGAACGTAAAACTCTATCTGGGGTGCAGATTGCTATGAGGTGTGACATTACATCCTTACTCGATATACCTTCTTAAAATTTTAAGGGATATTTGCTCCAGAGTTAGAATTCCGGGTACCTTCGGTAAACTCTCTAGGATATAACACTGTAGTCACATATAACCTAGGAAGCTACTAATGAAGGAACTTCCATCAGGACGACATGGCTTGAGCCAAATATATATATATATATATATATATATACATATATATATATATATATATATATGCTGTATGTCTCCTTCTTCCTTCCTAACCTATTTAGTTATAGGTTATTCTGTTTTTGAGCCCTTCATTTACTGCCTATGGGTTAATATATTACTTTCTTAGGATGCAGATTTTGATGTTAGGTAATCCTTTCGGATTTTATATTACGGACGGCCTTTTTTTCCTACAGTCACAAGGCTGACAATTTGTATTTATTTTTTTTTATTTCATTATTAAGCATTGCTAAGTTTTCTCTCGTGTTTTCACCTCCATTGGCCTTTTTTTCCTACAGTCACAAGGCTGACTATTTTTATTTATTTCTTTATTTCTTTATTAAGCATTGATAAGTTTTCTCTCGTGTTTTCACCTCCATTGGCCTTTTAATTTTGCATTATGGATGTATTTGCGTCTGATCCGGCCAATTTTTTGGGGGTCGGCTGGTTGGTTTGAAACATCTGACCGTTTTGAATAAGAAACTTTTACTAGAATATGCTAGGTGGTTGGTTATTGTGGTGAAGTCTTCTGACTCGAGGAAGGAAATTTTGTTGTTAGTCCTGAGTAAGGTTAGATAGCATATGGCTGACGCAGAGCATTTAGTTAGTGATAAGCAGGATGATTTTGGAAGTATTAGTGAAGGGAGTGTGTATATGGATAGTGACAAGGTGAGTGTGACAGAGGGTCTAACCTTTTTTGAGGATCCTCCTCGTATCGGTACCCTGTATGAGGGTCCTGCAAACTTTTCCGAAGGTCCCTTTAAAGGTAGTGGGAATTTGTCTAATAATCCTTTTTCGCCTCTTTATACTGTACCAGTTGAACCTGTCCCCCTTTCTAATGTTTTGGATGAATCTAAAGTAGACAAAGAATTTGAATTAATATGTAAACTCATAGAGTTGCGTAAAATTGAGTTTGAGGAAAGCGAGAAGGCTAGGCGTCATGAGAGGGAGATGGTAAATTTAAATTTTGACAATGGCTAGGCTACAGAGAGCAAATATGGCTAGCTCACCAAAGGTAGAATTCAAAGAGAAATTTAATTTAGGTGTGGCCCTTAAACTAATGCCTATGTTTGATGAGGAGAGCGTCCCAGAGTTCTTTAAGGCATTTGAGCGTGTGGCTACCTGATTGTCTTGGCTCACAGAGATGTGAACAGTTCTTATCCAATCCATGTTAATTGGTAAGGCAATTCGGGTATATAATGCCTTGGAGGAGGGAGTAGCACGGGACTATCAAAAAGTTAAGAGGTTGGTTTTAAAAGCGTATGACCTGGTCCCTGAGGCCTATTGCCTCAGGTTTCGTAATTACACTAAACACCCTGCACAGTCCTTCGTCGAGTTTGCCCGCATCAAGGAGGAACAGTTCGACGACTGGTTAGAGAGTCAGCAGGTTGTCACTTTAGCTGCGTTACGTGAATTTCTGCTCCTTGAAGAATTTAAGAAAGCCTGTAGCAGGGAGTTGAGGGTACACCTAGAGGAGGTGAAGGCTACTAAAGTGAGTAATGCTGCTCAGTTAGCTGATGAGTATGTGTTGACTCATCGGTCTGGTAGTGGAAATTTCAATTGTGAAATGTTGAATAACCCTTCGTCTCACACCCCCCAGGGATGCTAGCAGAAAAGAAGCCTCCTCGTCGATTCCCCATACCCCTAAAAATAATGTTAACCCTAATTTTTTTTCAGGTGGTAGGGATATGAGTAGAGTCCATGGAGGGTCTCCACTCCCTAGAGTTTTTGTTAATAGGGGTTACCCTAATGCAGGTACTACCAGGTCTAATGATAATGGAAAGGAAGTTTCAGTTCTTCAACTAACTTGCTATTAGTGCAACTAACCAGGGCTTTTCCAAAGCCAATGCAATGCTCGTCAATATTACCTGAAACGTAATGGTCAAAGACCTGTGGCTGTAATTCCTAATAGGTCTTACGTAAATAGTAGTACAGTAGACAGATATGAAGTAGACAATAGTAGCGTAGGTAGTAATGTCAAAGAATTCCTTAATGCTCAATCGTGACTCGAGTTTGATAGATATATATGGCCTGGAAAGGGGTTTTTTGATAATGGTGTTGTCCAGGTTAAGTTTCTTAGGGACACCAGTTCTGCCCGGTCGTTGATTTTGAAGACTACTTTAGATGGTGGTACTAAATATACTGGTAACTTTGTAGTGTCGGGAGGTTTTCCAGATTCATTGGTGTCTGCTCCTTTGGT
>NC_090729.1:15609835-15629835 GCF_036898095.1 Palaemon carinicauda | reverse complement strand
TTTCAAGTACTTCCTTTTGTTTATGTTTTTGATTCTTAGTATGAAAATATTCAGTTAAAACACTGGCAAGTTGGTAAGTTTGCTAACTATAGTTCTTGGTTTGTCTATTTATTTTGACCAATATTAACTTGGTGATATGATATAAGGTTCAAAATGAGGTCAACCATAAGATATTTCAAGAAAAAGATTCCGTTCACGGGATTTTGATAAAAAAGAATCAATGACGGAAAACTTTATTCTATACACTATAACAGTTTTAACTATTAGAGGGAAAGGAAGTAATTGCTACACACATGCACACCTATTAAGATTGACGTTTATGAATCATTAAATCTAAATTTAGAGGGTTAATTTCATATATGATTCCCAAAAGTACATGTCTTAGCATTTTTCTTATCAGTTTGTAAACTAAAAAAATCATTCCTAGAATGGAAGGGCATCACATGGAATTAATTGATCATGTTGAAAGATAAGGAATATGAAGTGATAATATAGAAAAAAAAGGTGTTTTAAGAAAACATTCCTTGGTATCTTTTGCAATTGAATTTAAAAGGGTATAATGAATTTGTTAGGATATTAGAAAGCCTATCAATTTCAATTTTATGAGAAGATTAACTATTTCAAATAGAAGTTGTCAGATGAGTTAGTCAAATAATGCTAGTTTCAACTCCCTAAATGCAGTCCTACCATAAGCTTGAATTAACACTGGTTACCCCAGGCATGAAGGCATTCCATAGACTTCCACTCGAAAAAAATATCACAATTACTGTTTATGCCTGGACACGGCCTCGGTCAGGTTAGCTTGCCATACTGTAATAGAAAATTCTACATTTTTAAAGCTACTTAAATCTCATCTTATCTTTTGACACAACGTGTGAACAAAGTTATAGGCTTACCTGACTCCGTGTATCATAGAGATTTTGCTCATAAACAGTGAGTGAGAAAATTCCATGGCTGCGATAGTCATGGCAATGGGTAAAGATGTGGAGAGAGCTGCAGCTGGAAGATGAAAGAAAAGGAAATGGAGGTAGTCAGTACAATTAAATTTTTTACGTGAATTACATCTTAAGTATCAAGACCAGAATAGAAACTGGATAAGACTAGACGGAAATCATCTTGGTGAGGTGGTTGAACTCATAATACATCTATAAACAAACCAAACATCAACATGAAGATGGAAGTACCACTACAAGATCGACTGGCAATTACCGTACATCATTTCACCATAGATAACTGGTCTTCTTGTTCAGTATAGTTATACAATTGGATTTTGTAGAGTTATATTCAAAGTTAATCAAACAATGTTCTTCTAAAATTTATGAATTTATTTTTCATATTTACCCTCGTTCATCATTTTCTTCCCAGGTGAATCCCAACAGTCTTTGAGTTGCTAGCTAGCCAGTGTCTCATTACATCCATAAGTGTCTGCTCTGACCTATATTAACCCCTTAAGCTAAAGTTCATGGAGCATTCATACCACACAAAATGCAAGAACAATAACAACAACAAAAATTATTTGATTTCACTGTTGTTAAACAATGACATCCAACACGTATTAACCTGGTTGAAAAAGCAGGAATCTATAAACCAGAGGAATAATTTACCATTATAATGAAGTATTCAAGAATAGTAACATTAAATAAATCTTTCATATATAAACTAAACCACACTTTAATAAAACAAGAGGAAGAGAAATAAGATAGAGTAGTGTGTCCGAGTGTACCCTCAAACAAGAGAACTCTATCCCAAGACAGTGAAAGAACATGGTACAGAAGCTATTGGACTATCTAAGACTAGAAAGCAATGGTTTGATTTTGATTGTCCTTCTTTTTGAAGGGCTGTTTACCATAGCTAAAGAGTCTCTTCTACCCTTACCAAGGAGGAAAGTAGCCACTGAACAATTACAGTGCAGCAGTGAACACCTTGAGTGAAGAGAATTGTTTGGTAATCTCAGTGTTGTCAGTTGTATGAGGACAGAGGAGAATATGTAAAGAATAAGCCAGACTATCCGGTATATGTGTACGCAAAAGGAAAATGAGCTCTACCCAGAGAGAAGAATCCAATGTAGTACTTTCTGGCCAGTCAAAAGACCCAATAACTCTAGCGGTATCAGGAATAACTTAAATCTCGGAGATCATGCTTTGTTGATCACAGACATATATACATAAAATAATTGATAGTTATCGCAAAGGCTATAAACTTTTCAATAACTACACAATTAAAGGATATGATTAGTTTGAGCGTATGGCGCTTATGTTGCGCAGCAACTGAATCTTTCTTGTTGGTGTACGAATCTTTCTATAATCAAATAATCAAAGATTTAATTAGTGGCATTGGCTGATTTATTTTTATATTGGATGTCACACTTTATAAGGAAGATTGTCAAAGATTTAAAATTATAAAAAATTATTGTGGATTGAATAAATAGTGCGTGTAAGCTAGAATATGTAATCATTGATATAAAATACTATCATTATTATAATTTTCTATCTTTTGTGTGGCACAAATTCATAAAAATACTATTGGATTTCAAATTCAAGAGATCTTTCATGTATTTTAAATGTGGATCACTCTCCACATCGTTTAATTGGCAGTGCATTAATCTTTCCATCGCTTTTATGCAAACGCACAATCCTCGTATTCTTCTTCTTTCGCAGAGAACATGACAGTATTAGGAAAATTATTAAATTATACGAAAAGAGGAAATGAGAAAATATAATGAAGATGTGATTAGTTTTACATTTGAAAGATTTGATTAGGACAAATCACTCACTAATTCACACCCTCAAAAATGACTCCAATACTGCTTATCTTTTGCGATGTACATAGTTGTACTTTCCATGTGAATTAACTAAAATACATACAATTGCGAAATATAGGCACAATTATATATATAATATATATATATACCTATATAACACACACATATATATATATATATATATATATTTGTATAAATATATATATATATATATATATATATATACAGAGAGAGAGAGAGAGAGAGAGAGAGAGAGAGAGAGGGAGAGAGAGAGAGAGAGAGAGAGTACGAGTACGATGAGGACAGGGAAGTGGGGAATATGGGGAAAGGATAAGTACCCCCTGGATACAATCCAGTTTAAAGCCCGAGGGCAGGTACCTGGGATGGGAAAGGAGAAGGGAAAAAGGGGGGGAAAATGAAGTACAGGGAAAGAATAAAAGAGAGGGGGCAGACCCTCATGCGACATTAGATAGTAGTAGAGTTATTTCAAGACGGGAAGAGACAGGAAGGAATAGGAAAGGTTTTTTGGTTCACGCAAGCAAAAGGACACAGTCGACTGTCACCATTACGTTAATTGAGTGACTGTCACCATTATGTTGTTTAAGTAGGGTATGATGGTTAATGAAGGTTTATTTTATTTTTTTTTTTTTTTTTATATGATGATGATGAAGTAATGCTTAAATGAAATTACAATTTAATTGTAAAATGAATCTCTAATGAAATCAATCAGATGAAATGAATCTGGGCCTAGGAGGATCGTAATTGATCCCAGGCTCCAGTCTCTTCCACCAATAATGGTCACGAGTATGTTCAGTAGTGAGAGTTCTAGTTCGGGTGCAAAGGTCGTCATCGTCTGAAGCAAGTTTGTCCCAGGTTTTCTGGCCAAGCCTGTGAAATCGGACATTAAGAGGCTCCAATTTGGAATGAGCATGTAAATCCCTAATTGTATTGTAATAGGGAGGGCTCTCTTTGTAGGCTCTCCTCAAAGCCTTATTTTGAATTGCCTGCATTTTATTAAGGGAAGTTTTGCTGATTGCTCCAAATATTACGGTGGGGTACTCTAACTGCGGCCTTACTAAAGATTTATATAAACGGAGTTGGGTTTTAGTTGATAAGTGTTTAAATCGTAGTAATTTAGCAAAAGTTTTTCTAGAAACAGCTATTCTCTCTATGATGTGTGAAAGTATACCTGATTTCTTAAAGTTACACCCAAGTATTGTGGCCTTTTGTTTGAATGGAATTCTAACATTGTCAACAATGATTTCTGCAGGACTGCGAGCTGAAATGGGGAGGAGCTGGAATTTGTTCAAGTTTGTTGTTATTTTCCATTTCTTTTCGTAATTATTTACTTTTTGTATTTCCCTGACAGTTTTAATTTGCAACATCCGTTTGTTCTTATTAGGAATAGATATTACCTGGGTGTGGTCATCTGCGAACATGATTTGCAGACAACCAGGAGCAGGAGGAGGGGTGTCTCTGATATAAAAATTGTAAAGTGAAGGAGAGAGAACACTGCCCAGAGGTACACCAGATAATAGTGGAAATTCTGGTCCAATATATTCTTTAATCTTGATCATGGCCACTCGATTATCAAGAAAGTTACACAATAGCCTAGTAGCTAGATTTGGGAGTTGTGCTTCTATTAATTTGTATTTAAGGACCTCATGCCATACCTTGTCGAAAGCTCGGCTGACATCCCTAGATATTAGGTTACAACGACCCCCAAGATTTGACTTGACCGCAATGTATTCGTAAAGACGAGCTAATGCAAGTTGGGTCCCTTTACCCCTTGTAAATCCGTATTGATTGCTATTGTTAAGTAAATTTTCCTCAAGGAAATCCTCCAATCTCTCTTTAATAATTTTCTCAAGTATCTTACCCGGTGTCTCTAATAACGAAATGGGTCTATAGTTAGAGACTGAGGTGAGGTCTCTGCCCTTTTTCCCCACAAAGGGAAGTACTGCTTTTTAAAAAAATCTGGCCAATAGCCCATACTGAGAGTTTCATTAAAGATGTTGCAAAGAAAAGAGAGCATTGAATTTGGCAAATTACTAAGGATAAGTTTATTTACTTTAGACTGGCCTTGAGCTTTGTTTTTAAAACTTTTGATTATTTTAATAATATCTTGGAGTTGAATAGGTTTGAGGAAAGGGTCATCTTCATCAAGTCTCTCAAGATCTACAGAATCATAAGGTATTATATGATCAGCATGTTCACGGATTGACTCAGTGACATGCCTCTCATGTCGTTGGTCAAACCTTAGATTTTCTACTGGGTCTATTCTAAAGATATTGGACCAGAAGCCTCTGAAGATCACCTCCTGATCTTGAGATGAATAGATCTTCTCGTTATTATGGGTGATGTACGCTATTGGCTGAGAAGTTGAGCCCAACAATTTCCTGATCATGTTCCAAAATTTTGCAGGATCTTTATAAAAGCCTTCACATTTGTCTAACAGAGCCTCCCAAGTAGAATTAATGAGGTCAATTGATTCTATTTTAATACGTTCTTGTATATCATGAATATACTCTAAAAGTTGGTGCCTGGGGCCTCGGTTGTTAACTAATTCCAGGGCTTGCTTAAATCGGAGCTGAAGTAACTTTAGGGAATCCGTTTCTTTAGTATAAGGTAATATTCTGAAAGTTTTAAATGGGATATGGAGCTCTGAGGCTTCCTTAATCATCCTATACCAGAAAGCTATCTTATCATCTATGTAAGATTTATCCTTTAAGATGTTATCGGGTTCGTCAAAAGTAGAGAGAGAGTCATCGAGAGTGTCCTTAAAACGTTCCCAGTTCGCGTTGTTCAAATCTAAAGTTGGATTAGCAACCACCATAATGGGTCTCACAGTAAGTTTAAAAATAATGGGAAGATGATCCGAAGTGGATAAGGGGCCTTGTTTAAGAGAGTAATTAAACATATGAAATCTATTTGAAAGCAGAATATCTGGCTTACTAGAGGTTCTTCTGTTAAAATACGTATCAAAATCTGGTCCTAAGAACCTTATAAGGTTTCTATTCAACAGGCCATTGATTAATGTGCCAATAGGGTTGGCTCTGTTGTAACCAAGGGCTGGATGAGCTGCATTGAGATCAGCCAGCAGATAGACAGGGATGTTACGTCTCATTAATGATAATATATCTTGCTGTGGAAATATTGGGTTTCTTGGGGGCAGATAGGTTGTGGCGACTATAATTGGTCCCCGTACTGTCTGTATTTCGACAGCGATAAGATCATGATTGAAACCATCAATTAACTTGACAGCAACATCCCGCCGAACCGCTATTGCTGTACCAGCCCCCTGTTCACCAGAGGTGTTACACTGGAACACATTATAATTCCAGATCTTGATACGGGTAGAGACAGGAATTCCTGTTGAGTTAAGAAGTATGAGGTGAGGAGAGAGGGAGGAGTAGATATTAACAAGTTCCTTACACCTGAGGAATGTCCACTTTAATACATTATGCTGAATCACTGTGAGGGAATCCATTATGGTAATCGTCCTTTGGATAAATCGAAAAAGCCTGATTTTATTCTACTGAACCTATCCGGAGTGACCCGGGCAATCTTGGAGAGGTATTTGTCCAGTTCAATAGAGCCACTGTTAATGAATTGAACCACTGTGGAGTTTGCTAACTTTTCTGTGTACAAATATTTCATAGTGTTGGTTTCAAAAATCATTTTCTTAATTTGGTCATGGATGCGGATTTAGGGGGGTTTGGCAAATTGATTGAAGTATACAATTTTAGACCAACTTTAGGAGGTGCTAGTTTCATTGGAGGAAAGGGAGGGAGAGCAGTAGCTCCTAGCAATTCAGTGTCCAGAGGTTCAGAAGTTGAGGTAGAGGGCTGTGGTTGTCTTTTTGCAGGATTAGCAGGCTCTGATATATCCGAGTCTGCGTCACTTAGTGCTCGTTTCCTATTTGCTTCATCCGTTTCCATTTCCTCGTTAACTGCCACAGATTGCTGAGGGGTATTGGCATGCACATTGTCAGACTTAAGCATTGTTGAGACCTTATTGGCTAAATTGATAGTCTCGATGGGAATTTTGACCAATGGAAGTCCATTGGCCTTATAAAAAGAATCAACCATAGACTGGAATGTCCCTGGTTCCACTGCTTCACTGAGGTTGGCCATGATAAGTGCAGTGTTCATGACCGTCTGCTGTTGGAGGGTAATACTACTGAATGAAGGTTGAGAGGAGTTAAGATTGGAGGGGGCTGAGGCTTGTGCAAAGGTCTTATTTGGTGTTACAGTCGATTGTTGGCTTCTAAGAACCTTTGCTTGGTCCTCAACCATGGATTTCCAGGTGGGGCATCTTGCTGCCAATGTAGGATGGTCACCATTACAGGTGATACACTTATGGCTTTGCTGATTGTTGCAATTGGTCCAAAAGTGATCCACTGAGGCACAAAGCGAGCAAATCGTATACATGGATGGTTGAGGGCAGTCCTTTTTCGTGTGGTCGTATTTGTAGCATCTCATGCATTGAGACAAGGAGACAAATACGTCCTGGGCCAGGTATTTGTGGGGAAAAGATTGGCTAGAAATTAGCAAACCCTTAGTAAGGCAGTCCCTCACCATTTGAATGGTCTCAAGCTGCACCTTAAAGGTCGACTTGGTGTTAGGCAACTTGATGACCTTATTTACCTTAACACTATTCCTGCTTTCAATTTCAGCCTTTAGTTCGTCTTCAGATTGGTCATATACAATATCATCAGCCTGCGTAATAACCAGGGTACGAAGGGCATTGAGATGAGGAGGATCTAGGACCTCAAAATTCCTGCTAAGGAAAGCATCCTTCGTTTTGGGAAGAATGATCTTTTCGATGGTAGCTTCATCAGCTATGGCCAGGTAAGTGTTGTTGACTGTAGTCAACTTGTGAATGAAACAGGAGTCATCCTGTAGGATACTCCATACTGCCTTCCTTCGGGCATCATTGTCAGATCCCTGACTAGTATCTTTTATCTTCACTTTCCCCATAGTAGTGAAGAAAAGAAAGTAATATGCATTTAAAAATTTACATTTAAGGGAAATTTAACTCTTAAGTATTCTTATGGGGAAAAATAAGTGAAAATAAACTCTACGGGATCTCCTCGTAACTTTTCAGGGGATAAATTTTTTGACTGAAAATAAACTCTACGGGATTTACTCGTAAATTTTCGGGGGATGAGCTTTTGACTTTTTTTTTTTAAAAATGGTGTTGCAATGACGTGACAGAGAGTTCGAGACTGGGAGAGGGTGGAGCAATATCAACTCTTTAAGGGAAATGCAAAAAAAGTTAAGAATTTTTAGTATTAAGGGCGTTAGAACCAAAAAACTGTTTTTTTAAAAGATAAAGGTATTAATTAACACTTTATAGGAGGCAGTGCTTTATTCCTATTTCCCTATCCTATGTAGGCACTACTGAAGAAGTAGGAGCCTAGACGTTGCAGCAATACCCAGTGCCCCCAGAGAGTTTTAAGACCACAACGGCAACTCCGGGGGAAAAGGGCTACTGATGGTTAGTAACAATTAGAATTGAAGTATTTGGAGAAGACAAGTTCAAGGAGGAGAGAGACAGTCAAGTGGTACTCTAGAGTAAGGGGGTTGGAGGGGCTGGGATGGGAAGGATAAGGATGAGGGGTAGGTAGACTCGTAAGGGAGCAATCCCTCTACTGCTGCTGGAGTCCACGTCGGATCCAAGCTGGTCGTAGCTGCGGTATTGGCTGCTAGGTGAGAGCTGGGAGAGAGACGTCCGTTCAGGTTGGTGTCCAGGAGCAGAATGATATGATATGAGAAAGAGAGAGAGAGAGAGAAGCCATATACGTCACTTATTTTCTGGATTCTTTCTACCTCGGGATAAGTGACCCAAGGTATAAGGAACCCATACATTAAGAGGTGTATACAACATGGCTAAGGAAAAATAGGTATAATTGGGCAAACTAATCATGTTTCCCAGACCAGGATTCGATACCCGGCCGGTCAGAAGCTATTGTCTTCGAGTGGTTTTGCGTGAGGCTCTGATTTCGGGGTCGCTATGAGGATCCAGACATCAGTGAATCAAAATGTATAGCTATTTTGAATATATATATATATATATATATATGTGTGTGTGTGTGTGTGCGTGTATATATATATATATATATACATATATATACATATATATATATATATATATTTACACACACATATATATATATATATATATTTACACACACATATATATATATATATATATGTATATATATATATACACACACACACACACATATATATATATATATATATATGTATATATATATATATATATGTGTGTGTGTGTGAGTGTATATATATATATATATATTAAGAGAGAGAGAGAGAGAGAGAGAGAGTGTGTGTTTCCTGTAGAAAACTGTATTTTACTTTAAACCAATCATAGAGGTATTGGTCTGACAACTTTCCTAGTGCCTTTTCGAGCTCAGTTGAAAGGTTGTTGAGCTAATCTCTCTTGGGGATTACGAAGAGAATGCCCAAACCATCTCCATCTACCCCTCAGCATGATTGCACCCACATATGGCACTAGAGTAATCTATCGTGTAGTTTTGTTTCTAATTCTGTCCTGAAATTTTAATTGAATTTCTTTTCTGAGGGGTTTGTTCTCAAAAGTACTAAATAATGTGGATTTTTTTTCATTTTCATACCTCGACTCATGTCCATAACTTATCATCGAACGCCCTAAACTGATGTTTAGCCTTTTTTAATAAGCAATTTCACACGACTTGATTTCCAAATTCTCCTTAACCTAGTTATTGTCTAATTTGTTTTTCTCAATCTTTCATTGAATTCTGTTTCTAAAGATTGTGTCTTAAATAGCATAGTTCCTAATTATTTAGATGATTCTATCTCATTAATCCTTTCTCCTTTCAATGATATTTATTCTCCCTTTCATATTCAGTTTCATATTCGGTTTTCGTATATTTATCTTGAGCCTAACCTCATCTGATTTTTCATGCATTCTCGTAAGCAAACTTTGCAAGTCCTTTGGTGCGCTGTTTAAAAGAACTCTGCCATCAGCATACTCTAGGTCTGCTAATTTTTTGTACCCAATTATATATATATATATATATATATATATATACTGGATGATGCTCACATAAGAAAAAATGAAATTTGGAAGCGGTGGAAATCTTACATGTTACTGTGCTCCGTTGGAGAACCAACCAGGCGAAAGAAGTTCTCTTTCCTTCCAGGAAATTGTTTCTGAAATTAATTTCTTGGTGACATCACCGTCGTCTGAGCCGACGAACATTTCTCTAATTACTTTTAACATTACCTGGATTTAATTTGGAACCACGATATTCCTCTTTCTTTCATTTATAGTAAGTCCAGTATAAACCAACAATAATCATATCACTTTCGAAGGTAAATATTATAAGGAAAACCATAATAAGTTAAAATTTATTTTTAATAGATTTATCCATTTACGAAAAAAATCAAACGTATTTTCTTCAAGAAGATTAAATGATTTTATCACAGATGTTATATCTCAACCAATAAAAAACTGGGCGTCTGACTGTTTGAATACTGGTTACAAATACTTTTACTTTTCAGTTCTTCTGAAAATTAACTTTAAAATGTAATTTAAGCCGTAAGGAATAGTGCTTGGAAAATAATGTATATTAATTTATTTATTGTGGGAGGTTGGGCTGTGGCACACTAGCAGTACCAGCTGAACTCGGCTGAGTCCCTGGTTAGGCTAGAGGAACGTAGAGAGTAGTCCCCTTTTTGTTTTGTTTCTTTGTTGATGTCGGCTACCCCCCAAAATTGGGGAAAGTGCCTTGGTATATGGATATGGATAGAATAATTTATTTTGTTTCTTATGGTAAAGAAAAAAGTCTCTTTCAAAGCACAAGTGAAAAAAAAGATATAGTAATGAATATAGATATACACTAGTAGGGTCAATATATGGAAAATACCCCCTCAACCCCCCAAAAATTGTAACATAAGGTTTCTCAACTGATTTTGGTAGGTTTTAATGTAATTTTTAACATACTAAAAGTTTACCAGACTTTGACCCCGGAAGTGTTTTTTTCAAGATGGCGTCCAAGATGGCCGCCGAAACCTTTGAACGATCATAACTCTATAACTATCAACTCAAATTTGATGATCTTGGTGTCTATTCCTACATTTTTGGGCTAAAGAACACATTAACATCATGAAAAATAATTTTGGCCTATTATGTGCCAAGGTTTTCGGGGTAGAGGTGGCATTTTCCATATATTTAATTGGATCTAACTGCATAACTAATTCACATCTTTCTCTATTTCAGATATGATTCAACAATGAGTGCAAGCGCAGTCAGTCAAACTTCTTCTCTAATCTGCAAGGAGATTGAGGATTTCAGTGATAACTGGGTTGCAATTCAGTGGAAGGGGGCGAAAGGCATAATTTATGCCAGTGTAAAGCGCAAAAGACGATCTTGTAGTTGAAGCTGGTATGAAAGTGCATAAAAGCTGTCGTCAACAGTACATTAATGTTAAAAACATTAAAAGCCATGTTGTAAAGAAAAGTAGTGCTTCTGTGCTAGGAAAGAGAACCACAAGATGCTCAAGTGGAACTTTTGATAGTGCAAAGGACTGCATATTCTGTTTATGTACAATTGAGTTGGACAAGGGACACTTTAGCTTGGTATGCAGGGTCAAATTTGTGGAAACCATTTTCGAGGTCTGTGAATCTCGTTCAGATAATTAGGTACTGACTGTAAAGGGCCGCATTGAATACCATTTACAAGATTTACATGCAGCAGATGGCCTTTATAATCATTCATGTAGTAGAAATTTCAGGAACATCAAGTCTGTGCCTTTTGACTTCCAGCATGCCCCTGATGCCAAGCGCAGAAAGCCAGGCCGTCCTAAAGATGAAGATGAGTATGAAGCATTTCAGAAAATGGGTGTTTATCTATAACTGAACAGTGAGGAACAACTAACTGTGACATCATTGAGCCTCATAATGAAAGGTTATCTTTCCAATCCTGATTCTGAACCCTATGACAATTACAGTTTGAAAAAGCATCTTAAAGAGCGCTTTAAGGACTCAATCATATTTTCTGAAGGAGAAGGCTTGACGATATTGTCATTATGAGAGGAGAAACATCACAGATTCTGAGATCATATTACAAAGGAAAGTGTCAGGAAGATGATGAAGAATCCCCAAAACGTGCTATTATTGAAACTGCCGCCAGATTAATCAAAAGTGACATTAAGTCTGAGGTTTCCACTATCAAGAATCAGTAACCAAGTAGTGAGGAGTTAAAGCTTAATTCAGTGCTTTCATTCATTCCAACTAGTCTGCAAGGAGCACTGGAAACATTGTTCGCTGGGAAAGACACAAGACGCAAGGTTGATGCAGTTGGTCATGCCATAATTCAGGCAGTTCGCCCACGAGCTGTCATTGCACCGCTACAAGTGGGACTTGCTGTGCAAGTCCATCATCTATATCGTTCAAAGTTCATTGAGATTGGATCTTGCTGCTCTTATACAGAAGTGATGGGATTTGAAAAAAATGCAGCAGATTGTGTGGAACCTGATGTTCTAGGTGGAGATGTAGATTTGCTGGAAACGTCTGTTCTTTTTGTCGCTGATAATGTGGATGATACTCTTAGCACTCTGAATGGCAAAAGGACATTTCATGGAATGGGTGTTATATCCTCTGTCACTCGTGGAAAACAGACGAACCATATCATTCCACGAAAACAGACCTCAGAACTGAAATCTGATAAGAAAACAAAGATTCCAGTCTTGGAGTACAGGTTTCCAAGGCATACTTGTCATGGAGTAGTCTTCGAGGACATGCTAAGATTTCTTGACTGTGACAGTTCGTTGGTGAACTGCCTGAATTAAGGCATGACCAACTGCAGCAACCTTGCATCTTGTGTCTTTCCCAGCGAACAATATTTCCAGTTCTATTTGCAGACTAGTTGGAATGAAAGAAATTGCTGAATCAAACTTTAAATCCTCTCTACTTGGATACTGATTCTTCATAGTGGAAACCTCAGACTTGATGTCACTTTTGATTAATCTGGCGGCAGTTTCAATAATAGCACGTTTTTTTGGGATTCTTCATCTTCCTGACACTTTCCTTTGTAATATGATCTCAGAATATGCGATGTTTGTTCTTTCATAGTGACAATATCGTCCAAGCCTTCTCCTTCAGAAAATATGATTGAGTCCTTAAAGCGCTCTTTAGGATACTTTTTCAAACTGTAATTGTCATAGGGTTCAGAATCAGGATTGGGAAATATAACCTTTCATTGTGAGGCTCAAAGAAGTCACAGTTAGTTGTTCCTCACTGTTCAGTTCTAGGTAAGCACCCTTGTTCTGAAATGCTTCATACTTATCTTCATCTTTAGGATGGCCTGGTTTTCTGCGCTTGGCATCAGGGGCATGCTGGAACTCAAAAGGCACAGACTTGATGTTCCTGAAATTTCTACTACATGAATGATTATAAAGGCCATCTGCTGCATGTAAATCTTGTAAATGGTATTCAATGCGGCCCTGTACAGTCAGTCCCCAATCATCTGAACGGGATTCACAGACCTCGAAAATTGTTTCCACAAATTTGTCCGAGCTTACCCGGCTAAAGTGTCCCTTGTCCAAATGAATTGTACCTCCACAGAATATGCAGTCATTTGCACTATCAAAAGCTCCACTTGAGCATCTTGTGGTTCTCATTCCTGGCCCAGAAGCACTAGTTTCCTTTGTAACATGGCTTTTAATGTTTTTAACATAAATGTACTATTGACGACAGCTTTTATACACTTTCATACCAGCTTCAACTACAAGATCGTCTTTACGCTTTATACTGGCATCATTTATTCCTTTTACCCCCTTCCACTGAAGTTATCACTGAAATCCTCAATCTCCTCCTTGCAGATTAGACAAGAAGCTTGACTGACTGTGCTTGCACTCATTGTTGAATCATATCTGAAATAAAGAAAGATGTGAATTAGTTATGCAGTTAGATCCAATTAAATATATGGAAAATGCCACCTCTACCCCGAAAACATTGGCACATAATAGGCCAACATAATTTTTTATGATCTTAATGTTTTCTTTGGCCCAAAAAAAGTAGGAATAGACACCGAGTTCATCAAATTTGAGTTGATAGTTATAAAGTTATGATCATTCAAAGGTTTCGGCAGCAATCTTGGACGCCCTCTTGAAAAAAAAAAAAAAAAACGCTTTTCCGGGGGTCATAGTTTGGTAAACTTTTAGTATGTTAAAAAGTACATTAAAACCTACCAGAATCAGTTGAGAAACCTTTTGTTACGATTTTTTGGGGGTTAAACGGTATTTTGCCCTGACTACACTATTACTAGCATACATTCATATATATGAACAAAAACACACACTCACAAACAAACATACATAAACACACTTACGCACACACCAATATATATATATATATATATACATATATATATATATATATATATGTATATATACATATATATATATATATATATATACATATACTTATATATATATATATATATATATACATTTATGTCTATACATAATCACACACACACACACACACACACATATATATATATATATATATACATATATATATATGTGTGTGTGTGTGTGTATATATATATATATATATACACACACACACACACATATATATATATATATGTGTGTGTGTGTGTATGTGTATATTCATACACACACGTACACACACACACACACACACATATATATATATATATATATATTTATAAACATACCAAGGCACTGCCTCCAATTTTGGGGGGTAGCCGACATCAACAATGAAATAGAACATAAGGGACCTTTACTCTCTACGATCCTCCCAGCCTGACAAGGGATCCAACCGAGTTCAGCTGGTACTGCTAGTGTGCCACAGCCCACCCTCCCCCGTTATTCACCGCAGATGAAGCTTCATAATGCTGAATCCCCTACTGCTGCTACCTCCGCGGTTATCTAAGGCACCGGAGGAAGCAGCTGGACCTACCGGAACTGCGTCACAATCGCTCGCCATTCATTCCTATTTCTAGCACGCTCTCTTGCCTCTTTCACATCTATCCTCTTATCACCCAGAGCTTTCTTCACTCCATCCATCCACCCAAACCTTGGCTTTCCTCTTTTACTTCTCCCATCATCTCTTGCATTCATCACCTTCTTTAGCAGACAGCCATTTTCCATCTTCTCAACAGGCCAAACCACCTCAACACATTCATATCCACTCTAGCTGCTGACTCATTTCTTACACCCGTTCTCACCCTCACCACTTCCTTCCTAACCCTATCTACTCGATATACACCAGCGATACTCCTTAGACACTTCATCTCAAACACATTCAGAACTCTCTTTACATTCATGCCCAACCCTCTATTTTTTTTACTACTCCCTTAACTGCCCCCAACACTTTGCAATCTCCATTTACTTTCTGACGTACATCTGCTTCCACTCCACCATTTGCTGCAACAACACACCCCAAGTACTTAAACTGATCCACCTCCTCAAGTAACTCTCCATTCAACATGACATTCAACCTTGCACCACCTTCCCTTCTCGTACTTCTCATAACCTTACTCTTACTCACATTATCTCTCAACTTCCTCCTCTCACAATCCCTTCCAAATTCTGTCACTAGTCAGTCAAACTTCTCTTCTTTGTCTGCAACCAGTACAGTATCATCCGCAAACAATAACTGATTTACCTCCCATTTATGGTCATTCTGGTCTACCAGTTTTAATCATCGTCCAACCACTCGAGTATTCACCTCTCTCACCACTCCATCAACATACAAGTTAAACAACCACGGCGACATCAAACATCCCAGTCTCAGCCCCACTCTCACCGGAAACCAATCACTCACTTCATTGCCTATTGTAACACATGCTTTACTACCTTTGTAGAAACTTTTCACTGCTTGCAACCACCTTCCACCAACTCCATATAACCTCATCATATTCCACATTGCCTCCCCATCAACTTCATCAAACGGTTTCTCCATATCCATAATCGCAACATACATCTCCTTACCTTTTGCTAAATATGATTCATACACACTACCTCTTCTATATATAATACACGCATATATATATATATATATATATAGATAGATATATATATATATATATATATGTATTATAGCCACGAAAGGAAAAAGGAGAAAGACTTGATTGGAGTTAGTACTTTCATCCACTCAGGACATTATCAAACTCAGCAATGAGAATACATATACAAAGACATCGTATTTATACTGGAGAAGGGGATCCAACAGCTGTCAGTTTCTTAATAATTCCGGGGAAGTCAGGTTTTAGATAAAAGGATAATACTGGATTAACGGAAAACAGACATGGGCTTAGATTCAAATTTCTACCTTGAGTACAGTAGATTAAAAATGATTCAACAATATTCCTTTGGAAATAGTCATTTACATGGATTACTTTTCCCGTCTTTGACCAACTAATTCTGTGACTTGACCCTAACCAGTGGGAGGCCAAGGCATTATTAAGAGAACCCCTGGAGACGGCCACCTGATGCTGTTTTAATCTGACTGGTATACTTTTTGATGTTAGGCCAACATAAAATAGGTTATACTCTGAACAAGGAATGCTATATATTACATTATTATCATTTCCAGAACTGGTATACTTTTTGATGTTAGGCCAACATAAAATAGGTTATACTCTGAACAAGGAATGCTATATATTACATTATTATCATTTCCAGAACTATTCTTAATTAACATGTTTTATAATGTTCAATTATATTTAAACACTACAGCAATGTCTAGTTTTTTCAAAAGGGGTACAACATCTAAAAAACAAACATGAAATGGCAAACAAAGCATGTTATTAATTGTTTTCTTCCTCTCTAATTGGACACTATAAAATGTTTTCTTAGACTTATTCATACATTTTTCTAAGAAATATTTGGGATAACAAAGATCTGTTGCAATTTTTTCTATTTTAGTGAACTCCTCCTCAATGTAATCTGGGCTACAAATTCTCAATGCCCTAAGGTACATGGAGGAAACCACTGAATGCTTAATATTTTTAGAGTGACCGGAGTAAAAACCTATATATGAAAAATTATTTGTAGGCTTTCTATATATGGAAAACTTTAATTTATCCGTTTCTCTAACTATTAATACGTCTAAATATGGGATACGGATATTTTCTTCATTTTCTATAGTGAATTTTATTGATGGTAAAAATGAAGAAAATAACCGTATCCCATTTTAGACGTTTTAATAGTAAGAGAAACATATTAATTTAAGAATTCCATATAGAGAAAGCCTACAAATAATTTTTTTTATGTACATTTTTACTCCGGTCACTTTAAAAATATAAAGCATTCAGTTTTTTCCTCCATGTACCTTAGGGCATTGAGAATTTGTAGCCCAGATTACATTGAGGAGGAGTTCACTAAAATAGAAAAAATTGCAACAGATCTTTGTTATCCCAAATATTTCTTAGAAAAATGTATGAATAAGGCTAAGAAAACATTTTATAGTGTCCAATTAGAGAGAAAGAAAACAATAAATAATATGCTTTGTTTGCCATTTTATGTTTGTTTTTTAGATGTTATACCCCTTATGAAAAAAACTAGACATTGCTGTAGTGTTTAAATATAATTATACATTAAAAAACACGTTAATTAAGAATAGTTCTGGAAATGATAATAATGTAATATATAGCATTCCTTGTTCAGAGTGTATCCTATTTTATGTTGGCCAAACATCAAAAAGTATACCAGTCAGATTAAAACAGCATCAGGTGGCCGTCTCCAGGGGATCTCTTAATAATGTCTTGGCCTCCCACTGGTTAGGGTCAAGTCACAGAATTAGTTGGTCAAAGACGGAAAAAGTTATCCATGTGAATGACTATTTCCAAAGGAATATTGTTGAATCATTTTTAATCTCCTGTACTCAGGGTAAGAATTTTAATCTAAAACCATGTCTGTTTTCCGTTAATCCAGTATTATCCTTTTATCTAAAATTTGACTTCTCCGAAGTTAATAAGAAACTGACAGCTGTTGGACCCCATTCTCCAGTATAAATACGATGTCTTTGTATATGTATTCTCATTGCTGAGTTTGATAATGTCCTGAGTCGATGTCAGGATGCCTGAAAACTTTAAATCAATCAATCAATCCTGAGTCGATGAAAGTACTAACTCCAATCAAGTCTTTCTCATTTTTCCTTTCGTGGCTATAATACATTTTATATTCATCACGTGTCAGCTTTCATGATTTTTACACAGGACACACACACAGACACACACACATAAACACACACACACACACACACATATATATATATATATATATATAGATATACTTATATATATATATATATATATATACATGTGTGTGTGTGTTTGTGTGTGTGTGTGTCCGTGTAGGATGCGTTTGTCTGAAAGAACGTGCTCTGTGAATGTGATCGTTGGAGTATGACCGTGAAGGTGCATGTGTATGTGAGTGTAACATCATTTCTACACACATGATTAATTATGTTATTCAATACTGGTTTTTGTAATGATTACAATGGTGGACAACCTCATACGGAAAATATTATAGACTTTAAATGGAATAGATAAATATTCGTAAATAATCAACTATTGGAAGTAAGATTTGTTAAGATCTTAAAGGAAATTGAATAGCTGCTGTATGTGGGGCGTTCTATTAGTAAGGGGGGGGGGGGTTTGTTTTAGGTTTGCACTGAGATAAATACCATTATATTTGAAAAGGAAGAAATTTATAAACAAAATATTTCCATCGCTCCGAATATTAAAACATTAAAGAGAATGAGCCTGAAAAGTCAAATAAAAGAAAAAGGATCTTTTTAGATAGAAGGCGAATAAAAATAAAAGACATTTCGTAGAATTCTGAGAGCCCTGCAGTTAAGTGGACCCAACTGTTTGCCGAATCTTAACTAACTTGATTGGGGGATCTCTGCAGACTGTACAAATAACCGTTGGTATGAGGAAGCCATTTCAATGAGAATAGCTGTTATCATGACAATAGATGTACCCAATGGAACCGGCTGCCTTCATGCACTTGGGTATCTTTTAAAGGGAAGAAACAATAGGGGCAATGAACTCAATGGCAAATGGCGCCAGGTTTACTTTGGATGTAATAAAGATAAAATGGATACTTTTGGTTTGGACTAAAGCTCGTATTTCCGTGGTCGTAATATTCTTGGCTAGATAACTATATCTAAATATATATAAAAAAAAAAAAACACCTCCAAGTGAAGTAAAAAAATCAAGAATTTTAGGGACTAAACTATACATATAGACACACACATGCGCACACTTACATACACTTATACACACATATATACACATACTACCCGACACACACATACACACACGCACACACACACACACTCATACTATATATATATATATATATATATAAACACGTATATTGTATTTTTTGAAGTGTCATAGATTTTGGAATAGTAGGAAGAATAGGCCAACAAACCATTATTTGGATTTTGGAAAGAATTTTACTTCGTTAATATCATGAAAGGCTATAAAAAATTTTATGCAGACATAATAAAGTACTCAGTAAATTATGAATTGATTTTTTGGAATGATATAGGCAAGATAATCATTTAAATTAAGATTTGAAAGCAGATTGCAGAAAAAAAGTGTAATACCGGCATATAAAAATGTGAGAACTGAAAACTACATGTTATTTTTGTTTTCAGCGAAGAGAACGTCGACTTACGCAATTTTTATGATAGCAAAAAAGGTCTGGTTGTGTATGGAATGGAGAAACTGCCTTGTAGCTAGATATTCAAATTAGAGAGAGAATAGTGATTGGGAGTTTGGGTAACCATTTTAAGGTCCTCCGAAGAGAAAGATTTTATATCTCTCGCAATAAACTAATTTTTCAAGAAAGAAAATTCTTGTTTATAAATAAGAGGCAATACAGAGACTGATTTAAAATACAGAATCAATTCTCCCTTGCATATTCTTTTAGTGGCTCAAACTTTTTTCCCAACCATACATTTAGGGCAACATATTAAACTCCAAAGATCGTATCAGAGAAAACGTTTGTTTATATCAAGTAATAAAGAAGATAGTATTTTAGAATTTTCACATATTAAAATAATACCTATAGCTTGATTGTTAACTGATAGACTTTTTGCAACAGTCTTTTGAATATTAGTCAGTGGATGCAAAGAATGGAGGCATTCACTAGGTCGTGAGTAGCGTGAATGAATCT
>NC_090729.1:15579835-15597335 GCF_036898095.1 Palaemon carinicauda | reverse complement strand
AAGTGAATTACCACACAAATTCCCACCTATAATGTTTTACCACTTAATTGTCTGAAACACTTAAAACACTTTTTTTTCACCTTAGTGAAGTAATTCATCGATCAGAGGACCATCAGTGAAATTTAGCTCTTCACTTAAAATTGAAGTAATAGAAAAATAATGATATACATATACTGTGAAGTATTATACAAAAATAAAGTATAAGAATATATTTATATATCTGGACCTGCCTTACGTTAAGATAGCATGCAACACTGTCATTACAATGGCTGCAATCCGTAGCTATGTTGGGGACCATGAGTTATTGATTACGTATCCGAACTTCATAATTTTTTTCAAGTACTTAACCTTTGCTTTAAGTTTTTGATTCTAAGTATGAAAATATTCAGTAAAACACTGGCAACTTGGTAAGTTTGTTAACTAAAGTTTTCGGTTTGTCTATTTATTTTGACTAATATTAACTTGGTGATATGATATAATGTTTAAAATGAGATCAACCATAAGATATTCCAAGAAAAAATTTCCGTCCTACAGGATTTTGATAAACAAGATCAACGACGAAAAACTTTATTCTATACAATATACAGTTTTAACTATTAGAGGGAAAGGAAATAATTACTATACACATACACACCTATGAAGATTTGACGTTAAGAATCATTAAATCCAAATTTAGAAATTTAATCTCATAAAAGATTCCCAAAAGTACATGTCCTAGTATTCTCTTATCAGTTTGTAAAATAAAGACTCTTTCCTAGAATGGAAGGGCATCACATGGAATTTATTGATCATGTTGAAAGATAATGAATATAAAGTGATAACATAGAAAAAAAGTGTTTCAAGAAAACATCCTTGATATCGTATGCAATTGAATTTAAAAGCATATAGTGAATTTCTTAGTCAATTAGAAAGCCTATCTATTTGAATTTTATTAGATAATTAACTATTTCAAATAGAAGTGGTCAAATGAGTTAGTCACATTATCCTAGTTTCAACTAATAAATGCAGTCTTACCAAAACCTTGAATTAACACTGGTTAGCCCAGGCTTGAAGGCATTCCCTAGTCTTCCAATAAAAAAAAAAAAAACATATCACTTGACAATTACTGTATATGCCTGGACACGAGATAGGTCAGGTTAGCTTGCAATAGTGTAATAAAACATTCTTCATTTCTAAAGTTTCTTAAATCTCATTTTATGTTTTTGGTACAGCGTGTGAATGAAGTTATAGGTTTTGCCTGACGCCATGTATCAAAGAGATTTTGCTCATAGACAATGAGTGACAAATTCCATGGCTGCGATAGTCATGGCAATGGGTAGAGAGCTGCAGCTGGAAGACGAAAAAGAAGGAAAGGGAGTCTGTGGACAATAATATTTTTTTCATAGATTAAATCTTGAGTGTCAAGACCAGAATAGAAACTGAATAAGACTAGACGGAAATCATCTTGATGAGGTGGTTGAACAAATAATACATATATAAACAAACCAAACTTCAACATGAGGATGGCAGTACCATCACAAGATCGACTAGCAATTACCCTACATCATTTCACTATAGATAACTGGTCTTGTGGTTCAGTATAATTATACAATTGGTTTCTGAAGTTATTTTCAAAGTTAAACAAAGAATGTTCTTCTAAAATTTATGGAATTTATTTTTCATATTTACCCCCTTTCATCATTTTCTTCAAAAGTGAATCCCAACAGTCTTTGAGTTGATAGTTAGCGAATGTCTCATTAAATCCATAATTCCAAGTGTCTGCTCTGACCTATATTAAGCCCTTAAGCTAAAGTTCATGAACATTCATACCACAAAAAATGAAAGAACAATAACAATAAGAAAAATTATTTGATTTCACTGCTGTTAAACACTTATAATCAACACGTATTATTATTATTATTATTATTATTATTATTATTATTATTATTATTATTATTATTATTATTATTTTATGAGCTACAACCCTGGTTTGAGACGCAGGATGCTATAAGCACGAGTGGTCCAACAAGGAAATAGCCCGGTGAGGAAATGAAATAAGGAAACTACAAGATGATTAATTTACAATTATAATGAAATATTTGAAGAACATTAACATTAAAATAAATCTTTTATATATAAACTATACAAACTTTGAAAAAAACAAGAGGAAGAGTAATAAGATAGAATAGTGTGCCCAAGTGTACCTTCAAACAAGAAAACTCTACCCCAAGACAGTAAAAGACCATGGTATAGAGGCTATGGCACAAATCAAGACTAAAGAACAATGGTTTGATTTTGAGTGTCCCCCTCCTAGAAAAGCTGCTTATCAAAACTAATGAGTCTCTTCTACCCTTACCAAGAGGAAATTAGCCACTGAACACTTAGAGTGCAGCAGTTTACCCCTTGAGTGAAGAAAAATTGTTTGATAATCTCAGGGTTGTTAGTTATAAGAGGACAGAGGAGAATATGTAAAGAATAGGCCATACTATCCGGTGTATGTGTAGAAAAAAAAAAAATGAGCCCCCTCCAGAGAGAAGAATCCAATGTAGTACTTTCTGGCCAGTCAAAGGACCCAATAACTTTAAAGTGGTATGAGGGATAACTGTTAAATCTCGGAGATTGTGCTTTGTAGATCACAGACATATACTGTATACATAAGATTCTAAATAGTTACTGCAAAGGTTGTATAAACTGTGACGGGCCGATAGAGGGCTGTGAACTCAAAGGCGGGATACAATGAACTGAGTTATATTGTTATAGAACACTCTCCTTTATATGCAAAACCTCAAGGCAACAGGACATAACAAGTTAACAAGACAGACAATGTTACAGAGGAAACAGCAGACATGAATTTTCATGTTCGTTTAGTGCGAGGGAAGAGCGAAGATACAAGCATAATATATGCAAAAGGAATTATGTACAATTGTGTGACACACGGTTGTTACAAAACTATTCAATAGCTTCACAATTAAAGGATATTATGGTTTGTGCGTATAGCGCTTATGTTGTGCAGCAACTGAATCTTTCTTGTTGGTGTAAGAATTTTTCAAATGATCAAATAATCAAAAATTTAATATACCAGCATTGCTGATTTTATTTATCTTGGACGTCAAAGGAAGATTGTCAAAGAACTAAAATTGAAAAAAAAAAGTGTTGTGGTTTGAATAAATAGTAAGTGTAAGCTAGAATATACAATCATTGATATAAAATACTATCATTATTATAATTTTCTATCTTTTGTGTGACACATATTCATAAAAAAAATCTATTGGATTTAAAATTCAAGAGATCTATCATGTATTTTAAATGTTGATCCCTCTCCACGTCGTTTAATTGGCAGTCCCTTCATCTTTCCAATCACTTTTATCTAAATGCACGATACTTATATTCTTCTTCTTTCGCAGAGAACGTGACAGTAAAGGAATTTTGTGAGCTATGAGGAGGACGAACAGCCGAGATGAAAGGGGAAATGTGCAGCCGGATGAATAATGTAATTTTCGGAAACCTTCAACACATCAGTTTGGGGGTATTTCCGTCGCAGTTGCTGAGAAGGCGAATTTGAAATATATATATATATATATATATATATATATATAAGAAGATAATAAGCTGCAAGAATGTACTTTGTGATATTGATCTCTCTTTTTGAAACAAAAATGCAGTTAGCAGTGAGTCTTAGGAATGTATAGTTTTTTTTTTCATATAAAAGGAATGGATCCTTTTGTAATCACTTATACATGCAGGATCAAAAGTGATGGATGCTAAAGCAGGAAATAAACGAATTTTGGAGGATTGCTTTTATCTCAAAAATCTTTATATCTTTTTTTTCTGCTACCAATAAATCAGTTCAAGTGACAGAGAAGGTATTTATGTGACGAAAGACATGAATAAGTGCAGAATGAATAATCATAATTTTCCATGGAAACTGTAAAATAATAAGGGTACTACAAATTAAAGGAAAAAAGCTAACGTTATCGGAAAGTTAAATAGGAAAAGAAATACTGCCGAGAATCTTTCCAGTTCTGATGAATTGGAACACGTAGTATTATAATTATTATTACTACTAGCAAAAAATACAACCGTAGTCAGAAAGGCAGTTTTTGAAACTTCGAGATATTTTCGAATTTTTGGTGCTAAAACGCTGATGCCAAAACGTTGGCTAAAAATAGAATCATCACTCAGTGAGTAAAGGAAACAGGGAAACAAAGAGAAGTATGCCCGAATGTACTCGCAAGAAGATGAACACATTCTGATATAAGATAGTGAAATGCAGCTAAGAACGGTGTATTTATTTACGGAATTCCGATTTATGTTATGCTTTTTTTTAACAGTGAACTTAACATTGACGAAGGATTAGGATCATCCTCAATGATGAATAATCGTCTGAATTAGGAAAAAAAAATGAATAAATAAAACCTCAGGTGAACATGGCATGTAAACTTCCGGTGTTCAGCAGATCGAGTCATGGTTTCTTATTGGTATTGGTCGGTCACAGGGAGGAGTTGGCACTCAAGCATTAATATAATTGCATATCCTTATCTATACCAAAAAAACAGCATTTGAAAATAGACGCAATGAAATGATTCAGTTTACTCATCATAAAAGAAAGTTTTCATACATTTTTAGATTTAGTATTTATGATCATAAACAATTTATCATTCATAACACAGAAAAATTCTTGACCCTCATTGATCTCCAATTACATTCAAAATCTAGGTACAAAAAAAAAAAGAGAGAGAGAAGAAAAAGGAAAAACATCTAGAAAAGTTGCATAAAATTTCGTCCCTTCCTACGGTTGTAATCCCGAGCCGCCCCCTCCCCCAACCCCTTTCCTACCAGTCAAAATACACCTCTTTTATCTCGTTGAGCGTAAAATGTAACTATATCTGAAGATTATACCTCTGTAAAATGGGTAGTGTCAAAGATATTCAAAACCCTTGATAAATGCGTATATTCTTTGATATCCAAAGACATTTCATGAAATATGCATTCTACTCTGAAAAGTAAACTAACGATTTTATCCAATAGGATGATTAAATGCAATGACTAAATGATTAAATGCAACCGAAGGATTAGCCATTTGGGTGGTAATGCTGATGACCTCTGAATATTCAAGACGTGATTCCATTAACTGAAGTTAGATTACACATCCGATTAATTTTGACTAATTGATGGTTTGTTTGATGGCTCCTTCAATGACGACTACCGGAATGTGAACTTTAAAGATATCAGCAATAATTATTTCCAAAAGGAGTATTTCAAAAGACTTCTTTTAAATAATTCTTTTCTTAATGTTCGGATCCCAGAAAGATAAAAAAAAAAAAAAAAAGCTAAATTATTACGATTTGAAAGTCATTAGTTGATGTTGGTGTTTATGATAAGATCTTATAAACTAGGAAAATTGTTGAATAAAAAGAAGAGAGGAAAAGAGGAAATATAATGAAGAGGTGATTAGTTTTGCATTTGAAAGATTTGATTAGGGCTAATCAGTCGGTGATTCACCCCCTCAAAAAGTACTCTGATACTGCATATCTTTTGCGATGTACATAGTAGCTCTTTTCATGTGAATTAACTAAAATACTTGCAATTGTGAAATATATGCACAATTACATATATATATATATATATATATATATTTATATATATATATATATATATATATATAGGTTGGCCAGGGCACCAGCCGCCCGTTGAGATACTACCACTAGAGAGGTATTGGATCCTTTGATTGGCCAGACAGTAATGCATTGGATCCCTCTCTCTAGTCACGGCTTATTTTTTCTTTGCCTACACTTACACAGAATAGTTTGGCCTATTCTTTACATATTCTCGTCTTTCCTCATACACCTGACAACAATGAGATACTTAACACTTCTTCACCCAAAGGGGTTAATTACTGTACTGCAATTTGTTCAGTGTACCTTCCTCTTGGTAAGGGTAGAAGAGACTCTTTAGCTGTGGTAAGCAACTCTTCTAGGAGAAGGACACTCCAATATTAAACCACTGTTCTCTAGTCTTGGGTAGTGCCATAGCCTCTGTACCATGGTCTTCCACTGTCTTGGGTTGGAGTTCTCTTGCTTGAGGGTACACTCAGGCACACTATTCTATCTTATTTTTTTTTCTTCCTCTTGTTTTTTTGAAATGGTGTGTTGGGCAGGCTTAATAGAAGGGCCATGGATGCCTGGTGGTTTATCAAGAGGTTGTCTTTTCCTTTTTCTGATTCTTTTTCTACTCAAAACCATCCTTACTGTCCTCCCTTCCGTTGAAGTGGCTATCCTGGAAGGTTTTTAGCCTTGAATGGTGTATCGGCTCCTCCATGTTGACCAGTTTTTCCGACTTTTTACTATAGTCTATGGGTATCATCAATCACTTTGTTTATAATTCTGTACGTATTGTTGTTGTTATAATTCTTGTTAATCTAGTTTTTAAGTATGATGTCTCTTTTTTATTTCTATTAATTCTTATGCTGTCTGGAGACATTGAGCGAAATCCGGGACCAGTACGTCCTAGATTTCGTCAATGTCGTCTTCTGTATTGCAATATTCGTGGTCTTCATGCAAATATCCAAGACCTTACAGTTGCGTCCAGACAGTATGATATTCTTTTGTGCTCAGAAACTTTGGTTTCTAATATGAGGCACTCATCTGAGCTCCTTATAACTGGTTTTAAGAAGCCAATAATGTTGAAACGTGATGCCATCCCTAGGGCCAGGGGAATGGCGGTGTATATGAGGACCGAGTACCCTGCTTCTCATAAGTCCTGCTATCAATGTGGATGTCATGAGATTCAGGTAATAAAAGTTTGTGGCAGGCATAACAATTTTTATTTATGTTCGATCTACCGGAATCCAGACATGGATGATTCTATCTTTGATTGTCTTCTTACCATTATGGCTAAGATACAAGAAGATGATAAAAAGGCTTCTTTTGTCTTTGTTGGTGATTTTCATGCTCACCATAGGGAGTGGTTAAGTTCTATCTCTCCTACCGATCGCCATGGCTTAAGAGCTTTAGACTTTGCCTCTGAATCAGGCTGTGAGCAAATCATAAATGAAGCTACTCACAGGTCTGGTAATTGCTTGGACCTCGTACACACTGACTCCCCTGGCGTTATAACTGGTAAGGTTGGTTCTCCAGTCGGGACATCTGATCATGCCTTGATTTCATTATTAGTGAAGACTGAGCAGCCTGTCCCTGATATATCATATTCTTGTAAAATTTATATGAAATCCCAAGCAGACAGGAATGGGATTTTACATGATCTTTTGTGCTTGAATTGGTCACAATTATATAATAGTGTAGATCCTGTTGTCCCTCTGAATGAGAATCTAGTCAACATAATTGATAGGCGTATCCCTTCTTGTGTGCTAAGGTACCGAGTGAAGGACAAACCGTGGTTCAATGATGATTGTAGACGTGCTTTTTTGGAGAAGCAGGAGGCCTATCAAATTTGGAAGGGTAACAGATCAGATTTGACCTGGAACAACTATACTCAGCTTCGAGCTTTTGCTCAGAGAGTTTATGCCTCAACTGAAAAGGAGTACAATTTAACCATAAAAGAAACACTTTCTGGTACAACTCAGGAACATAAATGGTGGTCTACCCTTAAATCTGCACTCTTTGGTGTAGATGCAACAGTTCCTCCTTTACTTAAACCAGATGGCTCAGTCACTCACTGTCCAAAGGAAAAGGCAACTCTTTTGGCTGATGTTTTTGACAGTAAACAGAGTAATGAAAAACTTGAACTTCCTCATTCCTGTTTTCCTGAGGCTAAACTAACTAGTTTAGCATTTCGATCTCGTGAGATTAAAGCTCTGTTGATGGACCTTGATGCTTATGGAGGTGTAGACCCAAATGGTATTTTTCCTTTGTTTTTTATAAAGACAGCAGATTTCTTAGCTCCAAAGTTATCTGTTATTTTGCGCAAGTTAGCAAGAAGAGGAGCTTTTAGCACTAGTTGGAGAATTGGTAATGTTACTCCTCTATGTAAATGTGTTTGTGGTAGCTCAAGTCCCACTGATTACCGCCCAATTTCCATAACTCCCATATTATATAAAGTTTTTGAACGTCTTCTGGCAAAACGTCTTAATAGGTTTGCTGAAGGTAATCATCTACTCCCTAGTTTACAATTTGGTTTTCGTAAAGGCCTTGGAGCATGTGATGCCCTTCTTACAATCTCCAATACTGTACAGAAATCCCTTGATTGTGGTCGGGAAGCTCGTATGATTGGCCTTGATTTTAGTGCTGCCTTTGACCGTGTTAATCATGAGGCCCTTGTTTTCAAACTGAAACAGTTGGGAGTGGGTGGGTCGTTTCTTAGCATTATTATTGATTTTTTAAGTAATAGATCTCAAAGAGTTGTTGTTGATGGGCACCATAGTGATAATAAGAATGTGATATCCGGTGTTCCACAGGGTAGTGTTCTTGGCCCATTACTTTTTATACTATATACACATGACATGTGGTTTGGCCTAGAAAATAAGTTTGTTGCATATGCAGATGATGCTACTCTCTTTGCATCAATTTCATCCCCTGAATGTAGATCTAGGGTTGGTGAATCCCTTAATAGAGATTTAGCTAGAATTAGTGCATGGTGCAAATTATGGGGTATGAAGTTGAATCCTAACAAAACTCAAAGTATGATTGTAAGTAGGTCAAGGACGGTGGTTCCTCAACATCCGGATCTCAGTATTGATAATGTTTCTTTAAATATGTATGACTCTTTCAAAATTTTAGGTGTGATTCTCGACAGTAAATTTACTTTTGAGAAACATATAAGGTCTGTGTCTTCTTCAATTTCACAAAAAAATAGGCTTATTGAGAAAGTCTTTCAAGATTTTCGGTGATCAATCTATTCTGAAGAAGTGTTTTAATTCTTTCATTCTACCTTGTTTTGAGTATTGTTCTCCTGTCTGGTCTTCAGCTGCTGATTCTCATCTTAATTTGTTGGACAGAAACTTACGGTCTATTAAATTTCTTATTCCTGATCTAGATATTAATCTCTGGCACCGTCGTTCAATTAGTTCATTATGCATGTTGCATAAGATTTTTCACAACTCTGACCATCCTTTACATTCAGATCTCCCTGGACAATTCTATCCTATTCGTAATACTAGGCAGGCAGTTAATTCTAATAGCCAGGCCTTCTTCATCACGAGACTCAATACTACGCAGTATTTTAGAAGTTTTATTCCAGCTGTGACCAAGTTGTGGAATGATCTTCCTAATCGGGTTGTTGAATCAGTAGAACTTCAAAAGTTCAAAGTTGGAGCAAATGCTTTTTTGTTGACCAGGCGGACTTAGTCTTTTTATAGTTTATTTATGACATATTTGTTTTTGATGTTGTTGATAGTTTATTATATGACATGTCTGTTTTGACGTTGTTTCTTATTTTAGAATGATTTATTGTTAATTTGTTCTCTTCATTTATTTATTTCCTTATTTCCTTTCCTCACTGGGTTATTTTTCCCTGTTGGAGCCCCTGGGCTTATAGCATCTTGCTTTTCCAACTAGGGTTGTAGCTTGGATAGTAATAATAATAATAATAATGATATATATATATATATATATATATACAGACACACACATACATACATATAATATATATATATATATATATATATACCCAAGGTATAGGGAACCAATACATTAAGAGGTGTATAAAACATGGCTAAGGAAAAATAGGTATTATTGGGCGAACTATCATGTTTCCTGGACCAGGATTCGATACCGGCTGTTCAGAAGCTATTGTCTTCGAGTGGTTTAGCGTGAAGCTCTGATCCCGGGGTCGCTAAGAGAATCAAGACAGCAGTGAATCAAAATGTTTAGCTATTTTGAATGAATATATATATATATATATATATATATATATATACAGAGAGAGAGAGAGAGAGAGAGAGAGAGAGAGAGTGAGTTTCCTGTAGAAGACTGTATTTTACTTGAATCCCATCATAGAGGTATTGGTCTGACAACTTTCCTAGTGCCTTTTCGAGCTCAGTTGAAAGGTTGTTGAGCTAATCTCTCTTGGTAATCCCAGAGCTCGGAGGGTTTTATCTATGTTTTTGAGTGCAAAAGGTCTGTTAGTTGTTTCCTAATTAAAATTTTCTCAGGAATTCAAAAATCTATTTCTTACAAACACAGCGGTAACCGTTTTTTCAGAAACTGATGTTAAAAATGGGTACCCCTTGTGAAAAAGAGCAGTCTCCGTGGAGCCTTGCAATTCCATACATAATCATTTAAATTCGCATTTCCCAAATTTAAATGTATATAATGCCTCAAAATAATTATTTTATGTTAAGAATACCTTATTATGCATCATTTGGTGTGAATAATGTTAGATTGTTTGGATTTTTGTTCTTTCAGATAAGCCTAGATGTCGCCAAATGTTGTCGCGAACAAGTGAATTCTGTAATTTTTTTTTTTTTTTAGATTATATTCAAAAGAAATGTTCAATATGTCTTGGGTACTGTTGTGGCCTATATTTCACATCCACCAGGTTTTTTAAAAACATTTTGAAAACCATCATGATATAGTTAAGATGGACAATGCTTTAATGAATGGACATACAATCGCATTCTTAATTATGCTGATATTTGGATAACTTTACACATTTTTTATAAACCATAGTTTCTTTTGCTTAATCCTTGATTTCTATCTAGGTTTATCTGCAAATTCATCCTATTTTCTTGTAACGTATATTTCAAATCTGCTTTACTAGGTTTACCTGAATCTGGAGCTGTTGGATGGCTTTATTAATGGTAGTTAAGTAAGTTAATCGGTGGTGTTGGTGATGATGTCGCATAAATATCATTTGTGCTTTCAGGTTATTAGTGTAGTGTAGAAAATGGAAAATAAGATCTCTTGTATTCTCCATACCACTGGAACATGCATGTATGAGGTAAAGACATTGGATCCAGATTCAATGGGAAAAAGTCAAACATGTTGATGGTGCAAGGCGAAAATTATTCAAAGATTCAAAATAACTTTCAGTTAAGCTTACTGACTATTATGGTGATACAGATGTGTATCACTCTCAATGTTATAAAAGTTTCACTGCTGTTCGTCAGACCATATCAGACAACTTTAATGGAAAGCAAATACATCTGAAAAAAACCTTACGATCCAGCATTGAACATAACCCAGCATCTAACACAGGGATTTTCCCAAAACTATGCTTGTTCTGTATCTGCAGTGAAAAGTCAGCAGGAAAAAAACAAGCCAAAAGAAAGACTAGGCAACTATGAAACCATTGTGAGTGCCCAAAGTATCCAAGATGCAGCACAGACAATGTCTGATAGACAACTTTTGGCAAAAAAAGCTGGTATTGACCTCATCTCTAAAGAGGTCAAATATCACCACTCCTGCAGAAAATCTTACCTTCAACGTGCCCAGAGAGAACTGGTGACATCCAATCATGCATCTGAAAAATTACAAGCCCATAAGACTGCTTTCATCGAGCTAAAACAATACATTGATAAAACATTCATAAAAAACGAAGGTGCTGAACTGCTTACCTCAATACATGGCAGGTATATGTCAAGCTTGGAATCTGATGAATCAACAGATTCTGCCCAGTCACTTTGCCAGAAAATATTGAACACTTATCCAACACTGAAGCAGACAAAGCAGAGCAATAAGTCTTGCACACTAATTTATAGTCACACTCTCACACCAGATTCTGAAATACGTCTGGCAACATTTGATGAACACAACATCAAGGAAGCAGCATTGTATATTCGTTCTCTTGTATTCAGTGCCAAGACCAAACAGAAAAACCTACCAGATCCAGTGACTGCTGAAGCTCTAGCAAAATATCAAATAGACACTCCTACATCGCTTCTGACATTCTTTCAAATCCTCTTTGCAGGCTCATATAATCCATCAGATCATATCTAAAGGCAAGCAGTCTTTTGCTGACGATGTTATGCTTATCATATTCGGAGGAAGAATAAAACCCACAAAACATATATATCTTGGACTGGGCCTCAAAAGTTTAACTGGCAGCAGACGCATCGTGGAGATATTGAATGATTTTGGCCACTGCATAGGTTACCATACAGCAGAATCACTGGAGACTGACCTGGCAACAAGCATAACTGACAGACAGCAAGCAACCCCAGATGGAATTCTACAGCAACCTGGGCTCTGTACCAGCTTAGCATGGGATAACTACGATGAAGATTGTGAGACTCTTTCTGGTAAAGGAACCCTTCATGATACTGTCGGTATATGTTACCAGAACATTTCTGCAGAGATAGCCACCCATCCAAATACATCAGACATAAGAAATGGCCTGTCAAGTATACCAAAGTACTGAAAACAATCCACCATTAACATCAGCAAATGTGACATCAGCTAAAATAGCAACATGAATACCTTCATCAGTCAAAAAAGCTCAATCAAAACGTTCTTTCCTGCCAAGAGAAACCGTACTTGAGCCTTATCTCAAGAAGCCAAGAATCAGACAGTTTGATTACCATAAACAGAGCATTCCCCAGCCACAAAACTTCACTCAAGTGCAATGCAGGGACATGTTGTGGATGATGAGTGTTGTTAGGGGGACCACACCTATGTGGACAGGCCGGAACTCTCTTCTGACCAGTGATCCCCTTCCACAACAGAAAGTACTCTACATGGAGAACATCAACTTGTCACCAACCAGATTGGATGTTGTTACTGATACAATGAAGGTATCCAAGCGTGTGGCAAGAGAATGTAATCAGGAGATCATTGTTGTCCACTATGATCTGGCTGTGGCAAAACTCGCATTTCAAATACAAGCCCCGGAGGCACCTAGATATAACAACCTGTTTATCGCATTTGGTCCCTTTCACATTTCTTTAGCCTTCTTTGGTGCTTTGTGGTACTTGATCTACAGCTCTGGAGGTCCTGAGATACTGACAGAATCTGATGTATTGAGCTCAGGGACCTTCAATGGTTTTCTTTCTGGTCGTCATTATAACAGGTAAGTTTTAATGATGTGGTACGTCTTCTTAGTCATGATACAGAAGATGACATCAACATAGATGTGACTGATAATCATACTCAGTTTGACTATAGTGATGAATCTGACTTTGAGGGTGGACAGTAAACTTTGTGTTATCATGAAATGAATGATTTGATTAGGATACATAAAGAACAGTTTGCTGCCAGCATGATAGCATTAAAATATATAGCTACTACTATGCCAATGGGCCATGACCTTTGCATATTTAACTATTTCATTGCAACACCAAAAGTAAAGCTATGTTGGAGTTTAAATTATCATCCACTTCTTGGTTTAATTCAAAACGCTATTATTTGTTTCTGTACACATCTAATTTGCATTACAAACAATTGAAAGATATGATATAAACATACTTTGAGACATTAGAAAGAATAAGTTATTTCAATTGCATGTACAATATATTGGCATTTCATTGGTAGAAAATCGGAAAAAGAGAAAATTACAAAATGCCACTTATTCACAATAACTTTCCGTGACATCTTTGATAATCTGAAATTTAAAAAAAACAACAAAATAATCCTACATTAGTCACATCAAATGAATCATAGAAAGGTATCGTTACCAAAAAATAATTATTTGGAGGCACTTTATACATTAACATTTGTAAAATGAATATTTAAATTGAAATGTATGACATTGGGAGGCGCCATAGAGAAATTTCATTTTCACAAGGGGTACCCATATTCAATGTGCATTTCTAAAAAAAAAAACGGCTACCGTTGTGTTTGTAAGAAATAGATTTTTTAATTCCTGAGAAAATTCTACTATAGAAACAACTAATAGACCCTTTGCACTCAAAAACATAAATAAAACCCCCCAAGCTCTGGGACTATGGGGATTACGAAGAAAATGCCCAAACCATCTCCATCTAATCCTCACCATGATTGCACCCACATATGGCACTGGAATAATCTATCGTGTAGTTTTGTTTCTAATTCTGTCCTGCAATTTTAATTGAATTTCTTTGCTGAGGGCTTTGTTCTCAAAAGTACAAAATATGGTGGATATTTTGTCATTGTCATACCTCGAGTCATGTCCATACCTTATCATCGAACGCCCTAAACTGATGTTTAGCCTTTTTTAATAAGCAATTTCACACGATTTGATTTCCAATTTAACCTAGTTATTGTCTAATTTGTTTTTCTCAATCTTTCATTGAACTCTGTTTCTGAAGATTGTGTCTTAGATACCATAGTTCCTAATTATTTAGATGATTCCATCTCGTTAATCCTTTCTCCTTTCAATGATATTCCATCTCCCTTTCACATTCTGTTTTCAATCTCTCTCTTTTTCGTATATTCATTTGGAGCCTAACCTCATCTGATATTTCATGCATTTTCGTAAGCAAGCTTTGTAAGTCCTTCGGTGCTCTAGTAGAAAGAACACTGCCATCAGCATACTCTAGGTCTGCTAATTTCTTGTAACCAATTCAGTCCAATCCTTCTTCATCATCCTCAACTGTTCTATACATTACAAAATTCTTGAGGTGGATAAACCACATAAGTGACAACACATTCCCTTGGAATACTCCAATGTTCACTGGAAATTCATTTGATGCGAATCTACTAATAATAACTTCTTATTTGCGATCCTTGTGGAGAGACCTCATAAAATTTACATATTTAAGAGAAACACCCTAATAACGTAGGACACTCCACAAAATTGGCCAGTGCACACGATATAAAGCTTTCTTATATTCCACAAATGCCATCAAAAGTGGATTAATATAATTAACACATTGCTGTACCATAGTTCGTAAAATGAAAATTTGGTAAGTATAACTCCTACCTTTGTTAAATCCTGCTTGTTCATCTCTCAAATTTTCATAATTCTTTCTCTCTAGTCTCTTCAAAATGATCATACTATATATTTTCATAACAACAGACGTAAATATGATACCTCGGTAATTGTTGCAATCAGTCAGATCTCCTTTTATTGCCATAATCACCAACACTCCCAGTTCCAATTCATTAGGTTTTGTCACAATCTGCAAGATGATCTTGTGAGTATCCTGAGAGTCACTTCATTTTCGGTTAATATCATCTAAGCAGTTATTCCATCGTACCGTGGGCTTTCCATCTCTTTAGTATTTTAATGATGGCTTAGACCTCAAACACACTGAATTCATTCATGGGCACATCAAGATCTTCTCAGCTTCAGGTATATCAATCATATTTACTCCCTCATTATATGTATTTTTGTATGTGTTTATATATATATATATATATATATATATATATATATATATATATATATATATATATATATATATATATATATATATATATATATATACATATCTGTGTGTGTGTGTTTCATTCGTGTGTGTGTGCGTGTAGGATGCGTTTGTCTGAAAGAACGTACTCTGTGAAAGTGATCGTTGTAGTATGACCGTGAAGGTGCATGTGTATGTGAGTGTAACATCATTTCTACATGCATGGTTAACTATGTTGTTCAATACTGGTTTTTGTAATGAGCAATATGGTGGACAACCCCACAAGGAAAATATTATAGACTTTAAATGGAATAGATAAATATTCGTAAATAATCAACTATTGGAAGTAAGATTTGTTAAGATCTTAAAGGAAATTGAATAGCTGCTGTATGTGGGTCGTTCTATTGGTGAGGGGGGGTGGGAGGAGGGGTTGTTTTAGGTTCGCACTGAGATTAATACCATTATATTTGAAAAGGAAGAAATTTATTAACAAAATATTTCCATCGTTCCGAATATTATGACATTAGAGAGAATGAGCCTGAAAAGTCAAATAGAAGAAAAAGGATCTTTTTAGATGGGAGGCGAATAAGAATAAAAGAAATTTCGGAGAATTCCCAGACCTCCGCAGTTAAGTGGACCCAACCGTTTGCCGAATCTAAACTAACTTGATTAGGGGAACTGTCCGGTCTGTACAAATAACCGTTGGTATGAGGAAGCCATTTCCATGAGAATAGCTGTTATCATGAGAATAGATGTACCAAATGGAACCCGCTGCCTTCATGCACTTGGGTATCTTTCAAAGGGAAGAAACAATAAAGACAATGAACTCAATGGCAAATAAAAATGTGAGAACTAAAAACTACATGTTACTTTTGTTTTCAGCGAAGAGAACGTCGACTTACACAATTTTTAAAATAGCGAAAAAGGTCTGGTTGTGTATGGAATGGAGAAACTGCCATGCAGTTAGATATTCAAAATTAGAGAGAGAATAGTGATTGGGAGTTTGGGTAACCATTTTAAGGCCTTTGGAAAGGAAAGATTTTATATCGCTCGCAATAAACTAATTTTTCAAGAAAGAAAATCTTGTTTATAAATAAGAGGCAATACAGAGACTGATTTAAAATACAGAATCAATTCTCCCTTGCATATTCTTTTAGTGGCTCAAACTTTTTTCCCAACCATACATTTAGGGCAACATATTAAACTCAAAAGATCGTATCAGACTAAAAGTTTGTTTTTATCGAGTAATAAAGAAGATAGTATTTTAGAATTTTCACATATTAAAATAATACCTATAGCTTCAATGTTAACTGATAGACTTTTCGCAACAGTCATTTGAATATTAGTCAGTGGATGCAAAGAATGGAGGCATTCACTAGGTCGTGAATAGCGAGAATGAATCTTGTATCTTTAAAAGCTCGTTACAAATTTCGTGAGTTTGGAAAATGAGGTTGGAAATTAGATTTGAAAGATTACCACAGCCTTTATTTTGAGTGGAGTACCTCAAGGAACCGTTCTGGGTCCTATATTGTTTCTTATATTCATAAACGACATAACACTGTGTGTAGGCAACAGTGTTGTTCGTTGCTTTGCTGACGATACAAGGATTATGAGAGCAATATCAACTACTCCTGATATGGTACTCTTGCAACAGGTTCTGAATACTGTTACCCAATGGCCAACTAAGAACAACATGTCATTGCATGAAGATAAGTTCGAGTTTATGAGCCATGCAGTAAATAGGAGGAATCCTTTGCTACAATTACCGTTTACTGCCGACCTATATCAGTATTCAACGTCCAAAGGCACTCTCACTCCTTCCGACCAACTGAGAGATCTTGGAGTTACTGTTACCTCGGACCTAAAGTGGACTGCTCATATCAAAGATATGGCCAACAAAGCAAGACAAAAAGTCGGATGGGTTCTCAGCGTCTTCTTTAACCGGAGTCCTACCATCATGCTAACTTTGTACAAGTCTTTGGTACGCAGACTACTAGAGTACTGTTGTCCTCTGTGGAATTCCCAAAGTGTGTCGGACATCGAAGAACTGGAAGGAGTTCAGCGGACTTTTACTGCATGAATTGTAGGGGCTCAGCATTTCAACTACTAGGAGAGACTCAAGAAACTATCCATCATGTCTCTGCAACGCCGACGAGAACGGTATATCCTGCTACACATGTGGAAGATTCTCCATGGATCAGTCAGCACCGACATGAAGATCAAGTTTGTGTCTAGGCCTCGGACTAGCTTTAAAGCAGTCGTTCCTCCTCTGCGAGGGGGCGTGGCAGCCTATAACCAGAG
>NC_090729.1:15564835-15567335 GCF_036898095.1 Palaemon carinicauda | reverse complement strand
AACATGCATAATGAACTAACTGAACGACGGTGTCAGAGATTAATATCTAGATCAGGAATAGAAATTTAATAGACCGTAAGTTTCTGTCCAACAAATTAAGATGAGAATCAGCAGCTGAAGACCAGACAGGAGAACAATACTCAAAACAAGGTAGAATAAAAGAATTAAAACACTTCTTCAGAATAGATTGATCATTGAAAATCTTGAAAGACTTTCTTAATAAGCCTTTTTTTGTGCAATTGAAGAAGACACAGACCTTATATGTTTCTCATAAGTAAATTTACTGTCGAGAATCATATCTAAAATTTTGAAAGAGTCATACATATCTAAAGAAACATTATCAATACTGAGATCCGGATGTTGAGGAGCCACCATCCTTGACCTACTTACAATAATACTTTAAGTTTTGTTAGGATTCAACTTCATACCCCATAATTGGCACCATGCACTAATTCTAGCTAAATCTCTATTAGGGGATTCACCAACCCTAGATCTACATTCAGGGGATGGAATTGATGAAAAAAAGGTAGCGTCATCGGCATATGCAAAAAGCTTGTTTTCTAGGCTAAACCACATGTCATGTGTATATAGTATGAAAAGTAATGGGCCAAGAACACTACCCCGTGCAACACCGGATATACCATTCCTATAATCACTATGGTGCCCATCAACAACAACTCTTTGAGATCTATTACTTAAAAAATCAATAACAATGCTAAGAAACGACCCACCCACTCCCAACTGTTTCTGTTTGAAAACCAGGGCCTCATGATTAACACGGTCAAAGGCAGCACTAAAATCAAGGCCAATCATACGAACTTCCCGACCACAATCAAGGGATTTCTGTACAGCATTGGAGATTGTAAGAAGGGCATCACATGCTCTAAGGCCTTTACGAAAACCAAATTGTAAACTAGGGAGTAGATAATTACCTTCAGCAAACCTACAACGTCCAAAAGACATAGGTAAATGCATACAACAATAAAAACATATATATATATATATATATATATATATATATATATATATATATATATATATATATATATATATATATATATATATATATATATATATATATATATATATATATATATATATATATATATATATATATGTGTGTGTGTGTGTGTGTGTGTGTGTGTGTGTATAAATATATAAATACATATATATATATATATATATATATTAATATATATATATATATATATATATATATATATAAATAATTATATATATAGATATATTTACATATATATATATATATATATATATATATATATATATATATATATATATATATATATATGTATGTGTGTGTGTATAAATATATAAATATGTGTATATATATAATAAAATATATATATATATATATATATATATATATATATATATATATATATATATATATATATATATATATATATATTTTATATATATACACATATATATATATATATATATATATATATATATATATATATATATATATATATATATATATATATATATATATATATATATAATTGAGTGTGTATACATGACTTGTCAAAAATTACAGCTGAATATTTAAATGGATATGCACACACACATACACAACACCCTCCTCTCACTAGGCCGGTATGCATTTCTATCTCCCCGCAACCCAAGGCACGCAGAGTTTTGCTTAAGCAAAAAATATGTATCTATATATGATTATATAGTCATGACGCTTCCTCTCTATCATATAGGGAAGATGAGAGAGAGAGAGAGAGAGAGAGAGAGAGAGAGAGAGAGAGAGAGAGAGAGAGAGAGGAGAGAGACGTTACACAGTTATATTAAGATGCCCTTACACGGGCAATATTTCAGGCACCAAAAGAATTTTTTTCGACACAGTTTCATTGCTTGCTCACCTGTTTAATACCACAGTCTGGTGTGTTTCCATAGAGTGGTGGGAGAGCTATCAACCTGACGATCAGCTGATCACCAAAACAAATCACCGACAGACTACATAGTGACAAGGGAGGAAGTGTACCTGGGTAAGTCTAGCTATTTATAATTGGTTCGATTGTAAAACAGAATGGTTAGAAAATAAATCATCAACGCAAAGAAGTATATCGTGGCTTACTTGCTATAGACTTGTTTTGTAAGAGTAAGTCAGTTATACCCTTATTAAAAAGTGTACATCTGCAACTGAGTGCATTAATTTGAAAGATTTGCTTTCAATCGTTATTGTAAAATTAGAGATACAGTTATCGCATTCTTGCTAATATGTTAGACCGGCTGTACACTGTTCCAGACGAAACGGTCTTTAGATAAGACACAGTCAATCCAATTCGGAACCATGTTCTTGGAATCTTGGCCATGAATTTAGCAATTGCCATTTTAAAGGATAAGAACCCGGCGATATTTGATATTGATTATGCAACAATTACTCAATGATACCTAATAATACTAATCACAGAAAAATATAACTATTCTATATCATTATTGTTGTTGTTATAAAAACAACATAACATAG
>NC_090729.1:15554835-15559835 GCF_036898095.1 Palaemon carinicauda | reverse complement strand
CTACAACCCTGGTTTGAGACGCAGGATGCTATAAGCACGAGTGGTCCAACAAGGAAATAGCCCGGTGAGGAAATGAAATAAGGAAACTACAAGATGATTAATTTACAATTATAATGAAATATTTGAAGAACATTAACATTAAAATAAATCTTTTATATATAAACTATACAAACTTTGAAAAAAACAAGAGGAAGAGTAATAAGATAGAATAGTGTGCCCAAGTGTACCTTCAAACAAGAAAACTCTACCCCAAGATAGAAAAAGACCATGGTACAGAGGCTACGGTACAAATCAAGACTAAAGTACAATGGTTTGATTTTGAGAGTCCCTCTCCTAGAAAAGCTGCTTATCAAAACTAATGAGTCTCTTGTACCCTTACCAAGAGGAAATTAGCCACTGAACACTTAGAGTGCAGCGGTTAACCCCTTGAGTGAAGAAGAATTGTTTGATAATCTCAGTGTTGTTAGTTATAAGATGACAGAGGAAAATATGTAAAGAATAGGCCATACTATCCGGTGTATGTGTAGTAAAACAAAAAAAGAGCCCCACCTAGAGAGAAGAATCCAATGTAGTACTTTCTGGCCAACCAAAGGACCCAATAACTGTAAAGTGGTATGAGTAATAACTATTAAATCTCGGATATTGTACTTTGTAGATCACAGACATATACTGTATACATAAGATTCTAAATAGTTACTGCAAAGGTTATATAAACTATTCAATAGCTTCACAATTAAAGGATATTATGGTTTCTGTTTATAGCGCTTATGTTGCGCAGCAACTGAATCTTTCTTGTTGGTGTACGAATTTTTCAAATAATCAAATAATCAAATAATCAAAAATTTAATATACCAGCATTGCTGATTTTATTTATCTTGGATGTATTAGGAAGATTGTCAAAGACTTAAAATTAAAAAAAAAAAAAAGGGTTGTGGATTGAATAAATAGTAAGTGTGCAATCATTGATATAAAATACTATCATTATTATAATTTTCTATCTTTTGTGTGACACATATTCATAAAAAAATTTATTGGATTTAAAATTCAAGAGATCTATCATGTATTTTAAATGTTGATCCCTCTCCACGTCGTTTAATTGGCAGTCCCTTCATCTTTCCAATCACTTTTATCTAAATGCACAATACTTATATTCTTCTTCTTTCGCAGAGAACGTGACAGTAAAGGAATTTCGCGAGCTATGAGGAGGACGAACAGCCGAGATGAAAGGGGAAATGTGCAGCCGGATGAATAATGTAATTTTCGGAAACCTTCAACACATCAGTTTGGGGTATTTCCGTCGCAGTTGCTGAGAAGGCGAGTTTGAAATATTTGTTTGTATATATATATATATATATATATATATATATATATATATATATATATATATATATATATATATATATATATATATATATATACATATATATTTATATATACTGTATATATATATATATATATATATATATATATATATATATATATATATATATATATATATATAATATATATATATATATATATATATATATATATATATATATATATATATATATATATATATATATATATATATATATATATATATATATATATATATATATATATATATATATATATAAGAAGATAATAATCTGCAAGAATATGCATCGTGATATTGCTTTCTTCTTTTTGAAAAAAAAAAATTGCAGTTAGCAGTGAGTCTTTGGAATGTATACTTTTTTCATATAAAAGGAATGGATCCTTTTGTAAGCACTTATACATGCAAGATCAAAAGTGGTGGATGCTAAAGCAGTAAATAAACGAATTTTGAAGGATTGCTTTTATTTCAAAAACCTTTTATCTTTTTTTCTTTCAGCAATAAGTCAGTTCAAGTGACAGAGAGGGTATTTATTTGAAGAAAGATATGAATAAGTGCAGATTGAATAATCATAGATTTCCAAGGAAACTATGTAAAATAATAAGGGTACTACAAATTGAAGGAAGAAAACTATCGTTATCGGAAAGTTAAATAGGAAAAGAAATACTGCCGAGAATGTTTTCAGTTCTGATGAATTGGAACACGTAGTATTATAATTATTTTTACTACTAGCAAAAAATACAACCGTAGTTAGAAAAGCAGTTTTTAAAACTTCGAGATATTTTCGAATTTTTGGTGCTAAAACGCTGATGCCAAAAAGTTGGCTAAAAATAGATTCATTACTCAGTGAGTAAAGGAAACAGGGAAACAAAGAGAAGTGTGCCTGAATGTACTCGTAAGAAGATGAACACATTTTGATATAAGATAATAAAATACAGCTAAGAACGGTGTATTTATTTACGGAATTCCGATTTATGTTATGTTTTTTTTTTTTTAACAGTGAACTTAACATTGAGGGAGGATTAGGATCATCCTCAATGATGAATAATCATCTGAATTACGAAAAAAAAAAACAAAAAAATCCCGCTGGTGAACATGGCATGCAAACTTCGGGTGTTCAGCAGATCGAGTCATGGTTTCTTATTGGTATTGGTCGGTCACAGGGAGGAGTTGGCACTCAAGCATTAATATGATTGCATATCCTTATTTATACCAAACAAACAGTATTTGAAAATAGAGGCAATGAAATAATTCAGTTTACTCATCATAAAGGAAAGTTTTCATACATTTTTATATTTAGTATTTATGATCTTAAACAATTTATCATTCATAACACAGAAAAATTCTTGACCCTCATTGATCTCCAATTACATTCAAAATCTACGTAAAAAAAAAGAGAGAGAGAGAGAAAAAAAAGGAAAAACATCTAGAAAAGTTGCATAAAATTTCGTCCCCTCCTACGGATATGATCCCGAGCCGCCCCCTCCCCCCAACCCTTTCCTACCAGTCAAAATACACCTCTTTTATCTCGTTGAGCGTAAAATGTAACTATATCTGAAGATTATACCTATGTAAAATGGATAGTGTCAAAGATATTCAAAACCCTTGATAAATGCGTATATTCTTTGATATCCAAAGACATTTCATGAAATATGCATTCTACTCTGAAAAATAAACTAACGATTTTATCCGATAGGATGATTAAATGCAATGACTAAATGATTAAATGTAACCGAAGGGTTAGCCATTTGGGTGGTAATGCTGATGACCTCTGAATATTCAAGACGTGATTCCATTAACTGAGGTTAGATTACACATCCGATTAATTTTGACTAACTGATGATTTGTTTGATGGCTCCTTCAATGACGACTACCGGAATGTGAACTTTAAAGATATCAGCAATAATTATTTTCAAAAGGAGTATTTCAAAAGACTTCTTTTAGATAATTCTTTGCTTAATGTTCTCATTCTAGAAAGATTAAAAAAAAAAGTAAAATTATTACAAATTGAAAGTCATTAGGGGATATTTTCTTATTTGCTCTCTTCGTATTATTTAATAATTTTCCTAGTTTATAAGATCTTATCATAAATAAGATCTTATAAACTGGATAAAATATTAAATAATACGAAGAGAGCAAATGAGAAAATATCATGAAGATGTGATAAGTTTTGCATTTCAAAGATTTGATTAGGACTAATCACCCACTCAAAAATTACTCTTATACTGCTTACCTTTTGCGATGTACATAGTTGCTCTTTCCATGTGAACTATCTAAAATACTTACAATTGTGAATTATATACGCAACACACTCTCTCTCTCTCTCTCTCTCTCTCTCTCTCTCTCTCTCTCTCTCTCTCTCTCTCTCTCATTATATATATATATATATATATATATATATATATATATATATATATATATATATATATATATATATATATATATATATATATATATATATATATATTTATATATATATAAAGAGAAAGAGAGAGAGAGAGAGAGAGAGAGAGAGAGAGAGAGAGAGAGAGAGAGAGAGAGAGAGAGAGAGAGAGAGAGAGAGAGAGAGAGAGAGAGAAGCCAGGTACGCCACTTATTTTCTTGATTATTTTACCTCGGGATAAGTGACCCGAGGTATAAGGAACCCATATATTAAAAGGTGTATAATTGGGCAAACTAATCAGGTATCCTGGACCAGGAATCGATTCCCGGCCGGTCAGAAGCTATCGTGTTCGAGTGGTTTTGCCTGAAGTTCTGATCTCAAGGTCGCTAAGAGAATCCAGACATCTTTGAATCAAAATGTATAGCTAATTTGAATATATATATTATATGAATATATATATATATATATATATATATATATATATATATATATATATATATATATATATATATATATATTTATATATATATATATATGTGTGTATATATATATTTGTATATATATGTATATATATATTCATATATATATATATATATATATATATATATATATATATATATATATATATATATATATATATATATATATATATTTATATATATATATATATATATATATATATATATATATATATATATATATATACATACATACATATATATATATATATATATATATATATATATATATATATATATATATATATATACATATATATATATATATATATATATATATATATATATATATATATATATATATATATATATATATATATATATATATACAGACACACACATATATATACATACAAATATATGTACACACACACACACACACACACACATATATATATATATATATATATATATATATATATATATATATATATATATATATATATATATATATATATATATATATACATATATATATATATATATATATATATATATATATATATATATATATATATATATATATATATATATATATATACTCACACACACACACACACACACATATATATATATATATATATATATATATATATATATATATATATATATATATATATATATATATATATATATATATATATATATATATATATATATATATATATATATATATATATACAGAGAGAGAGAGAGAGAGAGAGAGAGAGAGAGAGAGAGAGAGAGAGAGAGAGAGAGAGAG
>NC_090729.1:15544835-15549835 GCF_036898095.1 Palaemon carinicauda | reverse complement strand
TAGATGATCCCATAAGCAAAAAATTAATTTCGGAAGCGGAGGAACTCTTACATGTTATTGTGTTCAGTTGGAGAACCAACCAAGCGAAAGAAATTCTCTTTCCTTTCATGAAATTGCTTCTGAAAATTAATTTCTGGGTAACATCACCGTTGTCTGCCCTACGAAAATTTCTCTAATTACGTTTAACATTACCTGGATTCAATTTGGAACTAAAATATTCCTTTTTCTTCCATTTACTGGAAGTCTAGTATAAAACCACAATAATCAAATCACTTTTGAAGGTAAATATTATAAGGGAAAATCATAGTTTTATGAGTCACTCCTTTTGAGTAAGTTAAAATTTATTTCTAATGGATTTATCCTTTTACGAAAAAGTTAAACGTATTTTCTTCAAAAAGATTATATGATTTTATTACAGATGTTATATCTCAACCAATAAAAAAATAGGCGTCTGATTGTTTGAATACTCGTTACAAATACATTTACTTTTCAGTTCTTCTGCAAATTAACTTTAAAATGTAATTTAAGTCGTAAGGAATTTGTGCTTGGAAAATAATATAATGTTAATTTATTTTGTTTCTTATGGTAAAGAAAAAAGTCTCTTTCAAAACAAAAGTGAAAAAAAGATATAGTAATAAATATAGATATAAACCGTTAATAGCATATATTTATATATATGAACACAAACACACACATATACATACACACCAATATATATATATATATATATATATATATATATATATATATATATATATATATATATATATATATATATATTTATATATATATATATATGTATGCATATGTGTGTGTGTGTGTGTGTGTGTTTGCGTGTATGTGTTTCATTCGTGTTTGTGTGCGTGTGGGATGCGTTTGTCTGAAAGAACGTTCTCTTTGAAGGCCATTGTTTGAATATGAGCTTGAATATGCATGTGTATGTGAGTGTTACGTCATTTCTACATGCATGATTAATTATGTTTTCGATTATTATTTTTGTAATGTGTAGAATGGTGAACAACCTCAAAAGGAAAGTATAGAAGACTTTAAATCTAATAAATAAAAATTCATAAATAATCAACCATTGGAAGTGAGATTTGTTAAGATCCCAAGGGAAATTGAATAGCTGCTGTATGTGGGTCGATCTATTGGTATGGGGTGGGGGGGGGGTTTCCCTGTTCTAGGTTCGCACTGAGATAAATATTTGAAAATGAAGAAAGGCATATACAAAATATTCCCATCGTTCCGAATATTATGACATTAGAGAGAATGAGCCTGGCAAGTCAAATAAAAGAAAAAATATCTTTTTAGATGAAAGCTGAATAGGAATAAAAGACATTTGATTGAATTCCGAGCGCCTGCAGTTAAGTGGACCCAACCGTTTACCGAATCTAAACTAACTTGATTCGGGGAACTGTCCGAACTGTACTGATAACCGTTGGTATGAGGAAGCCATTTCCATAAGAATAGCTGTTATCATGAGAATAGATGTACCCAATGTAACCTGCTGCCTTTCTGCACTTGGGTATCTTTCAAAGGGAAGAAACAATAAAGGCAATGAACTCAATGGCAAATGGTGCCAGGTTTAGTTTGGATGTAATAAATATAAAATTGATACGTTTGGTGTGCACTAAAGCTCGTATTTCTTTGGTCGTACTAATCTTGGCTAGATAACTATATCTAAAGATGAAAAAACCCTGAAAGTGAAGTGAAAAAATCAAGAATCTTAGGGACTAAACTATACATATAAACAGACACCTGTGCACATTTACATACTCTTATACACACACATACTCACACATGCACATACCCCCGACACACACACATACGCACACACACACACACACACACACAAACATATATATATATATATATATATATATATATATATATATATATATATATATATATATATATATATATATATATATATATATATATATATATATATATATATATATATATATATATATAAACATGTAGATTGGATTATCCGATGTATCATAGATTTTGGAGTAGTAAGAAGAATCGAGCCAACAAACCATTACTTGGATTTTGGAAAAAAAACTCTAATTCGTTAATATCATCAAAGTGGCTGTAAAAATATAGTAGAGACATAATTAAATGCTCAGTAAATTATGAATTGATTTTTAAGAATAATATTGGCAAAAATATCATATAAATGAAGATTCAAGAGCAGATTGCAGAAAGAAAACGAGTAATACTGGCACATAACACTCTGAGAGCTCAAAGCTACGTGTTATTTATGTTTTCAGCTAAGAGAACGTCGACTTTAGCTATTTTAAAAAATAGCAGAAAAGGTTTGGTTGTGTATGGAATGGAGAAACTGCCTTATAGTTAGATTAAAAATTAGAGAGAGAATAGTCATTGGGAGTTTGCGTAACAATTTTAAGGTCATCGGAAGAAGAAGATTTTATATCTCTCGCAATAAACTCATTTTTTTTTTTAAGATAGAGGGGAGCAAGAGTGGTGGCAATGACTGGCAGAAAACGGTGATAATAGTCGAGGGCACGGGGAAGTCTTGAATGGCTGCTACATTCTCAGGGAGGGGATGGACTCCTTCGGGAGTAATGCGGTGCCCTAAGAACGGCACTTCGTTGGCGCCAAAGGTACACTTGTCAAACTGGACTACAAGCCCGTTTTGTTGCAGGCGGTCGAGCACGATGCGCAGGTGACGGAGGTGTTCCTCTTTTGAGGAGGAGAACACAAGTATGTCGTCCACACAACATACACAGAAGGGGAGGTCCCCTAAGATGCCATCTATAAGACGTTGAAACGTGGCCCCAGCATTACGAAGGCCAAAACAGGAGTAATTGAAGGTGTATGTACCAAACGGAGTGGTGATGGCAGTCTTGGGGATATCTTCTGGATTCATAGGCACCTGATAATACCCCTTCAGCAGGTCGAGCGTAGAGAAAACCTTCGCTTTGTGCAGGTAGGAAGTCACGTCGGCAATGATTGGGAGGGGGTAGTGATCCGGATCTGTTTGCATATTCAGGCGCCTGTAATCCCCGCATGGACGGAGGGAGTCGTCTTTCTTCAGAAATGTGTAAGGGTGACGACGAGGGGCTGGAGGCCTTTTGGCAAAGGCCCATTTCCTCCATTTCGGTGAACGTTTGTTTGGATGCTGCCAATCGTTCCGGTGCCAGACGTCTGAATTTTGCGAAAACTGTGGGTCCCGTCATATTGATATGCTGATAAATACTATGCTTGGCAGGAGCCATGGGCGTTTGGCGAAGTTTTGGACAGAAAACTTCCGGGTACGACGTGAGGAGGTGGGCGTAGGCATCCGTGGGTGCGCTGATGTGGAGAGCGAGGTTAGAGGGGGCAGGTTGAAGAGGTGTCGACAAGTACGAGTCTGAGTTGACCAATCGTCGGTGGACGACATCGACCAGAAGGTGGAAATGAGTGAGGAAGTCCGCACCGAGGACTGGCAATGTGACGTTTCTGAACGATAATGTGAGGTTTTCGTAACCGTAGGTGGGTATCGCAGATCCGATGACAGCTACCAAGTGCACATCGGCAGACGTAGACAGACTACGCCGTGTCCTGAAGAGTTCCCTTGGCAAAAGAGAACGACAAGCACACCAGTTCCAGCATCAAGTAAAAAGAAAAGATTAGAAACACGGGAGGCCACCGCCACGAGCGATGTCCTACTTACACGTTTCTTGGCCACTAACAATCATTGGCATATTTCTTCGCGGTTGCCCCGAATCTGGAGTGATAGTAGCAAAACTGTGGCAAATGGGAGGTACTAAGTGGCTGTAGAAGTTGTTGGTTGGGGAGCAAGCGATTGGCAGGTGGTGTGTGGCTTTGTCGCCGCTTCGGCAAGTCACGTTGAATAGGCGTTCTCTTCGTCAGGGGTGGAGGCGTTGATGGAGGTCTTGAAGAGGCTGTCCATAAGGGCGTTGGCTTTGGTCATCAAGTCCTTTATGGGTAAACTATCGACATCGAGTATGGCAGCGCGTATAGGTCCGAGTAAACGGGGTATCCAAAGGGCACGAAGTAGGTTCACCTCACGAGGAGAGCCGTCTGCGGCAGGTTGCAGGCGAGCGATACTGGTCATTTCCCTGAGGGCGAGTGAAGCCCTTTGTTCCCCGAACGGTTGTTGTGAGAGCTGAAAAAGCTTTGTTATACGGGCGGCTGGCGACGGCAAGTACTGCTAGAAGGTATGTTTTGAGGGTGTCATACACTATTGGGGTGTCTCCTTGTTCATAAAGCCAGTCGGATATTTCCGGGAACGTGTCCTCGGGTATCGCCGCAAGAAGATAATCTGCTTTGGTGGTTAAGCGAGTCACGCCCTTGATGCGAAACCGGACTTCTGCGCGCTGAAACCAAGCAAACGTCTCTCCACTGGTAAATGATGAAAGTTTCAATGGGGGAGTCGCAGCAATAACTTCCATAGACTCCTCCATGGTTCCAACGATGGAGGGGTGAGGGGGTGGGGGGGAGTGGAAGGCGGGAAGAGTGAGTCGACTTTCGGGGTCACCAATGTGACGGGCCGAGAGAAGGTTGTGACTCAAAGGCAAGTTGGAAACCACTGAGTGACTTTATTATAGAACACTCTCCTTTATATACAAAAGTTCAAGGCAACAAGAATTTTCATGTTAAAAAAACAGACAATGTTACAGAGGAGAAACAAGACATGTTTTTCAGGTTCTTTTTAGTGCGAGGGGAGAGCGAAGATACAAGCACAAAATGAACTATGTACGAACGTGTGACACACAGTTGGTACAACAGCATTAAAAAGGAAAATTCATATATAAACTATAAAAAGAGACGTATGTCAGCCTCTTCAACATAAAACATTTGTTGCAAGTCTGACCTTTTGAAGTTCTACCGATTCAATTAACCGATTAGGGTCATTACTCAACAACTTGGTCATACATGGAATTCAACTTTTAAAATACTCTAGCATTAGGCCTCATGATAGAGAAGGCTTGACTATTAGAATTAACTGCATACCTAGTATTACAAAC
>NC_090729.1:15532335-15537335 GCF_036898095.1 Palaemon carinicauda | reverse complement strand
ACAACCACTTTGGGTACGGCACATACCTGAACCTGTACGGGATGCCATCCCAGATGTTAATATTCTGCCCATGAAAGATCTGATGATCAAAGACGATACCCTGGTCAGCCACTTCACCACCTTCAAGATCTCCATCAATACCTCTACTCCTGATAATAACAACTATTCATCATTGACCGAAGATAACGGGAATGCGATAGTACATAGATGCCAACCCTATGACCTGCCAGACTGGCGACAAAGCCGCGCACCACCAACATACTGATACCAATCACCCTCAGTTATGCAACTACCACACCAGATTCGGGGCTGCTGTGAAGATATATGCGACTAGCTGTCAGTTTCCAAAAAAATGTATAATTAGGCCATCAATTGTAGCAGTGGCCTCCCTAATCACCTAACTTTTCTTTTTATATGATGCAGGTATGGGCATGCGATGCTTGGTAGACTAGGGTGATTGCCATTTTCTTCTACCAAGGTCACTCTCCATGACACTATATAGTTTGTATAATTCTTGCAACGTTCGCCTTGCAGCTGCCAATGGGTTTACAATACCCACCCACGGTTAAGAATACCTTACATTATCGTTGGGAAGGGCCAAATATAATTGATTGTTTCTCGTTGCTGACATCACATTGCCAATACTCGATGTTAATTACTGACGATTAGTCTACAGGGATTCGTACTCCTCGATACATCTTCAACATGCTCCCTCTAACCTACTCTACACATCAGTGTATACACAAATGCCTACTCCCTTCTCCTCACCTTAGACACAGAACTTTTCCGTCCAGAATTTCATCGAACGCCCATGGTTCCCACCAAACGAAGTATTTATAACCATATAAAAATGACATGGCCCCTGTGTTTGCCAGATTCAGACGTGTGGCACTGGACTGTTTGGCTACTGCTAATCAAATATTCACTAAAAGGGATGATATGGGCCTTTGCCAAAATACCTCAAGCCCATGGTCTTCATTATCACACATCGTCCTGATGAAATTAACTCTCTGTGTCCGGGTGGGTATTACAGGCACCTAAACTTGCACAAAGCAAAGGTTTTTTTCACACTTAACATCCTGAAGGGCTATTATCAGGTGCAAATTAACCCAGAAGACCTCCCAAAAACCACCATCACCAACCCGCTCGGTATATACACCTTCAATTACTCCTGTTTTGGCCTGCTTTATGCTGGGGACACTTTTCAACGTTTCATGAAGGCATTTTAGAGGACCTTCCTTTCTATGTTTGTTACATTAAAAACATACTCGTCTTCTCTTCCTTCAAAGAGTAACACCTCCTTCACATACGCATTATATCTACAATAGAATGGTCTTTTAGTCCAGTACAACAAACATACCTTGGTACCTACGAAGTATCATTCTTAGGGCACTGCATCACTGCTGAAGGAGTTCACTCTCTAGGTGAGAAGGTAACAGCCGTTCAGAACTTCCCAATGCACTCGAGTGTCACAGCACAGGAGGAATTCTTGGGGTTAATTAACTATTTTCACCGTTTCCAGCCAGCAATTGCTATCACATTTGCCCTCATCTACACCTCCATCAAGGGCAAGACACAAGACCTGAAGTGGGGTCCCCTTATAGAAACGGCCTTCTGCAATGCAAAGAATGTCCTATCAACAGTTGCAGCTCTCACTTTTTTCATGCCACATGCACCTCTCCCTCACTCTACTAATGCCGGCGACATTGCTATTGGTGCAGTATTTGAGTAGGTGGTCAACGGCTTCCCTGCTCATTGGCCTTCTTAACTAGAAGATTATCCAAGGCGTAATCTGGCTACTCTACTTTCCACCGAAAATTTCTGGTGATGTATTTGGCTGTCAGTCACTTTCTCCAATCCTTCCATGATATGCCCCTCATCATTTTTATGGACCAAATGCCTTTTGTGCATGACTTCAATCATAAGTCCCGCGCCCGGTCCTCCCATCAACACCGACATATCTCTGCTTTCTCTGAATACAGTTGTACCCTTCAACACATCCCCGGAAAAAGGGATCCCTTTGTCAGTACCCTATCAGGAAACACATTCACCACCACCATTCACCTGGGATTGGATTATAATGCTTTGGTAAAAGCTCAATGAAAAGATCAGAGTACCTTACAAATATGACGTCCTGCACATCCAACCGTTAGGAAGACGTCCAACTTGACAACTCCAACGCCACCCTCTTCTATGATGTCATTACTGATAGACCTTGACCACGGATACCTAATCTGTGTGCCATTAAGTGTTTGATTTCATTCATAGCCTTTCACATTCCTCGCACTGATCTACTGCACAGGTATGGAAGACGAACTTCATTTGGTTTCGAATGACTACGGATGCTAAGAATTAGGTCCGTGCCTGTACTTCATGCCAGACTTGCAAAGTACATTGACACATGTATTCATGAGTGGGTACCTTTTTTCAACCTTAGCATTGTTTTTCCCACATTGATGTCGACGTAGTATGTCCCCTACCCACATCATAAGGATACTGTTACCTGCTTACCATCATGGAACACTCCACTCGTTGGCCTGATGCCATTTCCATGAAAACTGCAATTTTTGCCACTTTTACATCTGCCTTACTCTCAGGATGGCTACTAAGATTTGGTCTCCCTGAGCACATTACTTCTGACAGTGGTACTACTCTCACCTCTCAATTGTGGGCATTATTAACGAATCTCCTGGGAATCACCCTTCATCAGACAACCCCCTACAAACCTGCTGCCAACAGAATGGTTGAACGTTTAAATATTACCCTCAAAGCAGGTTTGGTGCTCTGTAGCAAGGACTCCAGCTGGTTTATCTAGCTTCCCAAGGTCTCCTGTGGCTAAAGAACACTCCTAAAGACGCTCTGGATGTCGCTGCAACTGAAATGCGGCATTGCGACCCGTTGATTGTTCCTGCCATTTTTTTTTTTCCTGACTTCAACCATCTCCGATTATCTGCAGTGCCTACACCACTTTGTGGGAAAATTTACTCAACTCTTCTGGACTCACAAGCCCCCAGCTAAGCAACACGTACAAACAGATTTACACTTTGCAATGCATATTTTCCTGCGCAATGTCCCTTGCAAGCCACTGCGAACACACCCTTCCATGGGCAATTTCCTCGTTATCCGTTGTAATCCGAAGGTTTTTTTACTCAACATTCATGGCAAAGAAGACTGGGTCTACATTGTTCCCATAAAACCTGCATATCTCTTGCAAGATGACCTATCTATAGTATTTTTCTTAAAAGTAGAGAGCCCCATATCACATATATTTCTGTTTTATTGGGAAGCCATGCACCGTATGTGTTTCACAACACGCTCGTATACTGTAATGGTATTATCTGTTTTATTGTAAATCTCGTTCTACACATCACAGTTAACAAAACCTGTTTAAGTCTGATTGTTCATGATTTTTGTGACCTTGTCCAAAACCTGTTGTACATAAACTCGCTATCCCTTAAAATACATTCAGTTGCATCCACCTCGCCTCTAAATTACAACCTAACGGGTCTCCCGCCAAAAAAAAAAAAAAAAAAAAGTGAAAGAAATTAGATTCGTTCATTCAGGAAATTTGTATATTTATTTGCTAACACAATTCTGAACTTTACTAAACAAGACATCCATTTGATAAGATTTTACAAGTTCAAAGAGAGAGAGAGAGAGAGAGAGAGAGAGAGAGAGAGAGAGAGAGAGAGAGAGAGAGAGAGAGAGAGAGAGAGAGAGAGAGAGAAGATATAATATTTTGTTCATACTAGCTGGGAGCATTTTAAAATATGAAATTCATCCATTTCAAGTAAGGATATGCTGACTAATTTTCATAGCATCATGAAAAGTGAATATTATTTCGTGTCTTGGAGTTGTTAGTCTGGATAGCTTTTTTCGTGAATTCACAATTAAGATTATTTGAAACGATATCGAACCCTTTTACTTAACTACACAAAGAGTATTTTACTTCAAATTTAATATCTATACGGTATAGTACTGCTCTAATAGATTTATTGAAATCAGTTTAAAACATATGATGAAGACAAATAGAAAATTAATAAAAGGTTGCGAATGAACTTTGCAATGTAGGAAATGTGGCAGAAGACGTAAAAAAAAAACCATTCCTCGGTACACATCTTAAGCTTAAAACATACATTTAGATTCAACTTGTGGCACCAATGAATGTCTGTTGGATATTGTTGGAAATGGAAGTGAGCTTTACACATAAATTATGTAATCACAACTCTATTTAGATTCTCTTCGACTTTTTCCATTCCTGAGACTTTGGGGGATTCTACGGTAATTTCGGATGGAACCATAAATTTCATGTATTTGTTTAATAAGTCTTAATAATTTTTTCATCTGACTTTGACAGTCTTTAGGACAACCGAGGATATTATAAACATCAAATGAGGAGAAAAAAAAAATTCATACTGAAGGAGAGACAAGAACGAACGAAAACAAAATGAATGAAATGCAAAGAGAATTTTATTACATTTTTAACAAATAATGTAAGGAAATAATGGAATCCCATTTGAGACTTAATGATTCTTTTGAACAAGTTATTCTAAAGGGGAACTGAACATTAAAGAAGCTGGACAGCTACATTGGATGAAAAGATATACATAAGGATAATTCAATCACAAATCGTTCCTATACAAATTCCCATATACATTCTTGAAATATCTAATAAGGCACAATCAGGTCTTCATAATCTGCACTGGATTATATAAAAGCAAAAAAAAAAAAAAAAAAAAAAAAAAAAAAAAAAAAAAAAAAAGAACTATTACTCATATTATCAAACAGGAATTTTCTATTCCCGTGCCATATTTGAGGCATCTGTGAAGATTAGGTCAAATGTTATTGGTCTTTTTTATATGGAAGCCCAGATGATTAGACCAAATCGAAGATTGATAATAACCACGAGATATGAACAAATTTTTGCTTAATATTTACCTTATTTAATATGTATATCATAAATACCTTTCCATTACCTGATCATTCTATCTCACCTTATT
>NC_090729.1:15507335-15527335 GCF_036898095.1 Palaemon carinicauda | reverse complement strand
AAGGTTTTCAGACAGACAAGTCGTTAAATTTATGGGCTATCTGCTGTCAGTCAGCTGTCGGGTAGTTTTAACTTAACTGAAAATTAGAGTATTACATGTAAATTAAGTGTTATGCCCCTTGTTGGAGAGTAGGATAATTCATATCTTTATTCACCAAAATAATTTAATTTTAATAAAACTGGCCTAGAGTTAGTTTAGAGAATTAATTTTCCTCTCATCTGACATTGTTATTCTCAGATACCCAGTGTTATTTATTATTGAATTGCTGTAAATCAGTTACATGAATAAAATAATCATTCTTATGAATAAACCACAAAATGATTTTGATCATAATGATGAATTACGTTATCATGCAATTCAATACATATAAGATAAATGGATTTACTTCCAGGAATCTAATAAATACCTTTTTAAATAAAGAAATTAAAAGAGCAAATTTTTTAATTACGTTCATTTCTCCAATAACCCACTGCTGTTGAAGACACATCACACACTCATGTGAGTCATTTCTCCTTTAAACACATAACGTAAAAAGAATCAACGTTGTCAGTTGTCAATCGTATTACCAGAGATTTACTTTCTATTTCTTCAATTATTGTTATTTATCAATCTTATTCACGAAGATTTATCTTAATCAGTGGGAGTCTTAATCGCTTCATTTGATTTGAATGCCACATACACCATTTATGTCAAAAAGTATTCTTAATCAATGTAATTACTTATAATTATCTATAAAATCGTCACCATGATATAAGATTGATCTCCAGTCATGTGAATCATGCAAAAACAAAACACCAGAATCATAGATTTCCCAGACCCTTTGCTACGGAAATGTAGTTTCGTCTCTCCCTCCTATCGCTTTCTGCATCTTGCCTGAATAAACAAAGTATTGTTTACAAAAGATAACTGCATTTTCCTCTCTGTCTCTTTTTCTCCTTTTTTTTTTTTTTACCCAAGGTTACATTTTGCGTTCCAGTCATTAAATTCTGGACTGGAAACGCATTTCTATTTCCGACTGCTAGTTCTCTCCTTCAGGTATTATTTAGGTTATGATACTGGATTGGTGACGACGTGCATCTTGAAAGAATCTTTGCGAAGCCTTCTGCGCCACAAATTTCGTGCAAAAACATTTCCACAAAAAGAAAGGCTTTTGTGTTTCTTTCAATGAAATATAAGTTAGATTTACTTTGAAGAAATAGATCAAGTAAAATATAAAATCATTATATACCTGATTTGTTTCTTCTTTGACATATTGTGCTGATATTTTGAGATATGCCATTTATTCGTGTTCTTTTAAGTACTGAAGTAACTGATAATTGCATATAACCTACCTTACCTTATTGCCTTATTTTTTGTTTGGGTTCCCCCAGGTCCCTCAGTGGTAGGCACCTCGTATATTCACCAGAGAGTTGCTAATGCATATTCCGGTGTATTTTGCATCTTCCAGTCTTGGATGGTCTAGGATGCATCTTAGGTATTTATCGAGCTTATTCTTAAACACATCTACGCTCAATCCTGATATGTTTCTTAGATGAGCAGGCAGCACATTAAATAATCGCTGCATTATCGATGCTGGTGCGTAGTGGATTAATGTCCTGTGCGCCTTCCTTAGTTTTCCTGGTATATATTTTGGCACTATTAATCTACCTCGGCTTGCTCTTTCTGATATTTTTAGCTCCATGATGTTTTCAGTAATTCCTTCTATTTGCTTCCATGCTTGTATTATCATGTAGCGTTCTCTTTTCCTTTGTAGACTGTATAGTTTTAAAATTTGCAGTCTTTCCCAGTAGTCAAGGTCCTTAACTTCTTCTATTCTAGCAGTATAGAACCTTTGCACACTCTCTATTTGTGCAATATCCTTTTGGTAGAGTGGTACCATATCAAATTGCAGTACTCGAGTGTACTACGTACATAATTTGTAAAGCATAATCATGTGTTCAGCTTTTCTTGTTTTAAAGTGTCTGAATAACATTCCCATTTTTGCTTTACTTTTAGACAACAGTGTTGCTATTTGGTCGTTGCATAACATAATCCTATTTAACATTACACCAAGGTCTTTATTTGCTTCCTTGTTTGTGATTGTCTCGTTATTAGGTGCCTTGTATGCATATACCATTCCTTCCTTGTTTCCATAATTCATTGATTCAAATTTATCGAAGTTAAATACCAACCTATTTATCTCCGCCCATTCATTTTTTAAAAAATATATCAATATTAAAACTATTGTAACAACAGGTATATAAATTGCATTAAACAAAAAATGAAGAAATTCTTATAGTTTTATGAATTATTGTTTACATACGTCGGTCGTCAATCATTATTTTTATTTACATTTACATAGGAATCAAAACAATGAAGTCGCTAGGAAGAACTACTGTTTGCTTATTAAATGATGAACAAGAGTGTTTTCAAATAGGTTGGAAATGGTGGAAGATTCTGTGTTCAAACCAAGAGCAAAATATTTAGAAAACATAAGAGGAAGACTTAGCGGAATAATGATTTATGCATAAATGGAAGACATATAAGAAAGGAATCACCGTAATACCAAGGAAGTGAAAGCTTGTCTATAAAAAAAGAGGCGAATAACTTCATGAGGTCAGATATATACAAAGTGTAAGGATGAACCTTTATATATATATATATATATATATATATATATTTGTGTGTATATATATATATAAATATAAATATATATATATATATATATATATATATGGACCTTCCCTTTCTTCTCCCTCTGGGGCCCATGAATTTTATACTCTTCATAAACTTATTGCATTCATTTTATCCACACACACAGACATTCTTATAGGTGTCGCTGAAGTCCTTTGATTCTTGAATACTTGAAAGTAGACCTTGCAATGTAGATTACATTGTCAAACTAACCAGCAAATCAATAGTATCTATTTTGTCTGGTGTTTGCCGTTCGCTGAAAGTGAGATATGAGTTCATTGTTTTCCTGAATCAAAGATGATTTTACAAAACATAATGTTCAAAACAAATGTATTTTCTATTTGAAATATTATTTTGATTAAAAAAATTCTTTGCCCGTAGTATATGATTATCGCCTCTTGGAAATTTTGATGAGTTCGCGGAATGAGGTTCAAAGAGGTCTCTGCAAATCTTTGAAATAGGATTACTTCAGAAGAGAGTGGGATAGAATGTTTCTCTTAATGGGAGAAAAAAAAGGACCAGATTATACATAATAAATTCTATTTGTGGACTGTGCATGATTAAAGAGAGCCACGTGATACCAATTCTTATCGTGTGTATGTAAAGCCTTGCCACGTATGATGACACCTTGATGTACGATGAAATTCATAAATGCTTATTTAATGTTTTATATATATATATATATATATATATATATATATATATAAGCAGAGTACTGTAGTTTTCCTTTTGTGCATTTTCTATTGATTTGTAAAAATATCCTCCACATTTTCTTTACTTTATCATGCGTAAATACCTAGAAACAATTGCTATATGTCGAATGTATATTATAAAAAATATTACGCATTCTTTGTGGACTTTAAAAAGATATTTTAACTCTCCTCTCCATTTTTCCATCAACATTATACCATACTCTTCGTTTGAACATCAACAAGATTTCCCCCTAAAAAATGAATAAAAAAAAAAAAAAAAAAAAAAAAAAAAGGATTAAAGGCAAGCTGTTTTTTTTTTTTTTTTTTTTTTTCTTTTTTTTTTTTTTTTTTTTTTTTAAGTAACAGCTTTCATGACGGTAGTCTTCCTGAATACTAATAGTGTGTGTTACCTGCGTAGAAAGCACTTGACATAATTCTGTAAAGGCATTTAAATTATAATTTTTCTGGACGAAAGATTTTTCCCTCGTGTGTTTTACTCAATTTAGTAAAAAATTGTTGTTAACCCATATTTACCTTGGCATTCTAAGTGCATGAATTACATATCCCAATACTTAAAATTACAAATAAATCATATACGTATATTTTCCGGTTCTTTTATCATAATATTGCTCTATATGAACACCGAAAAAAGGAACAATACGTATGGTTTTTTCCTCATCCAAAATTTCTGTTTTATATTTAGCGGAATACAAACTTGCTGGATGTTTGGATACTTATATGGCTAAATTTATATCATAAAAAAATATTCGGATATTTTGACTGCAATCTTTTTTCTGGATATGTTATTTTTTTTTTTTTAATCTTATTTGTCAAAAAACCAACTTCAGAAATTGTTATTTCATTAACATTGTAAAATCTGTATATTATAAGGTCACTTTGCTTTTACATTTTATGGATTTTGAGGGTTTGTTAAGTTAATTATTAATATTAATTCCCCTCCAAGCGGCAATCCACCCAAGCTAGGATCAGTGAGAACCAGGCAATGGCTGTTTATGAAACCAATTGGTAGTTCAATGGATGCTACTAAGACCAATAACAACAACCCCCTCCCTCATAATTATCCATAGATCATATGAACACAATAGTCGGGATGAAAAGCCAAAGTAACCCCCACGAGGAACTTGACAGAATTACTAAAACTCTGGTGAATAATGGCTTCACGAATAAGGACATTAATCGGCAGATCAAGAATGAAATAAAAAAATGGTACCAGAATGAAGGCCCAGATAATACCAACACGTCAGGCAAAATAAATCTATATTATAAAGGCCTTATAAGCTCAAACTACAAAGAAGAAGAAAAGACCATGAAAAATATAAGAAAAAAATAATGTTTTTGCCATGGCAGAGGATACCGAAATAAACATCATAATTTATTACCAATCGGCAAAAACACGAGACCTGATAATGAAAAACAACCCTGCCCCGGCCATGCAAGATGACTGGAAGAAGACCAATGTAGTGTACCGATATAAATGCCGTGTCCAGGAATGTCCTGGCACTGACATCGGGATGACGACGATGCCTCTATCTAAGATATTATCTTGCAATGTGCAACAGGGTGCTATAAAAATGCATTGCCTCTAAAAACAATTTCAAGATAATAAGGGAACCTATAGTGAAAAATTTAACCATCATCGGCCCTGCCCCTAACAGCAGATATCTCAGGATAATGGAAGCTCTTTTCATTCAACAACAAAGATCTGACCTTAACACCACACAAGAAGAGACCTTATTGCCTACATGTATAATGTCCACCACCCACAATAGTCCAGGCAATAACAACAATGACAGGACTGATATAGCCGAAGGTTGAAACATGGATTATCTCTTGACAGAACCAGAACTAATAATCCCACCAAACACACTGGCTAGCCAGAGGCCACTACCTCCCAGGATTAATGGTCTCCGCCCTCAAGCGGTCCTTGACCAGTAAGGAAGGAATGTGGAAGCAGGACTCCGAATATAAGGCCTCTTAACAATGAACAACTGTTTGAAACTGGTTGAGTCGAAGGATGTGTTAAACTTAACTCCACGTAATTTATGACTTTTTTTACAAAAGTGATCATTACTTTTTTCTCACTAACATTGTGTTAGTGTTCCATTCTTATTACGTATTATCTGTACTTCCATAATGTGTTGTGATACATTAAAGATTAATTATGAATGATATGGTCTTCATCACCTTCCTAAAGATAATATGTCCCCTTTCCAGTAACTACTGGATTGTAGCAATGAAGAGAAAAAGATAAGGACAATAGATAAAGTTAATTACAAAACTAACGCCACTGAGGCACCAATCACTTCCAATAAAATATGATCAATATAGTTGTCATTTACCTTGTAAGGATCGTGCAAACAATTTTCCAGATTCATAGTGTTCAAGATGATAAGGTGAAGGAAAATCAGAAGCAGTAGTTGAATACCAAAACTGGACAGCAAAATAAAAGAACTTTATATATATATATATATATATATACATACATACATACATAAATACATATATATATATATATATATATATTTATATATACATATATATATATATATATATATACATGTATATATATATATATATATATATTGTGCTTGGAAATGTTACTCTATGTTTATAATGATTAGACAACGTCTCATCGGCGCTCTAACTCCGAAGAACAGCGTTTCCTCAGACGGATCGTCCTACAGATAGGTTTGAGGATAACATCGGAATTTCATTGACCTTTCCCATTTATTGTTAGGTTTCTACACGTTCTTTGGATCACTCTTTGAGCCTTCTTCAGGACTACATTGAGTTTTGGAACTACGCTTTAATATATAGGTTATAGTGGAGTGAATTTGATGCAAAAATATCTGTAAATTCTGAAAACGTTCAACAGAATATATGAAGGAAACATTTAGATTCTTAAAGGTTTAAATATGAAAAGGGTGACCAACAAGTGAATAGTAACGTTATGTGTCAAGGAAATACATATCATCTGTAGCACTGTGTATTGACAATAAATATGCAGAACTGTACATTAAGAATTCATTTATTCCGCCTTAAGCCCAAGAAAGTGTTATGTCAATGGCGACAAGGATGGGATACATGAATGAAAAGCCTTTCGTTACAATCAAGTAGCCTAAGTTTAGATAACTGCAGCCTATATTCAGTGACAGTAACAGGAAATCTCTAAGTTTTAATGTTTAACTCAACATTGACGTTATTAATGTTACTTGGGCAGGTGATTTCAAGTTTTTACTTTTAATTACATGCATAATGAAAATGGCAGACTGTTTCCCGAAGTTTGTGCTTGTCACTATCCTTAGATAACTGATTGGAGTTAATGACTGTTTCTTTCCGAACTGAAGATATCAGGGATGAATTTCATCAAGTAAGATTGATCATAACACACATTTCATGATATTGTTGTCCTGCTTGCTCTCAGGACAGCATTACCATTCTCCCAGACCGATGGGGAAATTAACCTAAAGCTACTGTGTAGATCTAAATAGACACCAATTTTCAAATAAGCGGCTGAGTTTCAAGACCGCAATAAAGTGAAAGAAGAAAATTATAATTTATTTTTCAAGGATTTCAATAAATTACCCGGACTGTGTTACTTTGACAAAAGGAAGATATTCTTAAATACAAATTGTTCCTTGCTGCTCAGAGTGAACCATATTTCACAGTCAAGTTAACGGATTTTGATGACCACACAAATATAGTGGGGGATTTATTGGTACCCTTGTCCAATCTAGATGCAGAATATCGGGAGCAAGAGGTTTAAAGTGCAAATAGGCTAAGAAGAGAAAAATGTAAGCTCTCTAGCAAGATGAGCCATTCATAATGGGACTGTTGGCTGAGAAAGGCTACTTGTTATGAATATGGTAATCCTAGCCTCGTAAAATCAGTGTGCAAGCGCAAGGTGAAGAACAACTCCTATGACACTATATCCAGTGGCCAAGCATCATAACCAGCAAAAAAAAGACAGTGCTGTAGATGACGAAACCTCATTTGAAAAAATGTCTCATGAAGCTACGATCCAAGAAAATTAATCCAATTATGAATAGTCGTTTGATTTAGATTGTAAAGTTAACAAAACTTCTGGTCAACCTTTTGTTGTTAGTTGTCAATTGAATAATAAGCCATTTTTATTTGAAATCGATACAGGTTGAATTATTTTCCCATTAGACCGTGATGATCTTGAGAATTTATACATTACTGAACTATAGAACTAAATTGGATAGTTTTAATTAAATACCAATTAATGTATTAAGAAAGGTCAAAGTGGCTAATTTTCAGTATAAACAGCCAAACCATTCAGATGATGAATTCATAAATCTTGGGTCAGACTTCCCAAATAATTTGATTAATATGAATTTATTAAATAATGGAAATATAATTAACCTCCATCAATCATACGTACAAGATTTTGTGGAAAACTGTGATATATATAGTTTGAAACATATTTAGAATTGTCAAGCCTGATTGGATTCTAAAATTTACCCTGCTTTCCAGAGGGGTCGCGCGGTGTTACAGACATGCAGTCACGTTGAGAGTTCACACAAGAGCTTGAAAAAAATGTAATCATAAAAAAAGAGTAGAATTTTCAGATTATGGCTCGTCAATTGCTACTATTAGGAAGCAGGGGGATCCCTTGATGTTTGTAAGGACTTTCCCAAAATAAATGATATTTTTCATGTCCAGATTCCAGTCATTTAATAGGTCAGAACTGATTTCCAATGTTTCTCTACATTAGAATTATACCAGTATTGATCTCCAGAATGCTCATTTGTAAATGGAAGTTGCTCCAGAAGACCTTAAGTACCTGGTAATTACCACCCATTTGGGTATATATAGTTATGTGCGGTTACCATTTGTCATTAATTCTGCTCCTGCAATGATCCAGAAGTGCATTTCCCACTTTTTAGTGTCTTTTGATTTCGTTTATTCATATTCTGATCATACTATTATATGTGGGGACGCACCAGCTGAACATGATATAAATGTAAGAGAGGTTCTTCGTACTTTCTGTGATGTCAACATACAACTGAATGCGAAGAAATATGTGTTCAGAGAACTTCTGTCTAATACTTGGGTTCTAAGCTCTATAGAGAGGGATATGAACCAGATGAAGAATATGTTAAAGCCATAGTTTATGCTCTGCCACTTAACTCAAGTCATTTCTAGGTGCAATTTCCTTTTATAATTATTTTTTAAGAATTTTGCTACTATTGCCTCAACTCTGTATGACCTGGCTAAAATGGTGATCCAAAGAAGCTAATAATGCGTTTAACACCTTGAAATCAACAGTAGATCCTCATGTGTCACTTAATAAATTGGATACACTTGCTAAATTAGAAATGGAGGTGAATGTATCACTGGTTAGTGTAGATACTGTTCTCCTTTATTAATATGTAGATAACTCTGCATTAATTATATATTTTGCAAGTAGAAAGTTGATAAACACTGAAATGAATTATGTTCAAATCGGCAGAGAAGGACTGGCTATCATTTTTTGCTCTAAATAAGTTTGCTAATTATTTTATTGGGAGACATTTTGCGTTAAGGATAGACCATCGCCCTCTAATTGATATGTTTAACCCAGTAAACCTATAACTAGAATTATAAATGCCAGATTGATAAGATGGTCTGTCCTCCTCTTATGTTTAGATTACAGAGTTAAATGTATTCCTGGTAATAGAAAAACTATATCGGATTGCCTATCGGGATTACGTATTGAAGATACCCCAATTTAATTTCAGGTCCCAAATGAGATTTTTAAACCCACTATTATATGTGGATGAATTTGATGAGCTTTTTGTTGAATTACTTAAGAAAGTCACACTCAAAGATTCAATCTTATCTCAGTTAAAGGACTTTTTGAAATTCGGGTTTCTCAGGCAACTAACAGACATTAATCCACAAGTGGACACTGCGTGAAATGTGGTGTTTTGGTCTAATATAGACATGGACCTCGAGCAGTCAGTAAATCCTGTGTTGACTGCTTCACTAATAGTAGTCCTAAAGATGTTGAATCATGTAGTTGGCCAGTTGCCCATTTCGTATGACAGAGGGTCCATGTAGACTGTTGTGGCCGATTAGGGGGTTTTTAGATTCTTATTATTCTTAACTACAAATCTAATTATATGGACGTCCATGCTCCCATGCACTTAACCTCATCTAAGACTGTAGTATTATCATGGAAAACCTGTTGTAGATTTGGTCTATCTTAAAAGCTCGTATCAGACAATGTTTCCTGCTTTATCTCAAAAGATTTCAAATCACTTACGGATTTTAATAAAATCTGTTACACACTATGTGGCCCTTATCACCTTGAGTCAAATGCCTTAGCCAAATAAGTTATCCAGGTTTTCAAAAGGTTGTTCATCAAATTCTCATGAATTTTGTTTTCATGGATTTAGATCAACCCTTGATCCACTAAGACTTCCTCTAACCAGGTCTGATAAGGCTAAAAACTCTAATTTCGAATCCAAATTTTTGGTGAGTGATGCAATTTTCTTTAAAAACTTTGCCGTCGAAGCTCAATGAATACCTGGTAATGTGAATGAAACCATGAATGGTAAGAATTTCAAGGTAAGATTAGCCAGTGACGACAGTGATTTGTAAAAGGCATATCTAACAAATGTTTCATAGACAAATTCCTGTTCCTCCAACATATAGTACTGGTATCATTAATGATGATCAGAATGTGCCCGTCTTAAGTTAGAGTTTACAACCACCTGCATTCTCTAGTAATGTGCTTACTAACTAAATTGTTCTCCCTCAGGATACTCCAAGAAATCCTCCTGAAGATACCAACCCAGAGGGCGAGTGTCCTCGTACTGAGATTGCCTGAAGATACCAACCCAGAGGGCGAGTGTCCTCGTACTGATATTGCCATGTCACAATCAATTCCAGGTTATCTTGATTTGTGTAATCCTTCCCTTCCTAAAAATGCACCACAAAAGGTAACCAGGTCAGGTTACGTGTCTAGAGCCTCTTCACAATTGGATTTATAACGCCATACTAAGGTAAAGTAGATTTTTTTTTCTTGATAGCCTTATTTGTTCTATATATTGGTATAATAATTATTTAATATGCCTTTTATTATTTTGTTGGATAGAGGAATCTTGTAACCTTGAGAAAGCGATACTTTACTATTGCAAGACATCACAATTTTCACACTTTGTAACGAGAGCAGCACCCGGTCAAAAAGAACAAAGGATGTAAACAGTATTCAAAAAGGACAACCAAGAAGATAATAGTGACGTTGTGTCAAAGTATGTAAATATATCAGCACTGTACATGAAGTATGCATTTAATCAACTTTAAGCCCACGGAAGTGATAAGTTATGTCACAGTCAACTACAGTCTCCTCTTGTCATTTATGAGAAACGTATCTACTTCTTAGTATATGAAGAGATACATGTTGATTGTGCAAAACGTTAATGAAACAGACTATTGATGAGGATTAATTTTTTCTACTTTAATAAATGTAATGAGGAATTGTGAAAATTATAAAAAAAAATCTGTCTCAACTACGATCATTCTTAAATTTCTTGCTGTATATATCGCTACTTATCTGTGTTATTTTCTCCTCACTGAGTCAATATGTTTCCAAGAGATTTTCCAAGAACTACAATTTTGTTTGAACTCTCTCAGTTTATCTATTCCCTCCAGTTCATGATAATTCAACTTTTATTTCGCGAATTTTGCCCAGAATTCCGCTTGCGATTTTTCAATGAGAATCCTGAAACGGTGTTAGCATTTCGAGATAATTGTTTGAACTAAGATTCTTTTAATCTCATGCACATGATGTTTTCACTCATGAAGTTTCGTCCGATTCACAACTTTTTTTTTCCTGCATTGAAAATTATACGCTTCCCTGTTATATATTCTAATCCTCCAGTTACTTTTTTTATATCATAATATCAGCAATGTGTTCCTTTAGGAGTTATCAAGTTCTGTTCAATTCTTTCGTAATATAAACATATAATTTCTAATCAAATACCATATTCACTTATTTAATGATAATAATATATATTTTTTTTCAATTGCTCCCCTTCATTTATTGCTCTCTTCCCTCATTACCATTCTGTGAATGTATCCTCGCCCCCGTGTTTCATGTATCTGTACAAGAGAACGAGCTAGATGAATAATGTTTATGGAATCCATTAACTTATCTCATTTTTTTTTATCTTGACTACGTTTGTGAGATCAACTGCTGGTGAAATGATTTTACGAGAATATTAAACGTTTGACTCCGTTCAACCCTGTCTTGCATTTAATTGTTGTTCTCATAGTGCAGTCATTAGCTTCAGTCTGGAACATAGTCAAGAAGATTAATTTAGGCTCTGAAATCAGATTAATTATTTCTTTGTATCGTAATTCGATCTCTGACGCAGATAAAAAAAAAAAAAAAACTCTTTTCGGGAAACGAGATCACGAAAAACTCATGGTCAATTGCTGTACATGCTTTGGTTTATATTTTAATCAGTATTAGTTTAAATCAATGATAAATCTAGTTGCTATTGCAGCCATATTCATGTTAACCTTTCTACATCCAGATATGTGCAACATATAAAGGTCCCCATCGCAATGTAGCGATTTGACTATTGCAATTTCATAAGTTTTCGTTGCTCTCTAATGTTCATACAGAAATATCCTGGAATCTGTGATGTCGTTTATAACATAATCCCTAAAATCTAAATTAGTCTCATCCACAGAATCATTCTGGATTTGTATCCAATAGAAACAAAAGGAAATTCATATTTGTTTACTCCATCTGATCATTTGGAAAATCTCCACTACGGTTTTTCCATGCACGTATAAGGCAGAAACAGGCAGACTGACGTCTAAGCAATCAAACAAACTGTCTGTACAATATTCTTAATCCTTTACATCTTCTCTACATATCGATAAACAAGAGTAAAAGAAATGGTTTCCTTTCATGCAAAAATTGCCATACACAAATCCTCAAATTTTTCTAGCATTCAATATCAACGGAATTTTCTCCCAGTAGCTGCTATCATTAATCGATTAATGACAGGTGGAACACGCTTATGATTTCTGATCCCACATTTCACCTAGTTCAGTAGGCTTGCATAATACACAGTAGGATATACGATCCCTGTTTGTTTGTCCTGAAGAGGGATCATCTGGATTGATCTCTCAGAAGAGGTTTGTAATAATGAGCAAATACAGTTTTACCTCAGGTAAACTGGAATTTGAAGGTTTTTTTTCGACAAAATAAAAAATGCTTCTCTTTCGTTGTTTTGGTTTATTTATTCAGGGATTGTGCAATAGGTTTCATTATACAAAAATTCCTAGGCATATGTACATACACACATAAATGTAGTTTTATTCCCTTCATTTAGTTGATAGGGGCAGCCGTATAAAGAAAAAAAAAAATGTATTGGAAGCGTAAACAGATTTGCCGGTCATCAGATATAACCCTTTCTGACACGTGTCTAATGAGGTTTGATCTCCGCCCATGAAACACTTCAAGGTATATAGAATACAAGGTCTACCCATCAGCGACCCTAAATTTGTCATCTACTGCGCAGACCACCCATGGGGAGATTAATGACGTCACACCGTCCCAGGCTCTCAGCCTTTGTTTCCCAGTATCTACAGTTAGTTTACAAGGAAGCTGGTGTTCAGTGTGAAGCTCTTCCGCTTCCCAATTAACTATTTGTTGAGTCTCATTTGCCGATTGCTTGAATTAAATACTATTGCTTGAAATAGTGCTGTGCTGTGTATGGGTGTTCTTCTAATAAATCTAAAGGAGATGAAGGAGTAACTCTTCACAGCTTTCTCAAGCACGTGAAAACTAGAAAGCTGTGGATAAATTCATGTAAAAGGAAGGACCCTTTCAACCCTGATAATGCAATCATGTGTAGTTTACATTTTGAACCTGATGCATTTGAAAGAAATCTAAAATAGGAATTGCTTGGAGAGCCAATGCCAAAAAAAAAACAAAAAACAAAAAAAAACAACGATAATTAAAGGATCAATTCCAACATTATCATTACGTCTATCACAAGGTAAGGTTCACAAGTGAAGTACATTGTTGGTAAACGATATGTATTAGATTATAGATATGAAAACTAACAATATATCGGTTTTTTTTTTAATGAACTCATAAACACTCGATCCAATTACTCATTTTGACAAATATATGGCAATGTATTTATATATTTTTTGTTTTGAAGTGGATTATATATTGTAAATGATAAATGTGAATGCTACTTTTGTTATGTTTATCAGTATCAAAGAAGACAGTGGACAAGATATTGTTTCATAATGAAGCCTTATTCGTAATGAATTATTTCAACCATGGGTCAGTGATTGAGTTATTAATTTCAGAATAATGGTAATTTTTAGCATTAAGTCTCTATTTTTACAGAACAATCCCTATCGAGTAATAGAGAAAAACAAGCGGAGAAACGTGGACAGAAACGCCTTGTTGCAGAAATTCTTGAAGATTATGTGCGAGATGAGCCATCTTCGAGTGAAGAGGAATGTCAACGCCAACGGGGAGAGCATTAGGGGGCAGTTAATTTATATTAAACTACAATGGAAAGCAGAAAGAGAACAGAGGGAAGAGGAAAGGGCAAGGTGGGAACAAGAAAGGGCAAGATGGAAGAGAAAACATGCAAATTGGGAATTAGAAAGGGAAAAGTGGGCAAGAGAAAGGGTAAAGTGGGAGCTAGAAAGGGAGTCGTATGAAAATGAAAAGTTAAACTCGGAGTGAGGAAGGGCAAACTGGGTGGAAGAGAGAATTGCATTATATAAAAACATTGAAAACGCTTATTCCTCAGCAACTGCTCTTGCAAGGGACAACCTTAAGCAATATTTTATTCAGTCACAAGTGGAGTTCTTTCTAAGCGGAAAACCTATTACATATTGGGGAGAAGATGATATTAGTACAGCTTTGACTTCACGAAGCTTGAGCCCAAAAACTTATAGATATTTAAGGCAAAGTTGTAAATTTCCCCTTCCCTCCTTTTCTACATTAAATAGATGGGTTAATATATTACATATCGAACCAGAAGTTTTAAAGCCCGTTATTAAGTTATTAAAGCACAAATCAGAATTGATGAGTGTTACTGAGCGCGTTTGTATATTATCATTTGACGAATGTAGCATTGCCAAAGAATGGAGTTATGATAAAGGCTCAGATGTCCAATGTGCTATGATAAGAGGTCTTGTGAGTTCATGGAAGCAAATTATTTATTACGATTTTGATGCAGATATGACAAAACCACTCCTTTTTTATATCATCACTGAGATAGAGTCATCGGGTTTTCGCAGTAGTAGCTATAGTTAACGATCTGTGTCCTGAAAACGTTTGGTTGCGGAAATCTTTAGGTATAAGTATGGAGAATTCGACGTTTGAAAATCCAGTATCACCCGATCGTGTAGTTTGTGTCCTTTGCTGATGCTCCTCATCTCATGAAACTCATAAGAAACAATTTCCCTTGACCATGGCTTTGAGTTAAGTGACGGTGATTTTTGTCCATAGCGGTTCAGTAAGAGAACTTATAAAGAGAGGCAAAAGCGATTTGAAAACAGCATATAAGCTTACTGAGAAACGTATAAATGTAAGTGGCCTTCAGCACATGAATGTGAAATTAGCTGTGCAACTGATATCAGAAACAACTGCGAAATCTCTTTAATATTTTGGTAGAAAAGGATTATTTCTAGATAAACATTGGGAAAAAAGCAAGTCAATTTATATCTCTAACTGATTCTTGCTTTGATATGTTCAATTCTCGAGTTCCGTATAACACAAAGATGTCCAGAAATGCCTATGGGTTAGACTTAGATAATCAGAATAAAATTATCAAGTGCATGACACAGTAAAATCAATGAAGGTAATTGGAATTAAAAGTCTTTACCCATTCCAAAAAGGAGTGTAAATTTCATGCGAATCTTTGCCCAAATTGTTAGAGATGGTAAAGAAATAAAGTCAATATATCATATATACTGACATACAGACTGAATCAAGATAGACTGGAACATTTCTTTGCTTGTCTGTGACAAATGGGAGCCTGTTATCAGCACCCAACTTCAGTGGCCGTTAAATATCGCATTAGATCTCATCTTTTAGGGAAGGATAATTATCTCATGGGGTCGAAATGTAATACAGAAACCAAAAGAAAAGTAGATAACTTAACAGCTGGAACCTTTTCTTTCCTTAGTAATGAAATTTCCACTCAAGATAAAGACGACGAATCGCTACAGCGTGAGCTAAGTCTCTCCGCTACGATATTTTGTTTGCCAGATGAATGTGACGTTGAAGAAAAATATAATGATGTTACAGAAAATGTAGGGGAAGTTGTTAACGAACAGCTGGAGGATGCAATAGCGAAAGGGGGGCCTAGAGTATTTTGCTGGTTTCATTGCCCATAAGTTTTCCTAAATACACAAATCTTGGGTCATATGTATCAATGGGAGACAATTCATGGACGAGTATGATTAGCAGAGCAGATAATAAACTAGTGAAGCCATCAACAGAATTTTCTGATCAAATTAAGACTATGGAAAAAATTTTCAAATGTTATCATGGGGGAAAAAGGTTTAAAACCTGGTAAAGGAACAGTAAAAAATTTAGCAGCAAAAATTGCAAATGTAATGGCATTGCCACTAGATTTATTTACTTGTTTCATTCGTTGTCGAACATTCTTTAGAATAAGAATATTAAATAGGGAAGAAACTTCCACAATGAAAATTATGAATAAAGTTAAAAGGTTGTAAAATGTAAGAATCAGGATTTTTTAAGTTTAAGTTTATTTGTGCAACCATATTTGTATAGATTTTTCTAAATGTAATTTTTAGTAAATAATTAGTGTAGAATAATTTTTTCATGTAATCATGCTCGTTGCTTATTTGTATATTTACTAACTGATATAAAGAATTTTAATATTTGTTTCTTTCCTGATGTGTGTCTTTTATATACCATTTTTTTTTCAAATCCTTCTTATAAGAAGTATTTTATCAAGAAATCCAGTCAACACAAATATCTTGAAATATTATATTTTCTGAAATAGTAATGTTATTCTTAACTGGATAAGAAAGAATAATGAACTTTTGCAAAATAAGTTCTGACTAAAAGGTGTTCTTTCACCGACCAGTGGTGCTTACTGACGTCACAAAACTTACCCCCCTTTACCGTTTACCCCTCTAATCCCTACTGACCCCCAATTTACCTGCGCGTAGGTTGACCTTGATAACAGCGCAGGTAGCTAGTTTGGGAGCAGTATTGTTCTATAAATTTCTATATGTATGTTCGAATGTTTACTGTACTTATAAACTGTAGCATCACATTTCCCTGTGATTTTCAACCCCCCACACACACTCACACACACACAAGCACACACACGCAAAAACACACAAACACACACACACACACACACACATATATATATATATATTATATAAATACATACATGTATATATATACTATATATAATATAAATACATATATATAAATACATACATATATATATATATCTATATATATATATATATATATATTATATAAATACATATATATAAATACATATATATATACTATATATATATATTCATATATATATACATATATATATATATATATATATATATGTGTATACTGTATATATATATATGTATATAATACAGTATATATATATATATATATATACAAATATCTATCTATATCTATATACAAATATATACAGTATATATATATATATATATATATGTGTGTGTGTGTGTGTGTGTTTATGTGTGTGTGTGTGTTTATATGTGTGTATATATGATAAATGGCTGTGGAAAATAATGAAATTTTTTATTACCGATGTGAGGAAACATTATTTCAAATGTTTTCTTTATCAGAGCAATGATGAATATCTCTTGTTTTTTACACTTTAATATAACATTAATTTAGATCCGATAAACAACTTACTGTGGAATTCAATTTCTACAACTTATTCACCAGCTAAATTATAGTATATTTTTTAGATAAAATTTTTAATAAACAATTAATCATTCTCATATACTCCTTGGCCATTCCTCTTTACTAGTGTTAAGGAACTAACATAGTGCTCTATTTTCCATGTTAACACAATCTTCTATACTGATGGGTTCTTTTCCTCGCGTCCACCATTGTATACAGAGCCTGTCAATATTCACACTTGGATCCAGTGATTGGTATTCTACATGTGCATTTACTTTATAGTTTTTCTATCTATGTTGTATAGCTCCTACTTATTCCATTTCACTATCCAAGCACTATACCCGATTACTGGCACTGTCCAGTTGATTAAAGTCTTTACCATATTTCCAGAGTTAAGTTCTCACATTATAGCTTTCATTCTTTGCACATATTCTCTATAAATATTTTCCTTCATCTCTTGGTGTTTTAGTGTTCTTCTTTCTATTACCCCGAGTTATTTATAGCTGGCTTCGTATATATATTTGGATGATAATTCCATCTGGAAGCTTTATCCGTCCCATCCTTGTTACTTTTCCTTTATCTGTGTTAACCAGAGAGAACCTATCTATTCCAAACTCCACCTTCATATGTGATATAATTCTTAACGTCTGGATTAGCACATATATTTCTTTGGTGTCATTCCTGAAAGTTTGATGTTATCTATGAGCATGGGTGCTTTATTTTGCTTCCCCCATTCTTCGGTCTTTTCCTACACACCTATCATATAAATTATAGCTACAGCGAAGAGTAAAGTGGGGTAGTGAGTCCACTTTGGAAGATTCGTCTTATAATGTTTACCTCTGTAAGCCAATTTCCAAGATATGCACGAATAAGTATAGTTTTTACTTTTGCATTATATTCTTAAGGAAGTTTATAGTTTTGACCTCCTCGCCATATATATCTAAGTATTGTATCAGCCGTGAGTGTGTTATCATGTAGGATGTTTTCCTGTAGTCCATCCATGCCATATTCAAGTTGATTTACCTTTTAATGCTATTTTTCCTAACCATTTTGTCTATCAGTATCTGGTCTTTTGTGCCTCGGCATTTCCTTCTCCATCATTTGTGCTGGCTGGGAAATATGTTTGTTTGTTCCAGGTAGGTCTACAGTCTTTTGCTGATGAACTCTGTTAGCAGCTTTCACATTATTGGTAGAAAGGTAATAGATCTATAGTTGTTTGCTATATTACTTTTATTTTTATTTACTATTTTGGAATTAGACAAGTCTTTTCTGGAGTCGTTTATTCAGGTGCTTAGTGGTGTCAGATAGAATGCTGGAGTTTTGCTGCCATTTTAATATGAAAGGCTCTGAAGTTCTTGAGCCAGTAACCATGAGCTTGATTGGGGCCAGGTGCTTTCTAGATTGGAGTTTTCTTCTGTTGATTTTCCAATGTCTCCCTCATGATATCAAAGAACTTGTGTTGAACTCTTCTTCTTCTTCTTCTTCTTCTTCTTCTTCTTCTTCTTCTTCTTCTTCTTCTATTTTATGACGAAGTTCAAGATATTGGAAAATAAAGTTTGAATACTTCCACAAAACGGATATTACACATGAGTTAGGAAAATTTTTACCTGTATATTAGAAGTCATGCTTAGTTGTCTCTTGCGTTTTTAGCGTAACCATGTAGTCACTGTATTCTATTAATTTTAAGATAGACAGTATTCAAATCTGATCCTTATAATTCGTCATAAAATCGCTTCAGTTGATAATAATAATAATAATAATAATAATAATAATAATAATAATAATAATAATAATAATAATAATAATAATAATAATAATAACCATAGTTAAAATCACCAAACCTTAATTGCCTATGGAACACGGATAACCATAACTTCCTCTAATATCCTTATATGTTCATCCAGCATTAATAACAACAAAAAGTAATCTATATAATTCTTACTCAATCTGGCAAAGTATTTAGTGCTGAATACATCATAAATATAATGAGAAAATTACAAGAATTCTTTATAATAATTAATTTTAGTTTCATGATAAGTGGTACTTTACCGTTTCCCCAGGACATGAGTCCGAAATTGAAAGCATACGCATGAGATGGAAAGCTTTCGGTGAACAAAACGAGATTATGAAATGTAAAAGGCCAGATTCTCTAAACAATTAAATCTATTTAATCGTATGGTCTTACCAGTATTAATGTATGCATGAAAACTTGGAACCTTACTAACGGCTTAGAACATAAGGAGAGCTACAACTAAAAGAGGAATGGAAAGAATAATGAGGGGAATAACACTAATAGACAGATAAAGGAGTAACGCGGATACAAGAGCAAAAAAAAGTATAAAGGAATGTATCCCTTCAAAAGAAGCAGACGATGGAATAGAAGACGATGTATTGGCGAAATTGAAAAAAAATTCCGGTATAGACTGACGTAGAAAGACCATAATCAGGGGCGAGTGGAAAGACATGTCTGAGGCTTTTGACATGTAATGTAGTAGCAACGGCTATTGATGATGATGATGAGACCCTTGGAGAGGGAGACGAGAAGATGAGGTCGAGGTAAATATAATGGTGAAAATAGATAGAATATCACGTAACCTATTACGTGTCGTCAACTCTAAAATACGTTTCATATTTAATTGGAAAAGACATCCGTTTCCCACGTAGGTAAAAGCAGGTGAGATCTTGGC
>NC_090729.1:15494835-15497335 GCF_036898095.1 Palaemon carinicauda | reverse complement strand
GTCAGTTGAACAATGCACGAAGAGTTCAAACTGTATTCAAGAACAAACAAAAAAAATCCCGTTCATGGACAGAAAAGATCTATTGCAGAATCTCACTGATTCAACACTGTCTTCCAGAATCAATGAGAATGGCGGAGCCACTTCATATATGTGAATAGACGTCGGGGGCTAAAAATACTCCTCTCTCTCTCTCTCTCTCCTCTCTCTCTCTCTCTCTCTCTCTCTCTCTCTCTCCTCTCTCTCTCTCTCTCTCTCTCTCTTCCTAGAATATAACATGAATCGGACCTAAATCGGCTTCTGTTATCTAAAATATTTTCGACAGTCAATTATCAAATAATTTATATATTATATGAATAGTATTGCCATCTCCTTCTCACTATCTTAAAATAATTTAGATATTTTATGAATAGTATCCTCATCTCTCTCTCTCTCTCTCTCTCTCTCCTCCTCACTCTCTCTCTCTCTCTCTCTCTCTCTCTGTTGAATTACAATAGAATATGAGATCAGATCCGATTCTGACTCAGTTATTTTTCTGAACAAGTAGATAACTCACAGATAGGTAAAGAAATAGAAGTGTCGGGTCTGAGGGAAATTTTAGCATTACTATTAGCAAAGATTTGCAGTTCACCAAGCATAACAGAAAAATGGACAAGAAAGCACAGGAACTGTTTAGTTACGTCAAGAGACAATTCAGATAGACAAATAGGACATTGTACTTCAACTGCGCACATGATTAAGAAGACCACATCTGGAATATGTAGTTCAATTCTATGCTCCAAGTTTTCAAAAGGATTTAGGTAGACTGAACGGCAGTAAAAGCTAGGGCCACCAAACTAGTCAAACACAAAGAAAATTTGGATATATACGGAGAATGAAATGTTTCAAATTATTTGATCTACAAACTAGATGACTCAGGGGACTGTTAATAGAGGCATTCAAAAGTATTTAGGGAAAAACCAATGTAGATTACAATAATCTATACACGTTTAGCACAAATCATTAGGGTTCTTTCTTTACATACAAAATAGAAAATACATTGAACAGACTTCCAGCTGATATAGTAAACAGTAACACAGTAAACGAATTTAACAAGTTAGACGAAGATCATAAAAATTCTCTAAGCGTTTAAACTAATTTGCTCTAACAAAGAGCACATGAAACCTCCGTAGACGGACTGAAAAGTTTTTGAGACATCCAACCCCCCCCTCTCTCTCTCTCTCTCTCTCTCTCTCTCTCTCTCTCTCTCTCTCTCTCTCTCTCTCTCTCTCTCTCTCTCTCTTTCTCTCTCTCTCTCTCTCTCAATAGCAATACCATCGGTATAATCCAACTCCTATAAATAAAACACTTTAGAAGTAACATCAGATAAAGAAAAGGTTTCAATATTATTACAACATCAGGGATTACACAACAGCCGGTGGATGCAGTTTCATGGACTTTCCATATGGCCTTTTCAATGTTTTTTTTTTTTTTTTTTTTCTTTTTTTTTTTTTTTTTAATGACAGTTGTCGAAACAATATCGTCGTCACAAAAGACCACTGACCAAAATGAGTATCAGAATATCCTGCATTTGCAAATAACATTGCCACGTGTTAAAATTTTACGATTGATCATAACATTTCCAAATTCAGTCCGCTGGAGGGAATAGAATTGGTGGAACTCTACTAATAGAAATCATGATATCAGGGAGGGCCTATAGCTTTAAAACATAATTAGTTTTATGTTTCTGGATACTTTCCAGATAGGCAAGATATTTCTTTCAAGGGTAGTTTCATGCTTTTGATATTTTTTTTTTCAGTTACATTATCAGAATAATTAAGAACAACCATACTGTAGCTCAATGATTTAAAGATTATACCCAGTGGTTGATTGACTCTTTCTTTCTTAACTCTTACGAAAGTCCTTCAAAATTTATATCATAAAATTATAAAAAGAAAGATATAATATAATTATTATAAATCCAAATAAGAATTAGGTCGATATTCTTCACTATCCCCATTTACACATTTGTCAGTAAGTAAATAGGGTATAATACTACTTTATATATAGATGTATGGCAAATGTAATCCTTTTAGAATACTGGAAATAACACAGGGGTAGTCTTTAAGCAGTTTCATTTTCCCCCCTCAGGTGAAAGAAAATACGCAAACAACTGACTGGAAATATAATACGTCGTTATCGGTCGAGCTAATACAAATCTCTGGATCTTCATCAACATTACAGCAGATATATGGAAAGTGGTTACTTATTTCTACAATATTAATAATGAACAATATTGAAGAGATATAAGTTATGACAATCAATCTGAGCCTATAAGAAATAAAATATTTCCTTCCAACGAAATCCAACGAAATATGAAAGAAAATTACTTGGGACATTGACAATCCGGTGTTATGTTGTGCAGTTTATGGTAATATATACTGTCATCAAAATTGGAAAGTAAAGAGAGAGCGTTACAAGAAGTTATAAAAACGAAATAGGAGATATAACAATTGTGGTTCTG
>NC_090729.1:15473929-15476429 GCF_036898095.1 Palaemon carinicauda | reverse complement strand
AAATATTTTACAATTGTTGATTTAGAATATGGATACTATGAAATACCCATTCAGGAATACGGTAAATGTAAAACAGCATTTATAGCTAACGATCAATTATTTCAGTTTAATTTTCTTCCTTTTGGTGTTAAAAATGCACGAAGTCATTTCTCTAGAGTAATGATGGCGGTTTTGTCGCCCTTAATTGGCCATAATGTTTATGTTTACTTAGATGATATTAGAATTACAGTGAAAACGGCCGAAGAACATAATAATAATATTCGTAATGTTTTAGAATTATTGCGACATGATGGTATGAAAATAGATTTGTCAAAGTGCAAATTTTTCTGTAAACAGGTAGAATTTTTAGGCATATAATAACTCCAGAAGGTATCCAACCTTGCCCCAGTAAAGTACTGTAACTCTAAGGAAGTAGCTGGGTTCCTAAGGCTTGCTGGGTATTACCGTGATTTCATAAGAGGTTTTGGGGAGATAGTGAGACCCTTAAATGCTTTAAAGAAAAAAAGTAATAAATAGGGGAGGAGAAGAAGAAAGGGTCTTAAACCAGTTAAAAGCAGCCTTAACTAGCAATGAATTACTCGCATATCCTAGATTTCATCGCCTGTTTTTAGGGACAACAGATAAGAGTAGCGTAGCTATTGGTGACGTAGTTTCTCAAAGAGATGATAAAGGCAGCGAGCGACCCATTTGTTTTGCTTCCCGGGCGTTAAAAGGGGCAGAGAGTAACTATAGTATATTCGATCGAGAGGCTTTGGCTATTTTTGGCGTTCTAGAGAGGTATCGGTTCTTTTTTTAGGTCAGTTGATTGAGTTGAAAAAAGGATCATCGCCCCTTACGTGATTTGTATTATAAAAATTTCTTGACCTCTCGTCAAGTGAGATGGATTGAGAGATTATTAGAGTTTAATATAAAGGGTTTTCACCACATATAAGGTAAAGTTAAAAAAAGTAGCTGATACTCTATCTAGAGGTGCGAGCAACAACTAGGGTACATAAGAGGAACGAAGAACGTAACCAAAATATTGAAGACCACCATCATAGTAGATTTAGCATGGAGGAAATAGAGAACGGGATGTGAATTCTCCTGATGTGCAGGCAGAAGACGAGAGAGAGAGAGAGAGAGAGAGAGAGAGAGAGAGAGAGAGAGAGAGAGAGAGATAGAGAGAGAGATACGAATGGCGAAGCAGAATATATGTGGGTGATCGAGGATATGACCAGGGGTGTCTAGAAGGAATGCCTTGATGATGCAGGTTTGATTGACTTGGGAGGTTGGGACATAAAAGAAGTCCGAGCGGAAAAAAAAGGAGGAATGGATAGAAAGAGTCCGAGCAGTGATTAAAGGGGAATATGAAAGTTATCCGTCATTTCTGAATATGCCTCGTGATAATTTGTTTTATAGAAAATGATACCTTATATTGTGCTCTCGAGAAGAGGGGAAGGGAATTTTGCACACAGGTAGTTCTTCCTCCGTCTTCAAGTCTGTATGCAGGGAATTTAGGATTTGATAGAACATTAAGGAGAGCACGTGAATTCTTCTTTTGGTTAGGAATGAAAATATCTATAGAGAATTATATAAAAGGTTGTCATGCTTGTAACTGTTACAAAGAACTTAAAAGCTCTGTACTAGAGGCCAGAGAGTGCCCTGTGATTCCTATTAAATTTTATAGAGCGCATATGGATTTGGTAGGACCATTTCCTACTGCGTTAACACAACATAAGTATATATGTGTATTTGTGGATGCATTAACTCGGTATACTCATACTAACGCAATGTTAGATAAATCGGCAAATTCATTAGCCCAGCGCTGTGCTCTTTCATTACTACGTTTGGTTACCCAAAAACTTTGATAAGTGATAATGGTCTTGAGTTTATAAATAAGGTGGTGAAATCACTCACGGACTTGATGAAAATTGAACGCTTTTCAGTGACCGAATATAGGCCTTCAGCAAATGGCTTAGTAGAACTGCATAATAAGGAAGTAGTGCGAATTTTACGTCACTTATTGGATGATGACCCTCTTCATTGGCACGCCATGCTTCCTACAGCTGAGCTAGCTTTGGACATTGCATACAATGCTTCGCTCAGAGACACGCCTTTCTTTTTAGTGTATGACCAGGTACTCATTATTTCGCAACAATTGCCAAATTATTCAACTGAGCAATACCATGTAAATTTATTAAATGTATTGAGGAGAGTAATGAAAACCCCTGAAGGGTTTTTGAAAAGAGCTAAAGAAAATCACAACTCAAAGAATAATGGTCAGTTCAAAACCGCACTGGTAAAAGTATTTTTGGGCGATAGTGTGCATTTGAAATGATTACAACCTAGGAAACACAAACTAGATCCCTCGTATTTGGGTCCATACCGAGTAAAGATGGTTAAATCTAACACAGTTATGATACAAAGCATCGTCAATGCCGCAGTGTCTGAACATCATCAGACACACATACATGTGGTGCCTGAAGAGGTAGTTTTCAAAAGTGTTCCTCCTTACCCCTGC
>NC_090729.1:15458929-15461429 GCF_036898095.1 Palaemon carinicauda | reverse complement strand
GTGTCCCAGATTCAGTGGTGTCTGCTCCTTTGGTTAACGTCCACTTGTCTTTTCGAGGATACGAGCAGATAACTGAGTTGGCTGTGGTGGGTAGCTTGCGTATCCTTGGAACAGATGGTATCCTGGGGAATGACATGCTGGATGGGGAAGGTCGGGAGCTGTACCCCATATTGTCCGTTAATGCCAGTCCCGTGTCTATAACTACCCTGTCCACAACGAGAGCTGCTAATTTACTTGATGGGGATAATGATGATGACTCAATATTAAGTAGTGTAGAGCTAGATATAGAAAAGCCCATGTCAGTAGAGAGCAGTGGAAGTGATGTAAATAGTCGTTTTAACTTTGATTGGGACAGAGCTGCTTTTATTAAGGCTCTGAAAGAGGAATTTAATCATGATTTGGATGATGTCGAGGATCTAACTAAACCTAAGGTTGGTATTGTAAAAGGTCTTTTATACAGGTTTAGTCGTCCCGCCACTGATGAGGTAAATAAAGTTGGTCATGTTGAACGGATCATTGTGCCGTTTTAGTTCAGAAAATCTGTGCTCGAAATAGCTCATACAAATTTCTTTTCAGGTCATTTGGGCATGTTGAAAACTTTCCACAGTTTGGCTGGATATTTCTGGTGGCCTGGAATGAAAATGAGTGTAAAACAGTTTATCCGAGAATGCGAAATTTGTCAAGTTATGGGGAAGCCGAACCAGTGTATTCCTAAAGCCCCGTTGCATCCCATACCGGCCATAGGTGAGCCTTTCTCAGAGTGGGTTATTGAAGTGGTGGGTCTTTTACCCAAAAGTAAAACTGGCTATGTATATTTATTAACTATTATGGATAGAGCCTTTCGTTTTCCTGAAACTATACCTATGAGGCGTATTACGTCAAAGTTTGTTTGTGAAAAACTAATTGATTTATTTTCCAGATATGATCTCCCTCGTGTAATTCAGACAGACTGAAGGACGAATTTGACGAGTAAGGTATTTAGGGGCAAATGTGCTGAACTGGCCATTCAGTACATTACCAGCGTGCCTTATCATCAGGAGAGTCAAGGTTTTGTTGAAAAGTTTCATCAAACCCTCAAGTCTGTACTTAAGAAACATTGTTATGATTCTGGTAGCGAATGGGACAAAGCCCTCTATTTTGCCCTCTTTGCTATAATAAATCATCCTAACTCTCCTATAGGTGTAGCTCCTTTTAAGTTGGTATTTGGGCACAAAGTTCGAGGACCATTTGCAATTATATTTGAGATGTTAAAATCCAGCCAAAAGTGGGAAGTAAAAGTTCAAGGGTTGGTGGAAGACATAATGTCTAGGATGTTGAATGTCTCGAAGTTTGCCCGGAAAAATTTAGAACAGTCTCAATCCCAAATGAAGGAAAATTTTGATAAATAGGTTAAGGTTCGCTCATTTGAACCTGAGGAATTAGTATTCGTGTTGAGTATGGATCTGGACAGTTTTCTCGAGCTGAGGTATAAGGGTCCTTGGAAGGTTTTGAGGAGTTTGTCTGATGTCAACTATGAGGTGGAGTCTCCCGGTTCAAGCCGTAAATGTAAAGTATTTCATATTAATTGTTTAAAGCTTTATGTGGGTAAGTTTGGTGATCTCTTAGCGATCATGTATGAACCCGTGTCTGTGGTAGTTGATGTACCTCCAGAGGAGTCTGATGACTTATTGTGTCAGGTTACGTCGAATGCATTAGGGGAGAATATGGAAAATTTAGAACTGTTGAAAAGTAGTTTAGGACATTTAAACATTAATCAAAGAAAAGAAGTGTTTAGTTTAATCCATTCTTTTTCAGAACTTTATCAGGATGGCCCAGGTAGAACCCAGGTTTTGAGCCATGATGTTGACGTGGGGGGTGCTTCCCCTGTAAAACCGAGTCCTTAGCGTCTGAGCCCCGAAAAATTGAATTTGGTGAGTAAGGAGATCAACTACATGTTGAAACATGACCTTATTCAGCCATCACTGAGTCCCTGGAGTTCTCATATAGTACTGGTAAAGAAGGCGGATGGTAAGTTCCGCATGCGTGTGGATTATCAAAAGGTTAATACCCACACCAAAGATGATTCTTTTCCATTATCTCATATGTATGACTGTCTGGATCAGATCGTATCTGCCAAGTTTATTACTAAATTGGATCTGTCGAAATGGTACTGGGAGGTTCCATTGTCCGATCGTGCTCGTGAGATATCGGCATTTGTTACTCCTTTCGGACTTTACGAATGTAAGGTTATGCCCTTTGTCATGAAGAATGCTGCATGCACTTTTCAGAGATTAATAAATAGGGTCATTTGGGGTCTAGAAGGAACATAAATCTATATTGATGATTTGGTTGTTTATAGTAATTACTGAAATACCCATGTGGTAAGGTTTCGTAAGGTTTTTAAAGCTCTAAGGTGTGCTGGGCTCTTAGTTAATTTGGCCAAGTGTGAAGTAGGGCTGGCCAAGGTTTGTTATTTAGATTACAAGGTTGGTTTGGGTCAGGTGGCTCCAAAGCAAGCTAA
>NC_090729.1:15451429-15453929 GCF_036898095.1 Palaemon carinicauda | reverse complement strand
CTCCACCATGATAGCTGAATCGTGAGATTTCAACACGTGGTTATTTTAATGAACATATATAACAAGCACACGTGATTTTAATTAATGTAAATATCACCCAAGAATTGCATTTAATACCGAATTCTATCTTGGGAATACATATCCACTTGGAATTCATTTTATGGTAACAGCTTCTGGCCGGGTGGTGATTCGAACCACCACCTGTACGGCGTGAAACCATGCTGGCAGGGACCCTACCGACTCAGCTATCAAGAGAGACTAAAAGTTTATGACAAGTCCCTCTATATATTACTGTCGAATTCAGGAATCTGTTCATAGACTTGAAATAGACCCATCTCCACCATGATAGCTGAATCGTGAGTTTGGAACACGTGGTTATTTTAATGAACATATATCACAAGCACACGTGATTTTAATTAATGTAAATATCACCCGCGAATTGCATTTAATACCGAATTCTATCTTGGGAATACATATCCACTTGGAATTCATTTTATGGTAACAGCTTCTGGCCGGGTGGTGGTGATTCGAACCACCACCTGTACGGCTAGAAACCATGCTGGCAGGGACCCTACTGACTCAGCTATCAAGTAGTGGTGGTTTGAATCACCACCACCCGGCCAGAAGCTGTTACCATAAAATTCATTCCAAGTGGATATGTATTCCCAAGATAGAATTCGGTATTAAATGCAATTCGTGGGTGATATTTACATTAATTAAAATCACGTGTGCTTGTCCTACCGACTCAGCTATCAAGAGGTGGTGGTTTGAATCACCACCACCCGGCTAGAAGCTGTTACCATAAAATGAATTCCAAGTGGATATGTATTTCCAAGATAGAATTCGGTATTAAATGCAATTCATGGGTGATATTTACATTAATTAAAATCACGTGTGCTTGTGATATATGTTCATTAAAATAACCACGTGTTGCAAACTCACGATTCAGCTATCATGGTGGAGATGGGTCTATTTCAAGTCTATGAACAGATTCCTGAATTCGACAGGAATATGTAGGGGACTTGTCATAAACTTTTAGTCTCTCTTGATAGCTGAGTCGGTAGGGTCCCTGCCAGCATGGTTTCTAGCCGTACAGGTGGTGGTTCGAATCACCACCCGGCCAGAAGCTGTTACCATGAAATGAATCCCAAGTGGATATGTATTCCCAAGATAGAATTCGGTATTAAATGCAATTCATGGGTGATATTTACATTAATTAAAATCATGTGTGCTTGTGATATATGTTCATTAAAATAACCACGTGTTGCAAACTCACGATTCAGCTATCATGGAAGAGATGGGCCTATTTCAAGTCTATGAACAGATTCCTGAATTCGACAGGAATATGTAGGGGGACTTGTCATAAACTTTTAGTCTCTCCTGATAGCTGAGTTGGTAGGGTCCCTGCCAGCATGGTTTCTAGCCGTACAGGTGGTGGTTCGAATCACCACCCGGCCAGAAGCTGTTACCATAAAATTAATTCCAAGTGGATATGTATTCCCAAGATAGAATTCGTTATTAAATGCAATTCGTGGGTGATATTTAGATTAAATAAAATCACGTGTGCTTGTGATATATGTTCATTAAAATAACCACGTCTTGCAAACTCACGATTCAGCTATCATGGTGGAGATGGGTCTATTTCAAGTCTATGAACAGATTCCTGAATTCGACAGGAATATGTAGGGGGACTTGTCATAAACTTTTAGTCTCTCTTGATAGCTGAGTCTGTAGGGTCCCTGCCAGCATGGTTTCTAGCCGAACAGGTGGTGGTTCGAATCACCACCCGGCCAGAAGCTGTTACCATAAAATGAATTCCAAGTGGATATGTATTCCCAAGATAGAATTCGGTATTAAATGCAATTCGTGGGTGATATTTACATTAATTAAAATCACGTGTGCTTGTGATATATGTTCATTAAAATAACCACGTGTTGCAAACTCACGATTCAGCTATCATGGTGGAGATGGGTCTATTTCAATTCTATGAACAGATTCCTGAATTCAACAGGAATATGTAGGGGGACTTGTCATAAACTTTTAGTCTCTCTTGATTGCTGAGTCGGTAGGGTCCCTTCCAGCATGGTTTCTAGCCGTACAGGTGGTGGTTCGAATCACCACCCGGCCAGAAGCTGTTACCATAAAATGAATTCCAATTGGATATGTATTCCCAAGATAGAATTCGGTATTAAATGCAATTCGTGGGTGATATTTACATATATATATATATATATATATATATATATATATATATATATATATATATATATATATATATTGGTCTAAGGTCTTGACACAGAAAAAATATATATCATATATTACAGATGGTAAATTATACAACCTCCTAAGTTCCGAACTCAATTGTTTGTTTTTACATAAATTCGTTTCACTTGAAAAAATACCCTTGCCCCAAGAGAGTCTTACAACTCCCAGTCAGCAATATATAAAAAAATGAATATCCAAAATTTTCTTAAGTACATTATTAAACTGGGAAATTATT
>NC_090729.1:15442282-15444782 GCF_036898095.1 Palaemon carinicauda | reverse complement strand
TAATAACACAGAATAATGTTTAATGTAATGTATGTACTTAACTGTGTTGAATAAATTAGGCCTAGTGCTAGTGTCACTGTGTTGAATAAATTAGGCCTAGTGCTAGTGTCACTGTGTTGAATAAATTAGGCCTAGTGCTAGTGTTTGCAGATCGTGTTTGGTTATTTGTCACTAGTGAAGTGAATGACCATGTTACACTTTGTTTCTTTTTTTCTTCTTTTTTCCCCTTTTCTCAAATTTAATTTATCCCTTTAAGCTTAACTGTTATAGATACTTATGTAATGTGTAATTTGGTAGAAAACATACAGTCTTGGGAAAAAATTGGAACCCCTGAGTACATAATAGGCTGGCTAAAATATGGAGTGACTATACCATTTTTGTCAGAACCAGAACAGTGTGAATTCGCGAGCTATACATCTAGTGTGGAAGAAGAATGTTTTATTGACTCTAAAATAGTGAACTACCTAAATGACGGTTTCATTAGTAAGGTTTCAGAAAAACCCCTGTGTGTGTCACCTATAGGATGTACTAGAAAGAAAGGAAATGAAAAATACAGATTGATTAGTGATATGAGATTTGTCAATCAGTTTATTGAAGTACCAAAGACACGATATGAAGACTTATCATGTTTACCGAACGTTGTAAAGAATGGTAATTCTTATGTTAGTGTTGATTTGAAAGACGGTTTTCATCATATACTTATTAGACGTGACTTCAGGAAATATTTTGGGTTTAAATGGAGAGGCCAATATTATGTTTGGAATGTTTTGAATTTTGGATGTTCTATTGCACCACATATATTTACAAAAGTGTTGAGGCCAGTTGTGAAGTATCTAAGAGAATGCAGCATCAGGTTAATACTTTATGTTGATGACTTCCTGTTATGTGGTCCTAAATCCACACTACTCCTAGATACTGAAGTGGTAGTAGACACACTTACTGACCTTGGTTGGAAAATCAACTTTGAAAAATCCATATTAATTCCTAAGTCTACAATAGAATATTTAGGCCTACTCTTAGAAACTCAAGATAATGGAATACCAATGCTAAAGGTACCTAGTACTAAGATTTCTAAAGTTAGGAAAGACATTAAAAGGGTGTTAACTCAAAAGTCAGTGTCTGCTAGAGTTTTGTCAAAAATCGCTGGCCAGTGCAATTTTATTTGTAAAGCAGTATTGCCAGGCAGATTAATGCTAAGAAATGTGTACAAGTTGATCAAACAAAAAAATACATGGGAATCTCAACTAGAACTGGACTCATGTGCCAAGAAAGATCTCTTGTGGTGGTATGAATCATTAGCAAAATGGAATGGGAAAGTAATATTACCCTCAGAAGTCGACGGCCAGCTGGTGACAGACGCATCCCAAGTTGGTTGGGGAGGGCATTACAAAGAACAGACAACTCAGGGTTTCTGGGACCCAGAGATGTCTTACCAACACTCCAATGTAAGAGAGTTGATGGCGGTTCTTCTAAGTGTAAGAGCGTTTCTTCCCAGTCTAAAAGGAAAAACGATTCAAGTTTTATCAGACAACATCACTACAGTAGCGTACATCAATCACATGGGTGGATCAGTAGTGGAGTTGACAGAAATTGCGAAGTTAATATGGGCCAAGGCTATACAAAACAATCTAACAATTATTGCTCGTCATTTGAGCGGCAAATTAAACACCCAAGCGGATATGTTATCAAGAATGTTGGACAAACACGAGTGGATGTTGTCAAGACCGATGTTCCGGTTTTTGGACTCGATGTGGGGACCTCAAACAATAGACAGGTTCGCATCTGCGACATCTACACAGCTACCAATCTACAACACAAGATTTCTCGACCCAAATGGTATGAAGTTGGATGCTCTGGCACAAAAGGATTGGAAAAGGGAGAACAACTTTGTAAATCCACCTATAAGACTTTTAGACAAAGTTCTTTCAGTAATAGAAGGTCAGAGAGCGCATGCTACAGTAATAGCCCCATGGTGGCCAGCTCAGACATGGTTCAAAACTCTAACCCAGTTGTCAATATGTCCACCCGTCAGGGTGTCCAAGAAAGCAATCATTCAACTGAATCCTGCTATACCAGAGCCACTGCGAAACAGAAGATGGAAAATGTTTGCTTGGAGAGTTTGTGGAAACAACAGGCACTTCAACAGGGGTGGTCACTTCAAGCAGCATCAAGACTGAAATTTGGGTGGGCACAGTCAACAATAAATAATTATAATATGTATCTTGGAAAAATTAAATTATTATGTGATAATTTTGGGGAGGATTTTCCACCTTCCACTTCTAGTATATTGGCAGAATGTTTATTAGCTATTTCATCAGAGAGTGACAGACCTTCATCAATGCTTAACTGTATATTGTCCTCACTGTCTCATGTATATACTGCACATTGCAAAATTGACATTACTAATGATGTGTTTATCAAGCAGTTGGTGTTGAGTATTGTAAAATCAAGTACTAAAACCCCGAGAATGATTTCCAATGTTATGCCACTTGATAAATTT
>NC_090729.1:15434782-15437282 GCF_036898095.1 Palaemon carinicauda | reverse complement strand
CAATGCAATGCTCGTTGATATTACCTGAAACGTAATGGTCAAAGTCCTGTGGCTATAATTCCTGATAGGTCTTACGTAAATAGTAGTACAGTAGACAGATCTGTTGTAGACAATAGTACCGTAGGTAGTAATGTCAAAGAATTTCTTAATGCTCAATCGTGACTCGAGTTTGATAGATATGTATGGCCTGGAAAGTTGTTTTTTGATAACGGTGTTGTCCAGGTTAAGTTTCTTAGGGACACCGGTTCTGCCCGGTCGTTGATTTTGAAGACTACTTTAAATGGTGGTACTAAATATCCTGGTAATTTTGTAGTGTCGGGAGGTTTCCAAGATTCAGTGGTGTCTGCTCCTTTGGTTAACGTCCACTTGTCTTTTCCAGGATACGATCAGATAACTGAGTTGGCTTTGGTGGATAGCTTGTATATCACTGGAATAGATGGTATCCTGAGGAATGACATGCTGGATGTGGAAGGCCGGGAGCTGTTCCCCATATTGTCCGTTAATGCCAGTCCCGTGGCTATAACTACTCGGTCTGCAGCGAGAGCTGCTAATTTACTTGATGGACATAATGATGATGACTCAATATTAAGTAGTGTAGAGTTAGATATAGAAAGGCCCGGGTCAGTAGAGAGTAGTGGAAAGATGTAGTTAGTCCTTTTAGCTTTCATTAGGACAGAGCTGCTTTTATTAAGGTTCAGAAAAAGAATCTAATTTTGATTTGGGTGATGTCGAGGATCTAACTAAACCTAGGTTTGGTATTGTGAAAGGTCTTTTATACAGGTTTGGTTGTCCCGCTACTGATGAGGTAAATAAAGTTGGTCGTGTTGAACAGATCATTGTGCCATTTCAGTTCAGAAAATCTGTGTTGGAATTGGCTCATACAAATTTCTTTTCAGGTCATTTGGGCATGTTGAAAACTTTCCACAGTCTAGCTAGATATTTCTGGTGGCCTGGAATGAAAATGAGTATAAAACAGTTCATCTGAGAAAGCGAAACTTATCAAGTCATGGGGAAGCCGAACCAGTTTATTCCCAAAGCCCCTTTGCATCCCATACCGGCCATAGGTGAACCTTTTCAGAGTTGGTTATTGATGTGGTGGGTCCTTTACCCAAGACTAAAACTGGTTATATATATTTATTAACTGTCATGGATAGAGCCTCTTGTTTTCCTGAAGCTAAACCTATGAGGTGTGTTACTTCAAAGATTTTTTTTTTTCAGAATTGATTGATTTCTTTTCCAGATATGATCTCCCTCGCGTAATTCAGACCGACTGTAGGACGAATTTCATGAGTAAGGTATTTATGGGCAAGTGTGCTGAATTGGCCATTCAGCACATTACCAGTGTTCCTTATCATCCTGAGAGTCAAGGTTTGGTGGAAAGGTTTCATCAAACCCTTAAATCTGTACTTAAGAAACATTGTTATGATTCTGGTAGCGAATGGGACAAAGCCCTCCCTTTTGCCCTCTTTACTATTAGAAATCATCCTAACTCTTCTACAGGTGTAGCTCCTTTCGAGTTGGTATCTGGGCACAAAGTTCGAGGACCGTTAGAAATTATATTTGAGATGTTAAAATCCAGCCAAAAGGGGGAAGTAAAAGTTGAAGGGCTGGTGGAAGACCTAAGGTCTAGGATGTTAAATGACTGGAAGTTTGCAAGGAAGAATTTGGAACAGTCTCAATCACGAATGAAGGAGAATTTTGATTAAAAGGTTAAGGCTCGTTCATTTGAACCTGGGGAATTAGTATTGGTGTTGAGTATAGATCCGGACAGTTTTCTCGAGCCTAGGTATATGGGTCCTTGGAAGGTTCTGAGAAGGTTGTCTGATGTTAACTATGAGGGTAAAGTATTCATATTAATCTTTTAAAGCCTATTGTGAGTAAGTTTGGTGATCCCTTAGCAATCGTGTATGAACCTGTGTCTGTGGTAGTTGATGTACCTTCAGAGGAGTCTGATGACTTAGTGTGTTAGGTTACGTCGGATGCATTAGGGGAAAATATACAAAATTTAGAAGTGTTGAAAAGTAGTTTAAGACATTTAAACATTAATCAAAGAAAAGAAGTGCTCAGTTTAATCCATTCTTTTTCAGAACTTCTTCAGGATGCCCCAGGTAGAACCCAGGTTTTCAGCCATGATGTTGATGTGGTGGGTGCTTCCCTTGTAAAACATAGTCCGTACCGTCTGAACCCTGTAAAATTGAATTTGGTCAGTAAGGAGATACACTACATGTTGAAGCATGACCTCATTCAGCCATCAGTGAGTCCCTGAAGTTCTCCTATAGTACTGGTAAAGAAGGCGTATGGTAAGTTCCGCATGTGTGTGGATTATCGGAAGGTTAATACCCACACCAAAGATGATTCTTCTCCATTACCTCGTATTGATGACTGTCTGGATCGAATCGGATCTGCCAAGTTTATTACTAAATTGGATTTGTTGAAACAGTATTAGCGGGTTCCATTGTCCGATCGTGCTCATGAGATATCTGCATTTGTTACTTAGAGA
>NC_090729.1:15422282-15427282 GCF_036898095.1 Palaemon carinicauda | reverse complement strand
AAATAAAGTGAATTACCACACAAACTCTCAGCTATAATGTTTTACCACGTAATTGCCTGAAACAGATAATCTATGTATCTTGAATAACTTAAACCCTTTTTTTTTTATTATTTTTCCCTAGTAGAGTTATTATTCATCGATCAGAAGACCATCGGTGAAATTTAGATCTTCACTTAGACGCCAAGTGATAGGAAATAATGATATACATATATTGTGAAGTATTATATAAAAATAAAATATAAGAATATACTTATATGTCTGGACCTGCCTTAGGTTAAGATAGCATGCAACATTAAATATAATTGCTGCAATCCATAGCTATGTTGGGGACCATGAGTTATTGATTACATATCCGAAATTCATAATTCTTTTTCAAGTACTTCACTTTTGTTTAATGTTTTTGATTCTTAGTAGGAAAATATTCAGTTTAAACACTGGCAAGTTGGTAAGTTTGTTAACTAAAGTTCTTGGTTTGTCTATTTATTTTGACCAATATTAACTTGGTAATATGATATAAGGTTTAAAATGGGGTCAACTATAAGATATGTCAAGAAAAAGTTTCTGTCTCACGGGATTTTAAATAAACAAGATCAATGACGGAAAACTATATTCTATACAATACACAGTTTTAACTACTGGTGGGATATGAAGTGATTGCTACACACATGCACACCTATGAAGATTTGACGTTAAGAATCATTAAATCCAAATTTAGAAATTTAATCTCATAAATGATTCCCAAAAGTACATGTCCTAGTATTCTCTTATCAGTTTGTAAAATAAAGAATCATTCCTAGAATGGAAGGGCATCACATGGAATTTATTGATCATGTTGAAAGATAAGGAATATAAAGTGATAACATAGAAAAAATGGTGTTTTAAGAAAACATGCCTGGGTATCTTATGCATTCCGTACGCGTGTGTCCACCTGGAAGGTTGTTACTTCATGTAGGGTCTCTGTGCCAGACTTTCCACAGAAAAAGCAGGAGGTGCCGCTGGTAGTGGCTTCTGAAGAGTGTGTTCTGGCGCGCTTGGCCTGGACATTGTCAGTACTATCAAATGCTGAGCTGCTTGCGATGCGTCTCTTCTCTGCTCTTCGTAGCATTGTGTTATTGTATTTGAGCATACATGTTTTATGCCACTTGGCCTGGTGGGCAACCATTGTCGCCTCAACACCTTGTCCTTCATCTAGTCTCTGTAACTGAACAGTTCTTGGCAGTTCTCCGAGTTCATCAAATTTGACCAAGTTTGCAGCCATTGTCGTGTATCCACTCCCAGGGTCTCGGCGTTTAGACAGTACTGGGCAGACAAGTGACTCTGTTGTCTCCTCTTGACATACAAGACACAGCTTCCAGTTTGTCTCAGGAGGTGTTGTGGGAGTACGTTGCTCAAAAGTATCGACCAGTTGGAACTTCTTTGCCATGGCTGCAGTCTGGAACAACGCGTCTTTGATGTCAGGTGGTGCTGCTGCTGCCTCACCTGCAAAGACACAAAACACCACCATGTTACCACAAGTTACTACTACAAGCACCATGACTATCAACACTATACTATTACTGCAGCCGCCGTCACTGCCACCAACGCTGCCGCTGCAAAGTAAAATTCATTTTCTTGTGAAATGGTAGCCAAATTATTTGGTAAGCACAGAAGTATGTGTAATTGTACAATACTTATCACCTCTAGCACACTTATCACCTTTAGCATCCACAAAAAGACAAATTATGGTACATATTCAATGACGCTAACGGTAAATAGCGGCCATTTTGAAAAATGGCCGCCAAATGTGCTACGGGGAGAATCTTGAATGCCTCCATATCCAAAATTGTTCAGAATGTATTAATCCACATGTGTGCCAATTTTGGTGCTTTTAGAACAATTTGAACAATTGGTTTCATATTTCTTACTATGCCGCTGGGCTAAATGAACTCATAGCCAGGCTCAGCATGGGTGATATGGTGGCTCTGCTGTTGTCCTCGATGGAGCAGTAATCGTACAGATGTTGAAGCCGGGTACTGCCAACACGTTCGAGGAATATGCACAGCAAGTGTTCATCCCATACGTTGTACAACGTTTCCAACATGTATCACGTCTTGACCTTGTGTGGGACAGCTACAGAGCAGATTCCCTGAAGGCATCAACCAGAGAACAGCGTGGAAAGGGAGTACGTCGGCGTGTTGTCGACTCAGCAGTCATACCAGGAAATTGGCAAAGTTTCCTGCGAGTTGATAGCAACAAAGTGGAGCTCTTCAGCTACCTCTCCACCATGCTTGCAGAGTCCTTTCAAGAAGAAGGCAAGGAACTGGTCTTCACTGATGGGGAGCAGGTGATCTGTGTTCCACAGCAAGAGGATGTCAACTCACTCGCACCATGCAACCAAGAAGAGGCAGACACCCGCATGATGCTACATGTAGCACATGCTGCACAACATGGTCACCACCAGATACAGGTTCGAACAGTAGACAGTGACGTCGTGGTCCTAGCAGTGATGGTAGTCCAGAAACTACCAGCTGGAGACGAACTCTGGGTAGCCTTTGGGACAGGCAAGAACTACCGCTACATTGCAGCCCATGAAATAGCTTCCTCCCTTGGTCCAGAGAAGGCATGTGCTCTTCCAATGTTTCATGCCATCACAGGGTGTGATACTGTGTCAGCCTTCGTCGGACATGGGAAGAAATCTGCCTGGGCAACATGGAACACGCTGCCAGAACTCACTGATGCCCTGCTGAGTCTGGCAAATGCACCCACAAGCATCCAAGAGGATACAATGCATGTCATCGAGAGGTTTGTCATACTCCTGTATGACCGCACAAGCAAATGCAAGGACGTCAACAAGGCGAGAAAGCAGCTCTTTGCAAAGACGAACTCTGTTCAGAACATCCCGCCAACCTACGCTGCTCTGGAGCAGCATGTGAAGAGATCTGCCCTTCAGGGTGGTCATGTCTGGGGCCAGGCATTGGTACCAACGCCCGTGCTCCCTCCACCAACAGACTGGGGCTGGCATCGGAGTGATGATGGGCTCTACACACCAATCTGGACCACACTCCCTGAGGCATCCAAGGCCTGCTATGAGCTGGTGTCTTGCGGATGCAAGAAAGGCTGCAAAAACCGCTGCAAGTGCAAGAACGCTTCACTGCAATGCACTGGTCTATGTTTCTGTGAAGGCGAATGCCAGTAGATTGGGACAGAAAACTTGCTAACCAACATTATGATCTGTAGACATTAATAATTCTGGTGACCAGATTTGAAAAGTTCGGAATCATAATTAACATAGTGTGGCAAAATCTACGTTATTGTATTACATGTATGTACTGCAGGATTACACAAGTACTGTGCCTAGAGACTGGGCTTTTGGTCGACTATATAACTACAATCTGACCATACTGTAAACTTCCCGTACTCTGTGTATTATTTTGACTAGCAATTTTGCCAGCAATTTGAAATAAAAAAGCAACTTGAGCAATTAAAGTGTGTTCCTGAAATCAGGTACTGGTTATTAGAGGTATTATGTCATTGAGTATTGAAATCTTCATCAAATGTCCACTTTTTCCACAAAATGGCGGCCAGTTTGGGGGCCATTTTTGAGAAGATTCATCTAAATATCTGTTAAACATTTATTGATGTTAATTCTGATGTAAAAAAAGGGAATTTTGGCCCATCTAGCACCAAACTAACGACACATAATGAAGTCTATGTAATGACGCTAATGTTAAATGGCGGCCATTTTGAACAATGGCCGCCATATCTTCCTAAGGGCTAATCTTGAATGCCTCCATATCCAAAAATGTTTAGAATATATTAATCTACATGTGTGCCAATTTTGGTGCTTTTAGACCAATTTGAACAATTGGTCTGCTATGCCGCTGTACTATTTTTGGCACAACGTGTGAACAAAGTTATAGGCTTTGCCTGACGCCATGTATCAAAGAGATTGTGCTCATAAACAGTGAGTGACAATTTCCATGGCTGCGATAGTCATGGCAATGGCTAAAGATGTAGAGAGAGAGCTGCAGCTGGAAGACGGAAGAGAAGGAATTGAAGTCAGTGAACTCATCCCTACAAGAAGGTAGTCAGTACAATAATATTCTTTCATGAATTAAATCTTGAGTATCAAGAACAGTATAGAAAATGGATAAGACTAGACGGAAATCATCTTGATGAAGTGGTTGAACTCATAATACATCTATAAACAAAACAAACATCAACATGAAGATGGCAGTACCACCACAAGATCGACTGGCAATTACCTTACATCTTTTCACTATAGATAACTGGTCTTCTGGTTCAGTATAATTATACAATTGAATCTTGTAGAGTTATTTTCAAAGTTAATCAAACAATGTTCTTTTAAAATTTATGGATTTTATTTTTCATATTTACCCTCGTTCATCATTTTTTTCCCAGGTGAATCCCAACAGTCTTTGAGTTGCTAGTTAGCCATTGTCTCATTACATCCATAATTCCAAGTGTCTGCTGTGACCTATATTAAGCCCTTAAGCTAAAGTTCATGAGCATTCATATCACACAAGATGCTAGAACAATAACAACAACAAAAATTATTTGATTTCACTGCTGTTAAACAATGACATTCAACACGTATTAACCTGGTTGAAAAAGCAGGATGCTATAAGCCAGAGGGCTCCAAAATGGAAAACAGCCCATGGAGGAAAGGAAGTAAGGAAACTACAAGTGGAATAATTTACCATTATAATGAAGTATTTCAAGAATAGTAACAACATTAAAATAAATATTTCATATAAAAACTAAACACACTTTAAAAAAACAAGAGGAAGAGAAATAAGATAGAGTAGTGTGTCCGAGTGTACCCTCAAACAAGAGAACTCTACCCCAAGACAGTGAAAGATCATGGTACAGAGGCTATGGGACTATCCAAGACTAGAAAGCAATGGTTTGATTTTGAGTGTCCTTTTTCTTGAAGGGCTGATTACCATAGCTAAAGAGTCTCTTCTACCCTTACCAAGAGGAAAGTAGCCACTGAACAA
>NC_090729.1:15407856-15415356 GCF_036898095.1 Palaemon carinicauda | reverse complement strand
ATACACAAAAAAAGGTAAAATGAAAGGATTAAAACACTTCTTCAGAATGGATTGATCACCGAAAATCTTGAAAAACTTTCCCAATAAACAAATTTTTTGTGCAATTGAAAAAGACAAAATTAGATTTGCTGTCGATAATCACACCTAAAAGAGTCATAAAAAGTTAAAGAAACATTATCATTGCTGAGACGCGGATGTTGAGTACCCACGGTCCTTGACTTACTTACAATCATACTTTGAGTTTTGTTAGGATTCAACTTCACCATCGAAATTTGCATAGTATTATGTACAGGATGGTATAGTCTGGAAAGAGAGAAGCGCTGAATGCAAATGATAGAAAGAATTAAGGAAAATCTTGTGTAACATGCAAAAAGAACTAACGGAACGACGCTGCTGAAGATTAACCCATTTCAGCTCAGTGGTACATATATGGCACATTAACAGCATGATGTAATATTGCATCATACATTGCTCTGGGCTGAGACAAGCCTGAACAATTGTATTGGGAATGCACACCAGACCTACCTGCTACGACATGTTCATATGAGTACAGTCCCTCAAAGCTGCCAGTCTTTGCTCTGCTGTCACTTTGAAAGAAGTGCCGCTGTTCTCTGCCCAAAACAATGGCTTCTAGTACAAAGTAAGTATATTTTGCACATTTCTTTGATAAATATGTTCTTTTGGTAATTGCATGTGTTGAACAAGTAATAAACTGACCTCTCTATTTAACTTTCATATTTGTCTAGTCCATTCTTTTTTTCTGCATATCATTTTATATTTGATGTGCCATATATGGTTCGCTGAGCTAATACAGGTACATTTTTTTCTGTGTACACATATTTTGTGAATATCGAATTTGTAGCATATTTTAAATCCATTTCATGTTTCATATTTCAGATCCCTGACTATGCATGACATTTTAGCTATATTAGAAGAAAAAGATAGTCATGCAAAAGTTTACATTGAGCCTACAGATACGGGCCTATTGACTGATGAAGACTCTGCTGATGAAGACGATAGTGGATTGATAGATAATTTATTCGGCCAACAACTGACTGGTAATGCTGAAGCTGTTTTCCATGACGGACGACGTACGACTGAAGATGATTGTGAACCTCAACTGAGTGGTAATGATGAAGCTATTTCCCACGACGAACGTCGTACTGCTGAAGATGATGGTGCGACGCATAGCTCTTCACCTATCAATAGCTATAAGACTCCCAAATGGAGTCTTGGCACTTCTCTCCCACCTAGTGACTGTATGTTTCCCGAGGCGAATTATGCAAAATATAGGGATTTTATTCCAACTGAACTTTTCGAACTATTTTTTGATGATGATATGTGGATCAGACAATTATCTATGCAACTCTCAAAGGTGAAACAGACTTCTTGGTAACCAAAGATGAAATGAAAGTGTTCATTGGAATTTTGATAGTGTCTGGGATCGTTCCTGTATCTTCTCAGATGATGTTTTGGAGAAATTCATCTGTGACAAGAAATGCAGCTGTCTATCAAGCAATGAGAAGAAGAAAATTTGAAAAAATCATGCAATTCATTCATTTTTCTGATAATTCTAATAGGATACAACTGACAAATATGCCAAAGTTCGTCCACTCGTTAGACATATAACAAAGAAATTCATTGAGTATTTTCAACCCGTGAAGTCACTTTCTCATGATAAGCAATGGTCGAATATTATGGTAAGCAAGGGTGTAAACAGTGCATCTGAATGAAACCAATTAGATTTGGCTATAAAGTTTGGTGTCTTAATTCAGACGATGGTTATCTAGTCACCTTAGATCTTTATCAAGGACGTACCTATGAAGGAAATGAAGTGAACGAGAAGGTATTTGGCAAATATGCTGCTACAGTCTTGAAAAACATTGATTCATTGTCAGAAGATAAACGGTCACTTCCATATAATATATATTTTGATAATCTCTTCACTTCACTTCAACTTCTCACAGAACTGAAGGACAGAAATTAGGGTGCTACAGGGACAATAAGAGCAATCAGGTGTAAACACTATCCTCTGAAATCAGTTGATTCTATGAAAAAACTAAAGAGAGAAACGGCAGAGTTCGCTACAGACAAGGTGAATAAAATCATGGTATGTAGATGGATGGATAATGCAGTCGTATCAGTGGCATCAACAGTCCATACAAACAATGCCTCAAGTAAAGTAAGAAGGTACTCACAGAGCGAGAAAAAGAATGTAGAAGTTGACTGCCCAAAGATAGTTCAAGAATATAATCAACATATGGGAGGAAGTGATAGGCAGAACCAAAATGTAGACAAATATTGTATTGGTATTCAAGGGAAAAAGTGGTATTGGTGTATATTTACTTGGCTGATTGATGTAACAGAACAAAATGCTTGTTTGTTGCATAAGAAGTTTGGCGGGGGATTGTCACAGTTTGAATTCAAGGAACAGATTGCTCAGACATATCTTACTCGGTTTGGTACACCACCGAACGGAGCTGGGAGACCACCATCCTGCTCAACAAAGGGTGACAAACGAGTGTTAGAAGATATTCGTTTTGATTGAATAGAACATTATCTTGTGGAAACACAAGATAACAAAAGATGTGCTTGGGAAGGATGTAAAAAAAGACCTTTCAGTCAGTGTAGCAAATGCAATGTAGGACTCTGCTTGGCATGTAATCTTTCATTTCATACTAGATAATGATGATGTGTTCTAAGTATTTATATTTTGATCAATATTGTATTTTTTTTACCTGTTAAATGTAAGTGAAACTTGAAGTTATATGTATTTCAACACAATTTGATACTGAGTAGGAATTTAGTAGCTCACTCCAAGGTTCAAATGCTTGTTTTAGTTTGAAAATTTTACAGTATTTGGCATCATCTTACTAAAATTATTAGATTTGTAGTACCCTAAAACTGTAAAATAAATTATCAATTTCAAATAAATAAGTGTATTTCGAATAGAGAACCTTTTTTTTTTTCAACATAAAAAATTGTACTTGGATGTGCTCAGTGGTACATATATGGCACATCGTATTCTAGAAATATTATTGCAGATAAATGTGAACCGAGACGTTTTCGTAATCTTTTAGGAAGGACAGACACAGAAAATGTTGAGTAAGATGAAATTGCAACAAAAAAAATAATTGGAGCTGAAATGGGTTAATATCTAAATCGAGAATAAGAAATAAAACGACTGTAATTTCTTGTCCAACAAATTAAGATGAGATTCAGCAGCTGAGGTTCAGGCAGGAACAATACTCGAAAGAGATTAGAATGCAAGAATTAAAACGCTTCCTCATGAATAGATTGATAATTGGAAATCTTAAAAGATTTTTTCAATAAGGCATCTTTCATGTAAGAGTGCAAGAAACATACCGACAGCGTTTCTCAAAAGTAAATTATCTATTAAGAATCAAATCTAAATTATTTAGAGAGTCATATAGAGTTAAAAATCATTTTGTTCAGGAACCACTGTCTTTGAATTACTTACAATTATAATTTGAGTTTAGTTAGGGTTCAACTCCAAGTTGCATAATTAGTACCATGCAGTAATTTTTGGTATATCTCTATAAACGGATTCAACAACCGTCTCATATCTACATTGAAAATATAAAATTGAAACAAAGAGAATAGAACCATATGCATATTAAAGGTGCTTGTTTTCTAGACCAAAACCACATACTGTAAGTGTATATAGTATCAAAACTAACGGCCCAAGAACATTACACTGAGGAACACCAGCTATCGCATTTTTACACTCACTTTGGTGCCCATCAATAACAACTCTTTATAATCTATTACTTTTTAAAAAAATCAATGATGACGCTAATAAAAGACCCCTACTCCTGACAGTTTGAGTTGGAAAACAAGGGCCTCATGATTGACTCGACCAAAGGCCAAAAGTTATGCTCTTATATCCTTACCACAATCAAGGAATTTCCCTACAGCATTCAGGATGCCAGATAACTCCTAATCCATTAATCAATTTGTACTGTATTGGATATTGGAAAAGAGGCATCACATGCTCCAAGGCCTTTGTGAAGGAATTGCATACCTGTTTAGACGTTTTGCCAAAATACTTTCATCAACTTTAAATAATAAGGGATTTATGAAAATTGGGCACTGATCAACAGGGTAGAGCTACCCCAAACACATTTACCTTATTATTATTATCATGTTTATTAATAGCAAGCTACAGCCCTGGTTGGAAAATCAGAATGTTATAAGCACACGGGGTCCAACAGGGAAAAATAGCCCAGCGAGGAAAGGAATTAAGGAAATAAATAAACTATATAAAAACTAAGAGCAATTAGCATAAAATATTTTGAGAGCAGTGGCAACATTAAAACAGGTAATTCATACATAAAATATAAAAAGAGACTCAAGTCTGCCTGTTGAACATAAAAACATTTTCTGCAAACTTGAACTTTTGAAGTTCTACTGATTCAACTACCATATTCAGAAGCTCATTCCACAGCTTGGTCATTGCTGGAATAAAACTTCTAGAATATTGTGTAGTATTTAGCATTATGACGGAAAAGGGTTAACTATTTGAATTAATTGCATAACTAGTATTACGATAAGGATGGTACTAAGGTACTGAACGTAACTGATGGTTAGAAATATGAAAAATCTAGTCTATCGATGGTGCTAAAGGTTAATATCTAGATCAGGTATCAGAAATTTAATAGATCATAAGTTCATGTTCAAAAACAGAATCGGCAGCAAAAACAAGAGAGGAGAACAATACTCGAAACAAATTAGAATGAAAGAATTAAAATATTTCTTCAGTAAAGATTGTTCAATCGAAAAATACATATACCTAATGTGTTTCTCAAAAGTACTAAAATTCTAAAAGAGTTATACAGAGTTAAAGAAACATTATCGATACTGAAATCCTTATGTTGCGGAATAACTGTCCTCGATCTACTTACAATCATACTTTGAGTGTTGTTGGGATTCAATTTCCTACCAAATAATTTGCACCATAAACTAATTATAGCAAGATCTCTATTAAGGGATTCAACAACACCAGATCTACAATCAGGGGATGGAATTGATGGCAAAGGAGAAGCCTCTCCTGCATATGCAACGACCTTGTTTTCTAGGCCAAAGCATATGTCATGTATATATGGTATAAAAGGAATGGGTACAAGAACACTACCCTCAGTAATACCAGATATCATATTTCATTATTCACTATGATGCCCATAAACAACAATTTTATGTGACCTATTTCTCAGAATTTACTTGATGATGCTAAGAAAAGAGTAACATTACTAATTCTCCAACAAGTGCTAGAACTTATTCCTAATGTGCAAAAAATAACAGACAACTTCGGAGCTATAAAATAAGTGGTCTTTAATAAAAAATCAAACAGTAAATATAGTTTTGGTCTATAACCCCATAAGCATCAAAGTCCATCGAGTTTTTTTTTTATTTCACGGGTCTAATAAGCTAAGCTAGTTAGTTAAGTCTCAGGAAAACAAGAATAAGGAAAATTAACTTTCCCATTATTCTGCTTACTGTCAAACACATCAGCCAAAAGGGATCGTTTTTCTTTGGACAGTGAGAAACAAAGTCGTCTGGTTCAAGTAAAAGTGGAACTGTTAAGACTACATCAAAGAGTAAAGCTTTAAGAGCAGATCACCATTATTGTTCTTGGGTTGTACTAAAAAGAGTTTTTTTAATGGTCAAAATGTATTCCTCTTCAGTCGAAGAATTAACTCTCTGACCAACAGCTCTTAGCCGAGCATAGTCATTTGAAGTAAAATCTAACTCGGATTGGGGGAGAAAAGAGTAGTTTAATCCAGGTGAGAGCAGCGTACGTGTTCATATATATCTAAATATTTATCAGTCATTTTGACAGGTGCGTAAGAGGTGACTAAAAGGGCAGGACAAGGGAACGAGGAATCCCCTCTCTTGTATAGTTTCCAACGAGATATCAAAGGGTAGCTGGGGGAGAGTGACTGCTCCACACACTCTACTTTCAGGGTGTCCGATTTTGTGTGGATATAGGACAATGGAGAGTAAAAGATGTGAGATTGGAAGACTGTTTTTGGATAGAACGATGGGTGTGTTTGCCTTGTGTGAGACAAAGATATAAGGGGAAGGTAAAGTGATTTTGATGAAGTGACAGTTAGAGTATCTGGGATTAAAAGGGGAAGGGCGAGAGAAGGGGTAGCTTTATTGCTTATTTCCTTTCCTCACTGTGCTATTTTCCCCTATTGGAGCACTTGAGCTTATAATATCTTGCTTTTCTAACTAGGGTTGTAGCTTGGCTAGTAATAATAATAATAATAATAATAATAATAATAATAATAATAATAATAATAATAATAATAATGATAATAATTAGTCAAAAAATAGAAAAATCAACAGAAAACTTTTTTTTTTTCTATGTAAACAACAGTTATATTGTCATCTGAAATCAAATAAGAATTTATAGATGCTTTAAAGGCTCTATTAAAGATGATTTTCATGGAATTTTTCGAGGTTTGATTAAAAAAAAAAAAAAAAGTGCAATTGATATAAGACAAAATGTAAAAGGATATTAGATATTATTTGCATCACAATTAAAGACATTGTCATTTAATCTTTAAAGGTAATTTCAGTATAGCAGTAGCATATATATTCGTGGTCCTCATAATTATGCCACCAAATATCAAGGACCAACTGCATATACCATATTGTGTCCATTTGTTATCCCGGAATACTTTGTAAAGATGAAAAGACGTGAAGATTTCATAAAAAATAAAACTAATAATAATATGACACGGGCGACCATTACCAAGAGGAGAACACATCATAAACACTTTTTTCTAGAGTACTTCTCTTATTTAGAATTCTTTGTTCATAGATTCTTAAGGGGCTTTTGAGTCTATAGTTTCATGAGCAAAAAGTTTAATATATTGTGGGACACATGAACTTGCTTTTATTCTAACCTATTCAATATATATCTACAGCCTTTTCAAAAACGTTTGTTCAGAGCATGCAGTTCCAGTAAATAAAAAATAAATATTATATTGCTTGTCACAAGAAACAGGAAATGAGGAATTCTAGTTTTTAACTTTAAAATTGGATATATGGTTGTTAATCGATATATATATATATATATATATATATATATATATATATATATATATATATATATATATATATATATATATATATATATATATACATATATATATATATATGGATATATGTATATATATATATATATATATATATATATATATATATAAATATATATATGTATATATATATATATATATATATATATATATATATATATATATATATATATATATATATATATATATATATATTTATATATATATATATATATATATATATATATATATATATATACATATATATATATATATATATATATATATATATATATATCCATATATATAAATATATATATATGTATATATATATATATATATATATATATATATATATATATATATATATATATATATATATATATATATATGT
>NC_090729.1:15389397-15391897 GCF_036898095.1 Palaemon carinicauda | reverse complement strand
AGCTTGGTTGTGTATCCATTTTGCATTACCTAACCATTCCAACTAGTTCCTTGTTATTTTCATTTGTTCATCCCTGTTCTTGCTTCATTGTTATGACACCATCGATATATGCTGTACAAACATGAATATTTCTAATGATTGTTTGATGAAATCGACAAAGTAAATGCAAAACTTTCTTCCTCCAACACGACAAAGTTTTGCATTACTGAAGTTGAGCAATTTTGGAGTAAATGAAGCTGAAACTTCCTTGACCCTCTCAGTCAGTGACACCAGATAATATCCTTACAGTAGACCAATCTTTGTCACATTTTAGGCTTTCACGATTTTATTAATACAGTCATCAATGCTGGGTTTGGGAAAGATGGCTGTTTTTGGCGCCTTTGGCTCACTTTGACAAAATCACTTCACATTCGATATCTTCCATACGGTCAAAACTTAAGAAAATTTGACTTAGAAAATGTTTTTGATTCGACAATAATAAGTTCAAAAGATTAAGTGTATGACACACAGACATCGTTAAATGTTTGAATTATGAGTGGTTCAGCCAAATGAACATCAGTATTGATGTCATTAAAATGGCATCTACTAATTTAATGAGTAACTGCACAGGACGAACACAAATCAGGAATTTCCAATTCAACAACATCTATTTCTGGTTTATTAACTGGATTATTAGTCTCAAGTGGATTGATCTCAACCTAACTATTTGCAACACATGAACACATCAAAAGGTAAAGATGGAAAAATGCACATATCAACAGGACTTGACATAAAGTCAGATGACAAATAAATATTACGAAGTGTAACCGAAGTATATTGCGAAAAATATACCACTGTAATGAGTACACAAGTACAGATATGAATAAAATCAGAAATAAAAAAAGTATTTGCCCAGAAAATTGAATGAAAAGCATCAGTGTTTCGCAAAATCTTAGTAGGATCAGAACTGCATAAAGGTTTGGAAAGTATATATATATATATATATATATATATATATATATATATATATATATATATATATATATATTATATATATATATATATATATATATATATATATATATATTTCAAATATGCCATATATATTAATACATTACAGTCTGGATTCTCTTAACGACCTCGGGATCAGAGCCCCAGGCAGAATCACCCAAAAATTATAATATCAGACCGGCCGGGATTTGAGCCATGGTCCAGGATATCTGTATGCCAGTGACCATACCACTCAGCCACGAAGAAAGATAAAAGTCAATGACAATTCTTCTGTACATATACCTGTCAAATTCAGGTTTTCTGTACTTAGAATTGAAATCTACCCATCTTCACCATCGTAGCTAGTTGGTAGGTTTGGGACTTGGCATTCAATTAATGATAAATTTTTGCACATTTAACCCTAGAACACAATCCCCGGGTGATTTCCACCCGACGCCGGATGGATCACGTGATCACGACGTGGTGGGATGACTCAAGGGGTTGTGACTCCCTATAGCTTCAGTTCTCTGCGTGTCGTGGTGGGGACAGCGTGTTTGAGTGAGCTTGCTTTGTTGGATTTACCGACAGAGCGGAATTCGGGTTATTTCCACCCGACGTTTGTGATAAAGGGTATAATTGTTTGTGGGTGGAATCCACCTGAAGTTTGTAATGGTGTATATTTTGTGATGAGTTCTTGAGGTTGTTTTTTTCTTTGCAGGTATTGAATATTACATTAAAGTCAGAAAAAGTGAATATGAATAAGTATTTAATTTTCTATGAATTTATTCTTAAGTTCTTTCTTATTTTCAGCATTTTTTGGAGTTTTTATTGAAGTCACCCCTTCATTATTAATTTTTTAGTTTCAATACATTCTTATGAGGGAAAAATGAAAGATGAAACTTTATATTTTCCAGGTATTTTTGTACTTTTAATAAATTCTTATTGAAACTATGTGTTTTAAATTTCAAAGTTAGGGTGTTTTCCACTCGGGGTTTGTGATGGTGTAGTGTTGTGATAGGGTTTGTGTTCTAGGTTACGTGTTTTTTTTTTATATTTCAAATATGCCATATATATCATTACATTAAAGTCTGGATTCTCTTAACGACCTCGGGATCAGAGCCCCAGGCGGAATCACCCAAACACTATAATATCAGACCGGCCGGGATTTGAACCCTGGTGTAGGATACTGTATGCCAATGACCATACCACTCAGCCTGAAGAAGGATTAAAGTCAATGACAATTCTTCTGTCCATATACCTGTCGAATTCAGGTTTTCTGTACTTAGAATTGAAATCAACCCCATCTTCACCATCGTAGCTATTTGGTATGTTTGGGAGTTGTCATTCAATTAATGAAAATTTTTTGCACATTTAAACGTATTTTTTCCATTTTTTCAAATAAGCCATATATATTAATACATTGAAGTCTGGATTCTCTTAACGACCTCGGGATCAGAGCCCCAGGCGGAATCACGATTAAATGTGCAAAAATTTATCACACACACACAGATATATATATATATATATATAT
>NC_090729.1:15371897-15381897 GCF_036898095.1 Palaemon carinicauda | reverse complement strand
GACATATGACGAGGTGAAAATAAGAGAAACTGGTAATTTAGAGGAGGAGTGGAAGTTAGTAAAAGAATATTTTGTTGGGATTGCAAGTGATGTGTGTGGCAAGGTTGTTGGAGGCAGCATAAGGAAGGGCAGTGAATGGTGGAATGAAAGAGTGAAGGTAAAATTGGAAGAGAAAAAGAGGAATTTTGAAGAATGGCTGCAGAGTAATAGTATAGAGAAGTATGAAAAATATAGAGAGAATAATGTGGAAGTAAAGCGCAAGGTAAGTGAGGTAAAGAGGGCAGCTGACCTGGGGTGGGGTAAGGGTTTATGTCATTCATATGAAGAGAATAAGAAGAAGTTTTTGAAAGAAGTGAAGAGAGTAAGGAAGACTGGCTCAAGAATTGAAGAGACAGTGAAAGGTGGAAATGGAAGGTTGTTAAAAGGAGAGGCGGCAAGGAAAAGATGGGCGGAATATTTTGAAAGTTTACTGAATGTTGAGGATAATAGGGAGGCAGATATAATTGCTGTTGCAGATGTTGAGGTGCCAGCGATGGGAGGTGAGAATGAGAGAGATATTACAATAGATGAAGTGAGGAGAGCACTAGATGAAACGAGAGTAGGAAAAGCATCTGGTATGGATGGTGTGAGAGCTGAGATGTTGAAGGAAGGGGGTGTGACTGTACTTGAATGGTAGGTGAGATTGTTTAATATTTGTTTTGTGTTGTCAATGGTACCAGTAGATTGGGTTTGTGCATGTATTGTACCACTATATATGGGTAAGGGATATGTGCAAAGGTGTTGTAATTCAAGAGGTATTAGTTTGTTAAGCGTAGTTGGAAAAGTGTATGGTAGAGTAATGATTAATAGGATTAAGGATAAAACAGACAATGCAATCTTAGAAATACAGAGTGGGTTTAGAAGAGGTAGGGGTTGTATGAATCAGATTTTTACAGTAAGGCAGATATGCGAGAAATATTTAGCAAAAGGTAAGGATGTATATGTTGTGTTTATGGATCTGGAGAAAGCGTATGATAGAGTTGATAGGGAAGCAATGTGGAACGTGTTGAGGTTATATGGGGTTAGTGGAAGGTTGTAGCAAGCAGTGAAAAGTTTGTACAAAGGTAGTAAAGCATATGTTAGGATAGGAAATGAAGTGAATGATTGGTTTCCGGTGAGAGTGGGGCTGAGACAGGGATGTGTGATGTCACCGTGGTTGTTTAACTTGTATGTTGATGGAGTGGTGAGAGAGGTGAATGCTCGAGTGATTGGACGAGGATTAAAACTGGTATACGAGAATGGCCATGAATGAGAGGTAAATCAGTTGCTGTTTGCGGATGATACTCTACTGGTTGCAGACACAGAAGAGAAGCTTGGCCAATTAGTGTTTGAATTTGGAAGAGTGTGTGAGAAAAGGAAGTTGAGAGTTAATGTGGGTAAGAGTAAGGTTAGAAGATGTACGAAAAGGGAAGGTGGTGCAAGGTTGAATGTCATGTTGAATGGAGAGTTACTTGAGGAGGTGGATCAGTTTAAGTACTTGGGGTCTGTTGTTACAGCAAATGGTCAAGTGGAAGCAGATGTACGTCAGAGAGTGAATGAAGGTTGCAAAGTGTTGTGGGCAGTTAAGGGAGTAGTAAAAAATAGAGGGTTGGGCATGAATGTAAAGAGAGTTCTATATGAGAAAGTGATTGTACCAATTGTGATGCATAGATCGGAGTTGTGGGGAATGAAAGTGACGGAGAGACAGAAATGGAAGGTGTTTGAGATGAAGTGTCTAAGGAGTTTTGCTGGTGTATCTTGAGTAGATAGGGTTGTGAACGAAGTGGTGAGAGTGAGAACGGGTGTAAGAAATGAGTTAGAAGCTAGAGTGGATATGAATGTGTTAAGGTGGTTTTGCTATGTTGAGAGAATGGAAAATGGCTGTCTTCTTAAGAAGGTGATGAATGCAAGAGTTGATGGGAGAAGTACTAGAGGAAGGCCAAGGTTTGGGTGGATGGAGAGAGTGAAGAAAGCTCTGGGTGATAGGAAGATGGATGTGAGAGAGGCAAGATAGCGTGCTAGAAATAGGAATGAATGGTTAGCAACTGTGACGCAGTTCCAGTAAACCCTGTTGCTGCCTCCGAGGCCTTAGATGACCGCGGAGGTAGCAGCAGTAGGGGATTCAGCATTATGCAGCTTCATCTGTGGTGGAAAATGTGGGAGGGTGGGCTCTGGCACCCTAGCAGTACCATCGGAACTCGGTTGAGTCCCTTGTTAGGTTGGAGGAACGTAGAGAGTAGAGGTCCCCTTTTTGTTTCTGTTTCATTTGTTGATGTCGGCTACCACCAAGATTGGGGGAAGAAACTTGGTGTGTATATATATATATATATATATATATATATATATATATATATATATATATATATATATATATATATATATATATATATATATATATATATATATATATATATATATATATATATTTAATGGATTTTGAGCGAAGCAAAAATATATTTTTGGGTGAGGTAGCCATGTCATCCTGATGGAAGTTCCTAAGGTATTTGACTACAGTGATATTCCAAGAGAATTTTACCTTAAGATATCCAGAATTCTAACTTTTGGAGTGAACATCCCTCAATAATATCACACGGATATCGCATAATATCAGAGGACGTATTCTTGACACGTCACATAGCTATCTTCACCCGAACAGTATTAACGCTTCGAGGGGTTACAGTGACAAGAATCTGAAACGAGAATGAAAAGAGAGCCGCTCATAAGGCATCTCTCTTATTCTGTTTCCAGTGTGTATCTGATGAAGGCGGTAGCGCCGTCTTTATTCCTTGTAGCGATATACGAGGTGCTACAGATAATGTATTATAGGGATGGGTCAATTGGCCCTTTTACAATAAAGTAAGGGTGGGGCCATGAGGACGACATGGCTACCTCACCCAAAAATAGATTTCTCGTTTCGCTCAAAATCCGTTTTCTGGGCTCAGGCCATGTCGTTCTGATGAAAGTTTACCAGTGTATTACTGTATCTGTGGATTCTCAATCGGTGCCGTACTCTCAAGAAAGAATTTTCCTGGTCCGTCTAGACCTAGAGACCTGTGATGTTACTGTCATACATCATTTCATCTAAGCAGGAACTATGTTAGTCCTTCTTGCCCCCTACAGGGAAGAGTCATACTAGACTCTGGAAAAAGTCTCGAGGAGTACATAATAATTATGGATGACAAAATGACAAGCTTGTATAGTGGTCTCGCCCTATACATTATAAAGCAAAGTTTGTATAAGAGTCACCAATGTCAGTATGAAATTGTGACATCTTCCCTAATGTGACTACTATTATTAACTATTGGATAATGGTTGTATCCGCATAGGAAAAAATTTGGCCTCTTTGCCACTATCCTGTTAGGGTACCACGTCAACCATTCCTAGGGAAGGGTTAAAGTAAGTGGACTTCTGTTTGAATCAGGGAACACTCTTAAAAGACAAACTATGATAAAAATATCCATATTTTAATCTTAATGGTCAGTACATTTCTGATAAAATGATTGTGGGCGAATAAGATTATGAACTAGTTTATTAAAATTTAATAAACGTACATATCAGATCAACATTTATAAAATTTATAAAATATGGACGATATCCGTTAAAGCATATAAAAAAACAGTCAACAGAAAATATTGTTTCGTCTACTAAGAAAAAGATTTGCCACTTCAAATTAATTATTAATGATAATGATCTAGTCTGTATACTGTTTAATTACACTAGTGTAAAAAAACGCTTGGCACAAGTGTCTGCATTATATTATAGTTCACCAACGTCAATGGAACAGTTCATTAGGACACTTTCGTGGCCTATCCCTCAGTGTTTAGTAACATACAGTGACTACACACGTACCCTCTTAATTAATCGTCCCAAATTAACTACACTGTTCCTCGCAGATTTGAAACAGAAGGTTAAAAAATTCTACCTGCTGCTACCACAGACCTCTTAAGTTGCTCCTCTTGCTTCGCATAGTGCATAAAAAAAACACCTTGGATCACTACCAGCCGGTGTACAAACAAGGATGTTCAAAGTCCATATAATTAAAGAAATTTTATGGAAGAGGCAACTTTCCTCGGATCGTGACTAACGGGTGTACTGTCTGGATCCGTTCTGCAAAAAAACGGGTGATTTTCGCCATTAGTTATAGATAACTTTGAACCCAGGGTTTCTCTTCTGAACAGCTGTTCTCCCATAAAGTCTGAAGTTCTATGAAGATAGACCTTTAGGCACTCCACTGGACATAGAGATGCATCTTCCTTCAGAGGGCAGATTCTCTAGGGACCCAACCTGTTGGTGGGTAGCTTGTTCATGGTAAGAAACGTTGGGTCTGGAAATAGATTCAGTTCTCCCTCCAAGAACTGGACGTGGTCTTCCTCTCTAGAGAGAGTCACTATTTCACTAACTCTGGCCCCCAAAGTGAGTACAAACAGAAATATGACTTAAATTCCAAACCTTCTAAGCACATTCCTCATTGTTCATTATTTATATACAGTGAAGAATCATATCTAATGACCATGCAAAGGGTCTAAGGGTCTTTGGAGGCGCTGAAGGGCTAAGCCCAGCTTGAAGAATAGAATTGTGTTGGCTGCTAACCCTTGCTCATGAAGCTGAATGAAGAATGATAAATAGAAATCTGTCGAGATTTCTTATGGTTTCTTCGCCTTGACAAAGGATATCTATTTCTTCCCTGAAGTCTCATAATGTCTTCTGGTTTCCTCCGATGGTCTAAACTGACTTTTAACACCGAATCTTTTTCTCATCGCTAAGGAGAAAAAATCATGAGATGTATGTTCCGTGTTTTCTGTGATGGAGCTAAGACAGTCGACTTCTGTACTCGCTGAGACAGGGATGGATCCGGTAGCGGTACGAATTTTAGTCATAGTTCCAATGCCAGAGGGAACCAAATGCTATTTGGCCACTTGTGGGCCACTATTGCTGCTTTCCCTTTGCAGGATCTCAGCTTATCGAGAACCTTCAAAAGGAGGCTGTTCAGTCTGTTCCAGTCTAGGGACATAGCGTCCACTGCCTCTGCTAGCGGATCCTCGTATGGGGACACGAAACAATCTATTTTCTTGTTGTCTTTCGTCGCAAAGAGGTCTATCTACAGCTCAGGAACTTGGCTCGAGATGAAGGAGAACAATCCTGCATCAAGGGACCATTCTGACTCTATAGGTGTAAACCTGGATAGAGCATCCGCTGTCACATTGCGGAACCCGTGAATGTGAACTGCTGACAGGTGCCATTTCTTCCATTCCGCCAAACGGAATATGGCCAACATCACTTGCTTGATTTGAGGTGACCTCGACCCTTGTCGATTCAGGCATCTCACTATCACATCGCTGTCTAGAACCAGTTTTATGTGGGTCGAGTGGTGAGGAGAAACTTTCTTTAGTGTCAGAAGTACTGCCATGGCTTCTAGAAAGTTGATGTGAAATGACTTGAAAAGATTGGACCAAGCTCCTTGGGCTCTCATCTGATGAGAGTGACTTCCCAAGCCTTCCTTTGAAGCATCTATGTGGATAGCTACTGACGGGGGAGGAGGTTGAAGAAGTATTGATTTCTTCAATTGCTTGGCATTGGACCACAGCTTGAGAAGCGTCCACAGTTGAGTCGGGAGTGATCTTATTAGATCTTTTCACGCGTTTGATGCGTATTTTTCCAGACTCCTGTTGCATCCTTTAGCTGTACTCTTATCACTAGATCTGTTATCAAAGCAAACTGTAGAGTGCCCAGCATTCTCTCTTGTTCGGGTCTTGATATCCGTTTGGATTTCAATAGTCTCTTGACAGACCCTGCTATTTCTTTCCTCTTTTTACCAGGAATGGAAAGTCGATATGACTCCAAATTCCAGTGGATTCCCAACCACTGAAATTTTTGAGCTGAAGAAAGTCGAGACTTTTTTATGTTGATCTTGAATCCCAGATGTTCCAGAAACTGGATCACTATCTTAGAAGCTTGCATGCATTCTGTCCTGGATGCTGCCCACACCATCCAGTCGTCCAAGTTGGCTACTACTTGGACCCCCTTTAGGCGTAATTGATGGACGGCTGTGTTTGCGAGCTTCGAGAAAACCCTTGGGGCTATGTTTAGGCCGAAAGGTATGTCTCTGAAGGCGTAAAGTTATCTATGTAACTTGAAGCCTAGGTAGTAGGAGAGGTGACGATTAATTGCAACGTGCCAATAAGCTTCAGACAAGTCTACAAAGACAGTATACGCCCTTCTGGGCAGTAGGGTTCTTATGTGTTGAAGCGTGAGCCTTGTGAACTTGTTGAGTGGCGACAAGTCTAGATTGACTGAGTTTTTCTGAGTCCTTCTTTGGAACACCAAACAGCCTTCCTTGGAATTTCATGGACTTAACTTTCCGGATTACTCTTTTGTCTAAGAGTTCTCGGACATATTCTTCAAGAACGGGCGTTGAGTGTTGGAAAAATTGAGGGAATTGAGGTGGAGGACTGCTCCAGCTCCAACCTGGTCCATTATTGATTAGGCCTTGCCTCCTTGAACTAGTCCTCCCCTGTATCCCCTTCCTCTTGAAGGGCGTCTAGAAGAACCTCTGGCTGTTCCTCTAGCTCTCGAACGAAAGGAAGAAGTCACTATTCGAAGGCTGGGTTAAAAACTGGCGACTGTGTCGACACTTGCTGAGGTACCAGCTGGTACGTGGTTGGAAGTTGTGCCACTATCTGAGGCACCGCGATCGCAGGAAGTTGTTGCTGTCGGTAGGGTTTAGCCAGTCAAGAGGATGGCCTAGGCCTTTTTGTCTTCTTCTTGTGCTAGGGACCCTCATCCGGAGAAGACTTTCTCTTAAGATCTAAACCCCACTTTTTTGGAAGGTTCCTGTTCTCTGTGGCGACCTTGTCTACTACCTCTTTAACCACTTCATTGGAAAAAAGGTCATTACCCCAGATACGAGAAGAGATCATTTTCTTGGTTCGTGCCTCACCGCAGCCGAGGCGAACACGAACTCTCTACAGGCTCTTCTAGCTTTATTAAAGCTGTAGAGATCCTTCGTAACTGTGGCCAGATGGTTTTTGGCCACTACCATGAACATGTCCTGGTTCTTGGGGTCACTTGCCATCGTTTCTAATGTTGATTGCAATGACATCGATGCCGCAAGTCTTTCCTTTGTCTCTTGCTCTCTATGCAAGCGAACCTTAGACAGTCTTGGAAGTTCCTCACCGAACTGACGTTCAGCAATATCAGCTTCCAGCTTCCCGACTGAGATGGTAAGGTGTACGTCCTTCCAGTCTTCTTAGTCCAAGGGCAAGGTCAGAGATAATGGCTTGCACTCCTCCAAGGAGGGGCATGGTTTCCCTGCCTCCACCGCCTTTAAGGCTGCCTTATATCCCTTTTACAAGAAGGAAAAGGCTCTGGTAGGAGAGGCCACAAAGGAGGGAAGCTTCTTACTCAAGGCGGGCACATTGAGTTAGTGAAGCCCTTCTCTTTCATCGAGCTCGCTAGTAACGCCTGAGCTTTACTATGGTAAAAAACTATGACCTCCTTCGGCTCTGTCTACTTCTTTGAGGCTGGCTCTTTCCTAAGACGGATATAGCAGTCCGGATAAGAATCTTTGTTGGGCGAAAATTCCACCTCTTCCAGGGAATTGCTCCTAACTTTTCTGAAATCACGATCTTCCCGGTTGTCATTGGCATGTGTTCGGCATACCTCCAAGGATTGGTATCCAAGCACAAAGGAAGATTCTTCACGCTAAGCCGCTTCTGGGGCCCACGTGATGCTGCAAGTCTGCGTGCCTCCAGTTTCATTGCAGCTTCCTCTCATCATTCTTCCTTTGAATTTGTTGGATCATCTCAACAATAGAAAAAAAGAGTCCTTCCCAGTTCATCTGGGATAGCAGACAGTGTAGAGTGGACAGGTTCTGCATCCGGAACCGATGTAACCAACACTTTGTCGATTCGTTCCTCTTCTACTTGAGGAGCCTGGAACAGCTCCTCCTCCTGACCTTCTCCTAGAAGGTCCTTCTCAGTAGAATCCGACACCTCCGACATCTTATCGTCCAATTGGATGTCTTAAAGGGCGGCCGAGACTTCAGAATCTACCGGATTCTTGGCAGTTGGTATCTCCACCTGAGGCTGGGGGATGATTGCATCAGCCGATGCTTTAAGGAAAAGGAAAGTCCTCATCTTCCCATTTGGATGGTAGGGGCCTGAGGTGTTTTTCTGAAAACCCCTCACCCAAGATCGTAACATTTTCCTGGCTACATCCCTTGACTCCGTTAACTTAGGGTCGTCAAAAGCCTCGGTAATCAGGTTAGAACAAACTGTACAATCCCGAGGGTCCCAATACCGGAGATCACCTCTGGAGGTTGCGCATGCTGTATGCCTCCTGCAAAGTTGATGTCCATAGAAGTATTTACTGTGGACATTACAGAACACACTCCTGCACTTCGGATGATCCTCCTGTAAAGAGAAGAAAAATCCATGAGTAGGAAGTGAAGTCTTTTCACTTATATTGAAACATTTAGCTTATATAAAAAAGCTATAAAAGCTGTAACCTCCCAAGATATTAAAACAGGTTAAGTCGATTCTAGAATACCTTATGTAATTTCCTAAATGGAAATTTGAAGTGTAGTTCACACCTTGAAATAAAGTTTTAATATACGGGATAGAAAGAATACAGAAAGAACTCACTTTCTATATATTGTACTGTCTCAACTAAAGGCTGTACAAGATAAGATTAAGTATGTTGAAGAACTTTAGTGTTATCAGAAACTCTATACTGTAGTTTTACTAATGAAGTGTGTACTACACTACAAATATAGCAACTACTTTTCATCGCATGTTGTTGTGCCGGCCGGCATCTACCCCTGTATAGTTCAAAGATATACTACCTTTAACTAATAGGCGGCAGCTCACTGATTCACAAATGTGTGCCGGCCGGCAATCATTGCCGGTCGACAGCTGAAAACACTAATACCCGGCTGCCGGCCGCTAATCATAGTGGCCAGCAGATTCAGGATGTGTTTCCACTGCCGGCAGGCAAAGGTAGTAATACCCATGTCCGCCGGCAATAGCTAAGAACCAGAGAACCTCCACCTGCCCGGCTGTTGGCTGTTAAGCCGGCAGCCCAGTTAGGATGAAAAGTTATAAAGCGGCATTGCCATACGACCTTCCATCCAAAAGAGTGAACTTATGGAAGGGGAGACTCTAGCATTCAGGCTTCCAAAGAATCCATAGCCTGCCGGACCCTACCGACAGACATGGAAGGGAGACCAAGGGAGGTCTGGGGTTCACTCTGCAAAGAACAAGGGGTCTCTGCCGGCCGACACGTAATTGACAGCCGGCAGAGAGCTGATCCGGTCCTCCATTCTAACCTACACAAGGTACGGAAATAGGACTGCGGCCAAAAGATAATAAAAGAAAGAGAGGTTGGGAAGGGATAAGGGTCCTATAAACTTCGTTCTAGCAAGAGACACACTCAGAAGTTAGGGAAGCTCATCCTAACCTAGAGTTGTCTATTAGGGAGGAAGACTGGCAATACTTGCTATCCTCCGCCCAACCAGAACAAAGTTAGGTGAAGAAAACTCATTCTCCAGCCCGAGAAAAACAACACAGGACAGTCTCCTAGGCCACTAGAATAAAAAATCATCTCGTACAGAATCCTTCAGACGTGGACTAGGGAAGCAAAGCTTCCTGTATCTGCACCTAACCTAGCAAAGGAGACTCATTCTCTATGCTAGAGGAAGCAGACCACAGACTAGAAACTTTGATGTTCTGCCCTAACTCAAAAAAACAGTCACTCTGGTTATCAGGTCAGGACAGACATATCCTCGAATAGTTATACCTGAACTATTATACAGATAGAACTGCTAGGATTAAGCCAAAGGCTTACCCAAAAGGAGAGAGGGATTGAACTTAGCCTCCCGAGGAGAAAAGAACAATCGGGGATTTGAAAAAGTATACGACTGAAACTAGGTTACTAGCATAGGTAAGGTGAGAATCGATTACCTGATTCACCAAAACTCTCTCGT
>NC_090729.1:15359397-15361897 GCF_036898095.1 Palaemon carinicauda | reverse complement strand
TGTACTTCCATAATCTGATTGATCTTACTTGAATGTTCATTTACTAAACTCGTAATTTGATAGATTGAAGCTAACTGATTCCTTAGTTCTGACCTAATCAATTCATCTTCATGAGCCAAGAACTCAATTTTCTTATTTTGATTACTAATGTTTAGACGATTGGAAATTCCTAAACCTAAACTTGCAATAGACCCAAAGATGTTTAGTGCAGCAAAAATAAACGGGTTACGTTTCTCAATATTTTCGTGTCCTACAGTCCACATCAAAAGGTCACAAGCCAAAGATTCGGTCTCGTAAGTCTTATTTTGCAAGTCATCAGATAGCATCTCTGCAACTTTTAGTGTCGATCCAAGCGAACTCTCTGTATTCAACGGAAAATGTCTTCTATGCAATTCATCTAATGAGACAGCAAACCTTGAAATGGCGCTTTTTAAGCTAGTGACGTCATTCTCTGGGAGAAAAACTGCTTGCATTCGCACTTCTACAACTACGTTACTTTATGTAATAAAAACGTCTTCTTGTCTTTCAACTATAGTGCCATATTTAAAATCTATACTTTTAGTTTTAGAGCTCATCCCACATGAGAAAAATGTCTGAGCGAACAATATCACTCCCAACAACAAAAAATTCATCATGGAAACCTGTGACGAGAAAAAAATATGTAATTCCTCTTGTATTAAGAAGAAAACTTTTAACATACAAATAAAAATCCTTCCCTCACTTCCTTCCATCTTATTTTAATTTCTTATGTGAGCCAATGGTACAATTCTCTCATCAGTGGGTTGGGCTACATTTGAACTCTAAACCTATTGGCCGTTAATGTTTCCAAAATGTTAAATTGGCCTTGAAACTTAGGTGTTAGTTGATAATTGAGTCCTTTACGTATATTTACCTGTTTATATACATTATCACCCACGGTATATGTTTTAGTTGGCTTCGCTATTTTATCATGATTCTAAGGATTAGGTCTGCTCCTCTACTGCATGCCATACTTCAAAAGTACATTGGCATGCAGATTCAAGACTGGGCACCATTCCTCAACCTCAACGTCAATTTGTCCACGTTCTTGTTGACGTAGTAAGTTCCCTACTCATAAGGGAAGGACCTTGGTACTGGTTTACTGTCATCAGCCGATCCACTCGTTGGCCTGAAGCCATTCTTGGGCAAATTATATTGTCCACCTTATGTTCATCTGCCTTACTCTCAAGATGGATGGCAAAATCTGGTATCCCTGAGCATATTACCTCTGATAGGGGTACCTCTCTCATTTCTAAATTGTGGACATCATTAGCGAATTTCGTGGGAATCACCCTACATCAGAAAACTGCCTAATACAATTCTGCTGCCAACAGAATGGTTGAACGCTATACTTGCACTAACAAAGCACCTTTGATGTCCCACTACAAGGACTTCAACTGGTTTACCCAGCTTTCTTAGACTAAGAACCCCTTCTAAAGGTGCCTTGGATATCTCGGCAACTGATATGGTGTATGGTGACCCGTTGGTTGTCCCTGCCCAACTTTTTTTCCCTCTGCAAGCACCTCCGATAATTTCTAGTGCATAGGTCGTGTTGTGGGAAAATTTACTCTTTGCCGCCAGACTTACAAGGCCCAAGCATAGCTAGATATACTGACACATCTGCACTCAGCAACGCCCGTTTTCCTGTGAAATGACACTTTAAAGCTACCTTTAACGCCCCCTTACATAGGCCCTTCATTGTGGTACCTTGCGCGCCGAAAGCATTCTTAATTAACAATCAGAGCCAAGAAGACTGGGTCTCCATTGCTCTCCTAAAACTGCATATCTCCTGCCAGACGACCCGCCTATAGTAGGCCTTTCCAGAGCAGGGGGCCATATTCCACATATACTACACTTTTAGGGGGATCCACTTACTACACGTGTTTCACACACGCTCGTACACTGTAACGAGTTTGCCTTATTATCTTATCACTACCTCTTCCCTGCACTGGTAATAGACCAAGCTGTGTAAGTATACTAGCTCATGTTCTATTATATTTTAATTTGTGTGACCTTTTTGCCTGTAAGTCCTTGTATAAAAATTCAATGACTGTATAATAAAGTAGTTGTATTCACTTCACCTCGCAGATACAACCTAACGTATCTCCCGCACAATATCCTGAAAAATTAGGAATTCTAATCTTACAGCAATATTGGTTAAAAAAATTCAAAATAAAATTCAAAAGAATCCTGAATGAGTTCAAATGATATATTCTCCTATTAATACTATATTTGTGTCAATTATTATGAAATTTAAAGTTTGTGAAGCTTAAAACACAGGCTTCTGACAAAAACCGATTATGAAACAAAATATAATATAAAGATCTGAGAACCATAAATGTAACAGGAATGTGCATCAACAAAATTTATATTTTTTTTACAGTTATCAGAATATCATTGATTCCGCAAGTTGAGTTCGTTCGTGAATATGGATTAATGAGAGCTTTTACTTTTACAAGAAATGTCGGCAGGAATTATCTTT
>NC_090729.1:15343662-15356162 GCF_036898095.1 Palaemon carinicauda | reverse complement strand
CCATATATTATATATATATATATGTATATATATATATATATATATATAAATATTTATATATATATATATATATATATATATGCAGAAAAGTAATCTTTCCTTTAACAGATAAAAAGAGGATAATCTGATAGCAGGTGGTAGTTCGTTTCTCATGTAAACATACTGGGATCATTCATTATTCCTTGACAAAAATCTTAAAAACCAGCATAAAACAAGGAATTTTCTTGAAGTTTAATTTTTTACTTGTTTTTATAGATTTTTTTTTCCATTTATATAAGAAAATAATTCTCATAGTAATCAGTGTATGAAATATATTACGAAAAAAAGAAAGAAAGAAAAAATAAAGCCCAAGAAGTAATGCAACATACAGTAGCGTAATTGCACGTAAGAATTGTTAAAAGCTGCTCATGAATAGCAGAGTTAAGGGTCAGTGATATTGCCCAATAAAGCAGGCGATATACTAGAGACTGACCATATATGCATATGATCAGTGCCTAAGAACCCTCTCCACCAAAGCTAGGACCTAGGAGGGTCTGGCAATGGCTGCTGATTACTCAGAAGATAGACATATAGGTTCCCCCAAATCCTCCATCCTTGGCTCACAAGGATGGTGAGGCTGCAGCAACCAAAGGAACTTAGGAATTTGAGCGAGACTCCAAACCAAGTCTGGTAATCACCAGGCAAGTATGCTACCACACGTCCACCACATCGGCAAGCGTAACTATTAATATTATTCTTTTCATAAGCTTTCTGGAAAATAACATAGAGCAGTTTGTGTAAAATATACATTCCCTATGATATATATATATATATATATATACACAGTATACACACACGCACACACACACACACACACACATATATATATATATATATATGTGTGTGTGTTTATATATATATATATATATATATATATATTTAAATATATATTTCTCTTAATACTTAATCCGAAATCACAACTCATCCTGACAGTCCTTTCACACACAATTTTCGTTCGATATTTCCTTCGGCAAAATTTTTCAAGACATAAAATGTACCGTAAAGTTTCTGTGTAATCTCTGCAATCTCTGTGTCGTATGATGACAGCTATGAATCTTCTTTCAGTCTCTGTAACCTAAAAAGAAATTACACGAGAGAGAGAGAGAGAGAGAGAGAGAGAGAGAGAGAGAGAGAGAGAGTATGGCAAAAAATCACGAGAATTGTGTAAAACAATTAATGCAAAAATTATTGGATCCTGATTGGGATGAAGCATACTATGCCCTACACAGATAATCCAAACGGAGGTCTGATCGCAAATGTCTTTGTTTAATGTCCGAACGTCGCTGTTTAAAAAATAGTATGACACGCCAAATTATATTTGAAAATATGTATTAAATGTATAATATTATACAAGTTATATACTATATATACTTAATAATAATAATAATAATAATAATAATAATAATAATAATAATAATAATAATAATAATAATAATAATAATAATAATGATGTCAGGTATTTCCTTTCTTAAAACTAGAATCTATGTGTTGGTTGTATTTTCATCCAATAGATAGCGTTGGTTGTCCATCTTCTTATCCTTGGGTGTTTGCATTCGCTTCAATAGATAGCGTTGGTTGTTCTGTTCGTTGTTTTATTGTCCTTGGTATTACTTATTGTTTACTTTTAATTTACTTTCCAAGTGATAGCCGCTACCTTACAAACCTCGCAACCTTTAACATGACAATCTATCTTACCTTGCCTTTCCTTGCTTAACATTATCTTGCCTTATGGTGTCTTTCATGTTTGACATCTTGTCTTAACTTGTATGACCTGTTGGATGTACCATTTTACTTATATGATGCAAGATCTGTCATCATGGAGATACCATCTTAAGCCATCTAGACAATTTCAAGAGTGCACCCACATTCCAACCTACGTGTCATCTATTATTAGTATGAGTTGTTTTATTTATTGTTAATTAATGAATAATTTTTATAGTTGTTCATACTAGATACCAGTCTAGCCAAAGTGTTAGATAACAAGCACCTACTATAGTTTCCAGAGGCCATGTAATATTGTTTTTTTTTTTTTTTTAAATAACTCCTAAAACAACTGATGGATTTCAATGATATCAAAGCAGGGAGCGCTTCATACAATGGCCTAATTTTGGGAAATACTCTGCATTGCCATTTACGTTTCATTAACTTTTTTACTGAAGAAAATGAGGCTGAAGCCAGTGTTAGCCACCCACACATTTGCAAAAGTGATGATGTCCCTCAGTGACGTTGTTATAACGTTTCTTCCCCTGTACCTCCCATCCCCCGAATTGTTAACGCCTGTTTTAACTCCATAGATAATTGTCATATGACCTAACCCAAGCAATACGAAATTCTTTGTCGGTAAAAGTTCAGCATACCTGGTAATGTGATTCGTCACTTTAGACTTTACCTAAACACAAGACCAACGTTTATATCTTACCCGCTCACTTACATTGAAGATCAAGAATGAGACTTATGACAGGACACGAAAGAAGCCATGCTAACCCTACACTTCGCATTTCAAGCGAGTGTTGGTAAGGCAATAGAAATATAGTTTTCTTTAGGTTAAGCCGTAGAACTCATTCTTCCATACAACACAGGTTACTCGATACATCAACTACCAGGAAGAAAATGACAGAGAGAATTGTTTGATATAGTTTATCATATCAATTTCACCAGAGAGAGTAGCTTGAATTTCTTAGAAAGCAGACTTCTAAAAGATGTTTCATACAAGGGCATTGACATCGGCCATTTGATAAATTTTGAAATCATATATATATATATATATATATATATATATGTGTGTGTGTGTGTGTGTGTGTTCATATATACATAAGATTTATTATAATTCAACCTATAGTTTTATATATTTATTTACGTTATAAGTACCAGTACCTATTTTTGTTACTTAAAAGGTATGTGACAAATATCATTGCGACTTTGTCACTGGAATTATACCAGACTTCAATGAATGAAGCAATCAACCTTACTTTGAGAAATCCATTGACATTGTCTACATGCCAAGCTGACATACTCGTATCAAAGTATTCGTTAGCTTTGCTTTTCCAAAATAAAGTTATCACCAATTGCTGGAAACCATAGATTTATAAGGGATGAAAAAAAAATGGACACTTATACATTTTACTCATCATCACTCTTAAGGAAAAAAATTGTTTTTTATTTCTACTAATGTTTTTATTTATTTTTTTATTTTATTTTATTTTTTAGTCGCAAATCTAAAATTTGTAGGAGTCCGAGTAGAATATCTCTCAGTGTGACTCTACACCCCTGTTTTAAACCTCTTCTATTATGTTTGATAATTTGTGTTCACCATCTAATCATTATCTACCACCATAAACATTTTATTGCTCTTCCGGCTCATTTTACATACGCAGTACACAGTCTTTCCTAACAGAGATATACTCAGTAGCCTATAATAACAATGGGAATGAAGGAAAGAAGGCAAGAAGAAAGGGGGTGGGGGGGGGGGGAACTAGGATAGCCATAGGTGTAAACACCGAAGGATGGTTGGGGGAACCTCTGCTTCACAGTTACGTGATTATGTAACACTTCTTCGAAACGCTCTGAAGGAAGGGAAGAAGTTCCTCTTTTTTCTAAGAGTAAACCGGTTAATGAAGCACATCTGTCAATTCATTGTACCACCAAAAATTAGGCCAATGTTTGAAACATTCATTGCTGTAGTTTCATGGAAATTCATAAGCCGGTTTGTTAGATATTTGGGAAAACACTATTACACTGCCTCTGGAAACGATAGTAATTTTTTTTACATTTATGCAAATAGAAGCTTAACAAATAATAATAATAATAATAATAATAATGATAATAATAATAATTATCATTATAATTACAATTATAATTATAATTATAATTATAATTATAATTATAATTATTATTATTATAATCATTATGTTTAACTCATAGTACCGGATTGTTACACTAGATTAGGTTATAGCTCATAATTCTTACATAAAACGTTTGTTTGAATATTATTATTGGATATGATAAGAATAAAAACTCACACATGTAATAATATAAATACCTACCTAATAACCCTCTGGGTTTATATTTCATCCGGTTGATTTACTCAACAAATATTTGACTGTTATATAGCATTAGTTTCTCCAACATACTCGTTCGACATATCTATCAGCATATTTTGGGAACCTTTGTCCACCTTGAAGCTGGACAGTCAAAGTTTTAATGGAATGGTTCCTGGCCGGAAGTTCACTTTTCAGAGTCAGGTCCAAATTGGAGGTTTGATCTGTAGGAGCATAAAACACAGGAAAACTCAACAATATTCAACTTTAGACGAAGCACCTGTTTGATATCCCTTGTATCTGTATTTTTCGTCAATTGAATCAGCAATTGATTGTTTGAAATTGAATGATTTCTTCAAGGATTACAGTCAGGGATCATAGGATTTCTAGGCAACACCTCTTTTCTCCGACTATAATGTTCTCCATAAAGGACAAATAGCAAGAAATGTATTATTATTATTATTATTATTATTATTATTATTATTATTATTATTATTATTATTATTATTATTATTATTATTATTATTATTATTATTATATCATGTATAATGAAAACTAAATTTTTCTGTCGTAATACTTGTCTCTTACATCTAATTTTATCTGTTTTACTTCAGCGTGTTCCTTTTCTGACAAAATGCCCAAATTTATGCTTCAGTAATCTGCAATAGTCTGTTTGTTATTTAATTTTCATTAAATCACACCTAAATATTTCTATCTTTTCATTTCTGTTTGTATTTCATTTTAGAATCTGTGCTCATCACCATGAGAGTTGGATGTTCAACAATGTATGAAATATCATTTGCATTTTTTTAACTTATTTAAAAAACAATAACAGGTAAACATATTGGAATTACTTATATGGAAAAAATATCACCCTAATATTCTTTACTATCAAATGAAATCTTCTCTAAATGTCTTATAAAAATGTTTATGAAAAATATTCTCTCTCTCTCCCTCTCTCTCTCTCTCTCTCTCTCTCTCTCTCTCTCTCTCTCTCCTTCATAGAAGTGTACCATAGTAATGGAAATGCATATATAATATGCTAGGTTCACGGACTAAGATAAGGAGTAAATAAAAAGTCAGCAATAACCCTGAGTACATTAAAAATTATCCTACTTTCAAAATATATCCTCTCAAATCCCTTTAAATCAACATACCTCTCAGGGGATGGCAGCTACATGAAATATCCGGCTAGGAGACCATCTTTTATGCAGGTTTGATTAAAGGTAATTACTGCCCTAGTGGTGTTTGTATGTAGGACACTTTTCTACTGATCTAATTTCCCTCTTATGAACAACAAAATAACGCTTCTGAGGCAGCATTTGTCTTCAATCAAATTTAGATAATATATAGAAGTAGACTACGAAGTAGATTTGCGAATATCTTGAAGGGGATATGCATAAAAGACATTGGGAAACTGCTCGAAAATTTGATAACATTGACTTATTCTTTTAGGGTGCCACAGCATCTTTCCTGCTTCATTGGAAAATCCATCAATCACAATTTTGGTTTTATAAAGTGAGATCTTTATATGAACAGACTAGGTATAATTAATAAATAAACAAAAAGACATTGCATTGCATTAAACGTCTCTCCCTTTAGAATAATTATTCATTTAACAAATCCAAAACTTTGATGCCAAGAGGAAAAGGATTCCTCGAAACAAAAGACAGAACCAACAAATAATTACTCTCATTCCTGTCCCATCCATTTCACGATCGTATTGAATTGGACTTGCTTTTTCTTCAAATTTCATAAGAGAATTTTTGGTTAATAGCCTTCGTAGGTTGATGTGAATTCCAAAAGTTATAAGAGGGTGACTGAAGTCCTTACAGAGAGGCTTTGAGATGACAGACGCAATCTTCAGAGGAATCAAAGAGTTTGTATTACGGTCAGACTTCTTATTTCTCTGTGAAATTGTACTATTTTCAGCATTCATTTCAACTCTAACAAGTATTTATATGCGTATATATATATATATATATACACACATATATATATATATATATGTGTCATATATATATATATATATATGTACACACACACACACATATATATATATATATATGTATCTCTCTCTCTCTCTCTCTCTCTCTCTCTATATATATATATATATATATACATATATATATATATATATATATATGTATATATATATATATATATATACTATATGTATCTCTCTCTCTCTCTCTCTCTCTCTATATATATATATATATATGTATATATATATATATATATACAAATGTATATATATAAATATATATATATATATATATATAAATATATATATATATACAAATGTATATATATAAATATATATATATATATATATATAAACATATATATATAAATATATATATATATATATGTATATATATATATATATATATATGTATATATATATATATATATATGTACACACACACACACACACATATATATATATATATATATAAATATATATGTATCTCTCTCTCTCTCTCTCTCTCTCTCTCTCTATATATATATATATATATACAAATGTATATATATAAATATATATATATATATATATAAACATATATATATAAATATATATATATATATATATGTATGTCTCTCTCTCTCTCTCTCTCTCTCTCTATATATATATATATATATATATGCATATATATGTATGTATATATGTATATATATTTATATATATATATATATATATATATACATATATATATATGTGTGTGTAAATATATATATATATATACATATATATATATATATATATATGTATATATATATATATATATATATACCAAGGCACGTCCCCTAATTTTGGTGGGTAGGCGACATCAACAAATGAAACAAAACAAAAAGGGGACCTCTACTCTCGATGTTCCTCCCAACCTGACAAGGGACCCAACCAAGTTCATCTGGTACGGCTAGGGTGCCAGAGCCCACCGTACCCCGTTATCAACCACTGATGATGCTTCAAAATGATGAATCCCCTACTGCTGCTACCTCCGCGGTCATCGCAGACAGCGGAGGAAGCAGCAGGGCCTACCGGAACTGCGTCACAATTGCTCGCCATTCATTCATATTTCTAGCACGCTCTCTTACCTCTCTCACATCTATCCTCCTATCACCCAGAGCTTTCTTCACTCCCTCCATACACCCAAACTTTGGCCTTCCTCTTGTACTTCCCCCATCAACTCTTGCATTTACCATTCTCTCAACATGCCCAAACCACCTCATCACATTCATATTCTCTTTAGCTGCTAACTCATTTATTACACCCGTTCTCACCCTCATAACGTCATTCCTAACCCTATCTACTCGAGATACACCAGCCATACTCCTTAGACACTTCATCTCAAACACATTCAATTTATGTTTCTCCATCACTTCCATTCCCCATAACTCCGATCCATACATCACAGTTGGTACAATCACTTTCTCATATAGAACTCTCTTTACATTTATGTCCAAACCTTTATTTTTTACTACTCCCTCAACTGCCCCTAACACTTTGCAACCTTCATTCACTCTCTGACGTACATCTGCTTCCACTCCACCATTTGCTGCCACAACAGACCCCAAGTACTTAAACTGATCCACCTCCTCAAGTAACTCTCCATTCAACATGACATTCAACCTTGCACCACCTTCCCTTCTCGTACATCTCATAACCTTACTCTTACCCACATTAACTCTCAACTTTCTTCTCTCACATACCCTTCCAAATTCTGTCACTTATCGGCCAAGCTTCTCTTCTGTGCCTGCAACCAGTACAGTATCATCCGCAAACAACAACTGATTTACCTCCCATTCATGGTCATTCTCGTCTACAAGTTTTAATCCTCATTCAAGCTCTCGAGCATTCACCTCCCTTACCACTCCATCAACATACAAGTTAAACGACCAAGGCGACATCACACATCCCTGTCTCAGCCCCACTCTCACCGGAAACCAACCGCCCACTTCATTTCCTATCCTAACACATGCTTTACTAACTTTGTAGAAACTCTTTACTGCTTGCAACAACTTTCCACGAACTCCATATAACCTCATCAAATTCTACATTGCTTCCCTATCAACTCTATCATATGATTTTTCCAGATCCATAAACGCAACATACACCTCTTTACCTTTTGCTAAATATTTTTCGCATAAATGCCTAACTCTAAAAATCTGATTCATACAACACCTACCTCTTCTAAAACCACCCTGTACTTCCAAGATTGCATTCTCTGTTTTATCCTTAATCCTAATAATCATTACTCTACCATACACTTTTCCAACTACACTCAATAAAGTAATACCTCTTGAATTACAACACTCATGCACATCTCCATTACCCTTATATAGTGGTACAATATATGCACAAACCCAATCTACTGTTACCATTGACAACTCAAAACACATATTAAACCATCTCCCCCAACCATTTAAGTACCGTCACACCCCTTCTTTCAACATCTCAGCTCTCACACCATCCATACCAGATGCTTTTCCTACTTTCGTTTCATCCAGTGCTCTCCTCACTTCCTCTATTATAATCTCTCTCTCATTCTCATCTCCCATCACCGGCACCTCAACATCTGCAACAGCGATTATATCTGCCTCCCTATTATTCTCAGAATCCAGTAAACTTTCTAAATATTCCGCCCACATTTTCCTTGCCTCCTCTCCTTTAAACAACCTTCCGTTTCCATCTTTCACTTTCTCTTCAATTCTTGAGCCAGCCTTCCTTACTCTCTTCACTTCTTTCCTAAACTTCTTTTTATTCTCTTCATATGAATGACCTAATCCTTGACCCCACCTTAGGTCAGCTGCCCTCTTTACCTCACGTACCTTGCGCTTTACTTCCACATTTTTCTCTATATTTTGCATACTTCTCTATACTATTACTCTGCAGCCATTCTTCAAAAGCCCTCTTTTTCTCTTTATATTTTACTTTCAGTCCTTCATTCCACCATTCACTGCCCTTCCTCATGGTGCCTCCAAAAACCTTCTTGCCACTGACATCAATTGCAATCCCCAAAAAATATCTTTTACTATCTTCCACATCTCCTCTAAATTCCCAGTTTCTCTTAATTCCACTTCGTCATATGCCATTTCCAACCTTTCCTGATATTTACTTTTTACCCCCGGTTTTATTAGCTCTTCACCCCTCACTAGCCCCAGTTTACATTCACCTACTCTATCCCCCCACTCTTTTGCTACAACTAATTTTCCTTCCACCAAAAAATGATCAGATATATCGTTAGCCATACCCCTAAACACGTGCACGTCTTTCAATCTTCCAAACATTCTTTTAGTTATCATTGCATAATCCATTAATGCCCTTTCTACTACTCTTCCATTCTTTTTGAAAAAGCTAGAACTTATCACCATCTCTTGCTCAGCACACATATCTACCAGTCTCTCACCACTCTCATTTTCACCTGGTACGCCATACTTCCCAATGACACCTTCTACCTCTCCAGCACCCACTATAGCATTTAAGTCACCAATGACAACTACATAATTCCTTCTACCCAGTCCTTCTACAAACCTAGTTAATTCATTCCAGAACTCATTCCGCTCTTCTTCACTTTTCTCACTACCTGGCCCATATGCACTGACAAACACCCAACATTCCCTACCCAACCTAACCCTTACCCACATTAACATAGATGATATCTCCTTCCATTCCACTACTTCACTTATCATCCATTCACTCAGCAATAAAGCCCCACCCTCTCTGGCTCTTCCCCTTTCAATCCCAGACACTCTACCAGACATTTTATCAAACATCACTTCACCCTCTCCTTTTATCTTTGTCTCACACAAGGCCAATACATCCATCCTTCTATTCCTAAACATACTTCCAATCTCACACCTTTTACTCTCTACCGTACTACATCCACACACATTCAAACATCCCAAAACTAGAATGCGGGGAGCAGTCACTCTCAACCCAGCTCTATCTTTTTGTCGATGTCTCGCAGGATTATAGATACAGGTTAGGGGGTTCCCAGCTCCCTCGTCCTCTCCCTTTTAGTTGCCTCTTACTACAAGCAGGGATAACGTTTGCGCTATTCTAATGGTTTTTATGCCCCCCCCCGGCCAAAGTGGACATAAAGACGGTTTTTTTGCCTCTCACGGTAGTCAAAAAGAATAAAAAAGGGCTTGTGGGTAACCACAAATCTCATACGGGAAATGTTCTCGCTGATTCTAAGTTGAGGGTTCATTAGTAGATAGCACGCACAGTTTCTGGAATAGAATTTGTGGATCAGTCTCCATTGCTTCATCTTTGCTGAACAAAACTTTTGACCCAAGTGTAATAGCCTGATCCTTTCTTTTGAAAAGTATACTCATGGACATCTTCTCCAACCATTGAAGCTATGATTGCCTCTCTTATGGAGTTTGCTCTGTCCACATTCAGTTTTTGTGACCAGTTACTTCACTTGAAATGCTGTGAATGGACAGACCTTCCGTGAAAGAGTCATTTGTCTGGAGAAATGTATGGAGCCTCCATGTATCCCTCGCTTCTGGCTCTTATCTTGCTAAAGTAGCCTCCTGGCGCTGGTTACTAGTGACATAATGAATGAATGCTTGTTCTTTTATTGTAAACTTGATTTCAGCGTATGCTGGCAGTGATAGTGTCCAAACCTATCGTTAAATTTCGTCCACTCATCTGCCATGAGTAAGACTTCTAAACGTCTTCATGCTTCTCATTAGCACCTGCTCAATAACTAGATCCGTTGAAAAGTTAGCCCAGTAGTGATCACTCTGTCTAATCACATGGAATCCTTCAGAATATTTCTGGTACACTTCAGGATGGCTTTTCGGCAGCCCCTCCATTTGCTGCAAGTACAAGTAAGCCGACTTTGCATATTGGATGTGTCCTGCTGCAGCAAAAATTGGCAGTATTTTTCTAAAAGCCTCACTGTGCAATTCCCAGTTCCTGGTGCGCTCTGCCTTGATAAACAATTGCAGGATCTTCATCATTTTAAGGTATTGAATCCACAACTTTGCTGTTCGCTGGGCAATCATCGCATCCTTCACATAGTTGATTCTCTGGGAAATCCTGGTCACAGACTCTGATGACAGAACATTATCCTATGTCTCAGTCCCATCAAGGAGACATTTCAAAAGCTCCTGAGCTTCCTTCAGGTCTTCATTTAGAGGAAATGACTCATTGGCATAAGTGTTGGGTTGATCATCCTCAGTGATATGTGAAACTGGCAAATCATAGGTTTTCGCTAACAAAATAGCTCTGAGAGCAGCATCAACTAAGATGTGAGCACGAATGGACCTTGCAATTGCTTTGCCACTTAGCATGTGCTTGACTTTGTTTTCAGCATACACATATTCAAAGAGTTCTTGCAATACAGAACCTGTCATCAAATGACCAATTGACCCGAACAAGCTCTTCTGTGTATGGAGCCCACCAAGTCGTAAGACGAATGATTTCAGGGGTCTGGAACTAGGCTGTGACTCGACTATCCTCATTGCTTTGTATCAACGTGGCTGATTGAATGTTAGAATTGGAGTAATATTTTTCCTGGCAAAATTGCTAATGTAACATAACGTTGGGTACAAGCCGGTGGGGTTTTCAGGGTCCATGTCGATTATAGGCAAAAAAATTATAGCTGATTCCCCAGGATATGTTCCTTTGTTCACTGACTGCATAAGGCCTGACAATGCTGGTCTGGGTGGATATGAAATTAGTGAAACCTCCCAAAGGATGTCAACATTTGCAGTGGAATTAACAACTTCCTTGTCCGGGAGCTCATTAAATGCCACTGGTGGTTTTTTGGTGTGCTATGATATTGATCCTTCCAACTCCTATTATATGTTCTGAAAAGACCTGAATCATTGGAACTGGTTTTGCTTTAACTTTCCCAGGTGTAAAAGATGCTATGATGCCCATTCTGTGGAATGTGTTCAATCAATCAATACTCCTTACATTATAGTCAACATTATCGGCTATGAACTGCACAAATTCAGCTTCATCAGGGGACACAGTTTCAGCGGCATAAACAAGAGCAGCACTTCTTTCGAATTTCTCGACTTCCGAGTAAGATGAAGAGAAGCCATGCTTATTCAGAGTATGAATTAAGAGCCCCGATCCAAATTGGTCATGCATTTCCACTGCTAAACCAAACTGCAAATATGCAAAGAGAACTCTGGGTCTAGCAGCCTGCTTTATCGCTTGACTAACTGATGCAAGTTTCAAATCATTGTCTTTGCCTGGTAATATCTTCCTGAGAAACATCAACAATGTTTTAGGAACACATTCAGGAATCGCACCCTGTTCTGGATCATTCTTAGACGGGTAATATTCTGAACTTGGCATGATACTTTCAATGTCATTGTTGATAAGCTTGGCTGCCGTCTATATGATTCTAATGGCCTCTGATTCTGAATTGTCTGTTGAGCAGTTCTGTGCATAGA
>NC_090729.1:15321162-15328662 GCF_036898095.1 Palaemon carinicauda | reverse complement strand
TCAGGTGGAGATACCAATTGCCCTGAATCCAGTAGATTCTGAAGTCTTAGCCGCCCTTCAAGACTCCCAAGTGGACCATAGGATGTCAGAGGTGTATGATTCTATCGAGAAGGACCTTCTAGGAGAATGTCAGGAGGAGGAGCTATTTCAGACTCCTCAAGTAGAAGAGCAAGGAATCGACGAATTGTCGGTTACATCGGTTCCGGACCCAGAACCGGTTCCTTCTACATTGTCTGCTATCCCAGATGAACTGGGAAGTACTCTTTCTTCCATTCTTGAGATGATCCAACAAATTCAAAGGAAGAATGATGAGAAGGAAGCTGCAATGAAACTGGAGTTACGTAGACTTGCAGCATCACATAGGCCCCAGAAGTGGGTCCCCGTGAAGGATGTTCCCTTGTGCTCAAATACCAATCCTTGCAGGTATGCTGAACACATGCCAATAACAACCGGGGAAATCGTGATCTCAGAAAAGTTGGGTGCAATTCCCCTGGAAGAAGGGGAATTTTGACCCAACAAAGATTTTTATCCAGACTGCTATGCCCGTCTTAGGAAGGAACCAGCCTTAAAGGAGGAGACGAAGCTGGAGGTTATAATTTTTGACCCTAGTAAAGCTCAGACGTTACTAACGAGCTCGATGAAAGATAGGGGCTTCACTAACTCAAAGGTGCCCACCTTCAGTAAGAAGCTTCCCTCCTTTGTGGCTTCTCCTACCAGAGCTTTCCCCTCTTGGAAACGGGATATAAGGCTGCCTTAAATGCAGTGGAGGCAGGGAAACCATGCCCCTCCTTGGAGGAGTGCAAGCCATTATCTCTGACCTTGCCCTTGGACCAAGAAGACTGGAAGGACGTATACCTTACCTTCTCAATCAGGAAACTGGAAGCTGATATTGCTGAACGCCAGTTCGGTGAGGCCTACCAAAACTGTTGGAGGCTCTCTTGCGTAGAGAGCAAGAGACAAAGGAAAGACATGCGGCATCGATGTCGTTGCAAACAACACTAGAAACGATGGCAAGTGACCCCAAGAACCAGGACATGTTCATGGCTGTGGCCAAAACCCATCTGGCCACAGTTACAAAGGATTTCTATAGCTTTATTAAAGCTAGGAGAGCCTGTAGAGAGTTCGTGTTCGCCTTGGTTGCGGTGAGGCACGAACCGAGGAAAATTATTTCCTCTCGTATTTGGGGTAAAGACCTCTTTCCCATTGAAGTGGATAAAGAGGTAATAGACAAAAGGCCAAGGCCATCCTCTCAGCCGGCTAAACCCTACCGACAGCAACATCAACAACAACTTCCTGTGACCGCGGTGCCTCAGACATTGACAAAACCTCCAACCACGTACCAACTGAAACCTCAACAAACGGCGACACTGTCGCCAGTTCTCAACCACAGCCTAAATAAGAATGGACTAGGTTGGAGCTGGAGCAGTCCTCCACCTCAATTTCCTCAATTCTTCCAATACTCAACCCCTGCTCTGGAAGAATATGTCAGAGAGCTCTTAGTCAAAAGAGTAATCCGGAAGTTTAAGTCCATCAAATTCCAAGGAAGGCTGTTTTGTGTTCCAAAGGAGGACTCAGAAAAACTCAGTCATTCTGTGCATATGCTGTGTCTATAGACTTGTTTGACGCTTATTGGCACGTTCCAATTATTCGTCACCTCTCCCCCTACCTAGGCTTCAAGTTACTTTGATAACTTTACGCCTTCAGAACCATGCCTTTCGGGCTAAACATAGCCCCAGGGATTTTCACGAAGCTTGCAAACGTAGTCGTCCATCAGTTTACGCCTAAAAGGGGTCCCAGGGGTAGCCTACTCGGACGACTGGCTGGTGTGGGCCGCATCCAGGACAGTATGCATGCAAGCTTCTAAGATAGTGATCCAGTTCCTGGAACATCTGGGATTCAAGATCAACATCAAAAAGTCTCGTCTTTCTCCAGGTCAAAAATTTCTGTGGTTGGAATCCACTGGAATTTGGAGTCACACCGGCTTTCCATTCCTAGTAAGAAGAGGAAAGAAATAGCAGGATCTGTCAAGAGACTATTGAAATCCAAACGGATATCAAGACACAAACAAGAGAGAATGCTGGGCTCTCTACAGTTTGCTTTGATAACAGATCCAGTTCTCAGAGCACAGCTTAAGGATGCAACAGGAGTCTGGAGAAAATATGCATCAAACGCTCAAAGAAAGGGCACCTGTCAGCAGTTCACATTTAAGAATTCCGCAATGTGACAGTGGACGCTCTATCTAGGTTTACACCTCTAGAGTCAGAAAGGTCCCTTGACGCAGGATCGTTCTCGTTCATCATGAGTCAAGTCCCAGAGCTGCAGTTAGACCTCTTTACGACGAAAGACAACAAGAAAAAAGTTTGTTTCGTGTTCTCTTACGAGGATTCGTTATCGGAGGCAGTGGACTCTATGTCTCTGGGCTGGATCAGATGGTCTTGTATCTATCTGTTCCCTCCGCACACCTCCTTTTGAAGGTCCTCGATATGCCGAGATCCTTCAAAGGAAAAGCTGCAATAGTGGCCCACAAGTGGCCAAATATCGTGTGGTTCCCTCTGGCATTGAAACTATGATTAAAATAGTTTTCGCTACCGGATCCATCCCTGTCTCAGCGAGTACAGAAGTCGACTGTCTTCGCTTCATCACAGAAAACACGGAACCTACATCTCATGATTTTCTCTCCTTAACGATGAGAAAAAGATGCGGTGTTCAAAAGTCAATTTAGATTTTTTAAGGAAACCAGAAGACATTATGAGGCTTCAGGGAAGAAATAGCTATCCTTTGTCAAGGCGAAGAAATTGAAAGAAATCCCGACAGATTCCTATTTATCATTCTTCATTCACCTTCATGAGCAAGGTTTAGCAGCCTACACAATTCTATCGTTCAAGCCTGCCTTGACAAGTCCGATTACATATGCCTTAAAGGTCGACCTTTCTAACGATGTTCTTAACCCTGGATAGGTACGGTCCTCGGACACCCCTTTAAGGGTATACTCGGACGCGAACGACCCCGACGCCAAAAAAAAATCTTGAAAAATCAGTTTTTGCAGTAACCTCCTTTTTTCTTTTGCCAAAAAAAACTTCAATGAATGCTTAAAACAACTGTAAAGATAAATACTACTCATCTGCAGAAAAACTATTTATTATAAATATTTTAAAAAATTAAGTAGAAAAAAAAAGACCTGACATAAAAATTCATAAAAAAAAAGTTTATACATATATACACAAATCCTTTTAGGAATTGATTCTTGAATGTTTAGGACACATCTTGATGTATTTTGGATGAAGTCAGACCCATGGAGGTGAAGATCTGAAATGAGAAAAAAAGGGTAACTTTTTTTGGCCAAAAAAAATTGTCCAAATTTCATGAATTTTTTTGGGTACCCAAAGGAAATAGGAAGTGGCTAATTTTTTTAGGGAATAAACATATGTTATCCTAAAATAGAAATATGTAAAAAAATCTTCATTATTTTGTAAATTACATTTATATCAGGGACCATATCTAAAGGTAATTTTTTGAGTACTTGGAAATTTCGTAAAAAAATACATATATTTAATATATAATATGATATTTATGCAGGTAAAAATATACCAAAATATCACAAATTCTATAGGGAACAAGAATATATATAGATAGGGCAGCTTACGCTTCGGATATGTCCACAAAATGGCCGCCAACCACACTGACTCAGACTCCCTAATCTGCCACTTGAAATGTAGGAAGGGTATGTCAATTTCAAGGTGTTATTTACTAATCTAATTATTATTGGATATGCATAAAAATTGTATGGTGGGTTGCTGGATAATTGTCGATTATTTTACGACTATAAAATTAAAATTCTGACCCAAAAAAAATTTTTTTGAAGGGAAATAAAATCGAAAAAAAAAAATGTAAAACAATATTTTAGCTAAAAAAATTTGATGATATTCAATCAAAAAAAAAGTAAACAAAATTTTCCGACAAATAAACATCTAGAGGAATCATTACTCTGTGATAGTTCCTTAGTACGTAGTAATTTTGAAAGAATTGGGAAAAAACGAAAAAATGGCAATCACCGGAAAATCGAACACATACCTATATATACGCCATATCTGGCTAAAAAAAAGATAGGCATGGGTAGCCAGATCATCTAGAAACACTTTCCAACACTATAAAAATATAAGTTTTGCGACACTACTTGCCAATTCCTTACGGTAACATGACTAAGCAAAAAAATGCAAAACAAATAAAAAGGGGCACTCGTGGAAAAATGGCCATTCTAATATACGGCATTTCAGAAAAAAAAAAATTTCAGCCACGTGCTAGGCAAACCATCAAGGCATATTTTCCGACAAATAAACATATAAATGAAATATTACTCTGTGATAGTTCCTTAGTACGTAGTAATTTTGAAAGAAATGGGAAAAAACGAAAAAATGGCAATCACAGGAAAATCGAACACATACTTATATATACGCCATATCTGGCTAAAAAAAAAATAGGCATGGGTAGCCAGATCATCTAGAAACACTTTCCAACACTATAAAAATATAAGTTTTGCGACACTACTTGCCAATTCCTTACGGTAACATGACTAAGCAAAAAAATGCAAAACAAATAAAAAGGGGCACTCGCGGAAAAATGCCCAACATTCTAATATACGGCATCTCAGATAAAAAAAAAGACATGCACGTGTTAGCCCAACCATCAAGGCACACTTTCTAACACATAAACATGAAAAAAAAATCAATAATATACGGCAATTCCTTACTACGTAGTAAATTTTTACAAATATTGAAAAAAAAAACAGAAATTGGCAACCGCAGTTAAATACCCAATATACCAATAACTACGTCGTATCTGACAAAAACAAAATCACGCATGGGTAGCCAGATCATCTAGACACACTTTCCAACATTAAAAAAGCAAAAGTTTTACGACACTATTTCGCAATATCTTACGGAAAAATGACTTGGCAAAATAATTAAAACAAATTAAAAAGGGACACTCGCGGTGAAATGCCCGACATTCTAATATACGACATCTCAGATAAAAAAAAAGACATGCACGTGTTAGCCCAACCATCAAGGCACACTTTCTAACACATAAACATGAAAAAAAAATGAATAATATACGGCAATTCCTTACTACGTAGTAATTTTTACAAATATTGAAAAAAAAACAGAAATTGGTAACCGCAGTTAAATACCCAATATACCAATAACTACGTCGTATCTGACAAAAACAAAGTCATGCATGGGTAGCCAGATCATCTAGACACACTTTCCAACACTAAACAAGCAAAAGTTTTACGACACTATTTGGCAATATCTTACGGAAAAATGACTTGGCAAAAAAATGAAAAAAAAATGAAAAAGGGGCACTCGCGGTAAAATGGTCCTCGTGGTGATGAACGACATTTTAACTAAAAAAAAAAACATGCACATGGTACCCAAACAATCCACCAAGACTTTCCACAACTGATAACCTATACAAGTTGCACCATTCTATGACAATTTCATAATACGTAATAACTTTGATAATTATGCAAACTACCTCAGAAGGGTAAACTCGGACGCGAACGACCCCGACGCGTCTCAGAAATCGGGGAAGGAGTACAGCTACAGCAATGCACATCTGGACACTACTAGAGCGTGTAGGGGAGACACCTCCTGCAGGTCGATCACCCACAAATTCAGTCACAGGGGTGAGTCACGTGAGAAAAACCTGTTTTTTTTTTACGCTCGGGGTCGCAAACGACCCACCGTACCTATCCAGGGTTAATGAACTAGCCTTTCAGCGCTTCCAAAGACCATTTGTTTGGTCATTAGATATGATTTCTCATTGTGTATAAATAATGAACAATAAGAAATGTGCTTAGAAGGGTTTGAATTCAAGTCATATTTCTGTTTGTATTCGCTTTGGGGGATAGAGTTAGCGAATAGTGGCTCTCACTACAGAGGAAGGCCACGTCCAGTTCTTGGAAGGAGAACTGATTCTATTTCCAGAACCAACGTTCCTTACCACGAACAAGCTACCCACCAACAGGTGGGGTCCCTAGAGAATCTGCCCTCTGGAGGAAAATGCATCTCTATGTCCAGTGGAGTGCCTAAAGATCTATCTTCATAGAACTTCAGACTTTATGGGAGGACAGCTGTTCAGATGAGAAACCCTGGGTTTAAAGTTATCAATAACTAAGGGTGAAATTCACCCGTGTTATTCGAGGAACGGATCCAGACAGTACACCCGTTAGTCATGATCCGAGGAAAGTTGCCTCCTCCATAAAATTTCTTTAATTATATGGACTTTGAACATCCTTTTTTGCACACCGGCTGGTAGTCATCCAAGGCGTTCTTTATGCACTATGCTAAGCAAGTGGAGCAACTTAAGAGATCTGTGGTACCAGCAGGTAGAATTCTTTAATCTTCTGTTTTAAGTCTGCGAGGAACAGTGTAATTAATTTGGGACGATTAATTAAGAGGATGCGAATGTAGTCAATGTATGTTACTACACCCTGAGTGATATGCCACGAAAGTGTCCTTACGAACTGTTCCATTGACGTCGGTAATCTATAGCATAATAAGGACACTTGTGCTAAGCGTTTTTTTTGCTAGTGTATATAAACAGTATACAGGCTATAACATTATCATTAATAATTCTACTGAAGTGGCAAATCTGTTTCCTAGTAAATGAAACATTATTTTCTGTTGACTGTTTTTCTTTATGCTTTTACGCATATCATCCAAATTATATAAATTTTATAAATGTGATCTGATATGTTCGTTTATTAAATATTAATAAACTAGTTCATAATGAACCCTACGTCTTTTCACCCACACTCATTTTATTTGAAATGTACTGAGCATTAAAATTAAAATATGGATATTTTTATTATGGTATGTCTTTCGAGACTGTTCCCTGATTCAAGCAAAAGTCCAATCACTCTAACCCTTCCTTGGAAAGTTGACGTGGTACCCTAACGGATGGGTGGCAAAGAGGCAAAATTTGTTTTTATGCGGATACAACCATTATCCAATAGTTACTAAGAATGGTCCCTTTGCGGAAGGTGTCACAAATTCATTCTGACTTTGGCGACTCATATACAAACTTTGCTTTATTATGTATAGGGCGAGACCACTATACAAGCTTGTCATCTTATCATCCATAAGTTTTTATGTACTCCTCGGGACTTTTCCATAGTCTAGTATGCCTCATCCATGTAGTGGGCAGGAAGCGCTAACCTAGTTCATGCTTAGATGAAATGAAGTATGACGGTAATATCATAGGTCTCTAGGTCTAGACGGACCAGGAAAATACTTTCTTGAGAGTACAGCACTCATTGGGAATCCACAGATACAGTTTTGCTCTGATAAACTTCCATCAGGACGACATGGCCTGAGCTCAAAATCTATTTTTGGGTGAGGTAGCCATGTCGTCCTGATGGACCCGCCCTTCCTTTTATTGTAAATGGGCTTATTGACCCCTCCCTATAATACAGTATCTGTACCACCTCGTATATTGCTA
>NC_090729.1:15313662-15316162 GCF_036898095.1 Palaemon carinicauda | reverse complement strand
GCATCTTTAGGAGTGGTCCTTAGTCCCAGGAGGACCCAGGGAAGCTGACTAAACCAGTTGGAATCCTTTCAGTGGAACATCAAAGCTGCTTTGAGGGTGCAATAAAAACTTTCAACCATTCCATTAGCAGCTGGATTGTAGGCATTTGTCTGATGTAGGGTGATGCCCAGGAGATTTACTGATGATGTCCACAATTGAGAGGTGATAGCAGTACCCCTGTCAGAAGTAATATGCTCAGGGATAAGAAATCTTGAATCCATAATTAGGTTAAGGAAGATGTACATGAGGCGGACGTTGCAGTTTCCATAGGAATGGCCTCAGGCCAACGAGTGGAGCGGTCGATGGCGGTAAACAGGTACCGATGTCCTTGTGATGTGGGAAGGGGGCCTGCAACGTTGATGTGAATGTGGGCAAAACGACGCTGAGGTTTAGGAATAGGGCCCACTCCTGAATCTGTGTCGATGCACTTGGGAAGTTTGGCAGAAGTACAGGAGCGGACCCAATCCTTAGCATCTTTAAAAAATGCCGTGCCAAATGAACTTCGTCTTCAGCAGCTTTGCAGTAAAATGGCACAAGGGATATGAAAGTCCGTGAATTAAATCAAGAATCTGTCGGCGCATGGGAGCAGGAATCCAAGGTCACGATCTTCCAGTACTGACGTCACAGAAGAGGGTGGTGTTGGAGTTGTTGAGGGGAATATCTTCCCAACGGAGGGATGTGCAGGATGTCCTACATGCTTGGTACTCTGGATCCTGGAATTGGGATTCAGGCAAGGCATTGTAATCCCATCACAGTTGAACGGCAGCCAACGTGTTTCTTGACATGGCATTGGCAACGAGATTCATTTTCCCAGAGACATGTTGAAGAGTGCATTTGTATTCAGATGTCGGCGTTGACGGGCGTAGCAGGCGCCAGACTGTCGAGTGAAGGCGTGCACCAGAGGCATGTGGTCTGTGCGAATAACGAAAGGCGACCTTCTAAGATATAGCGAAAGTGATGGACAGCCAAGTGCACCGCCAGCAATTCGCAATCGAAGGAGAAATAACCCGATTCTGCCTTTGATAGTTTTCTGATTTAGAAGGCCAATGGGCGGGGCGAGCCGTTGACCACCTGTTCGAGTACTGCACCAATAGCGATGTTGCTGACATCGGTGGAGAGAAGTAAAGGGGCATGTGGGATAGGAAAACTGAGAGCTGCAGTGGTTGATAGAGCCTTCTTTGCATTGCAGAAGGCCACTTCTTGAAAGAGACCCCACTTCAGGTCCTTTGGCTTACCCTTGAAGGAGGGATAGAGGGGAGTAAGAGTGGCAAAAATGGCTGGCAGAAAATGGGGATAATAGTTGATCATGCTCAAGAATTCCTGCAGAGCTTTGACGGTCAATGATATGGGGAAGTTCTGAACGGCTGCTACCTTCTCAGGGAAGGGATGGACTCCTTCAGGATTGATGTGGTGCCCTAAGAACGACACTTCGCTGGCGCCTAAGGTACATTTGTCCTACTGGAATATAAGGCCGTTTTGTTGCAGGCGGTCGAGCACGACGCACAAGTGACAGAGGTGTTCCTCTTTTCAGGAAGAGAACACAAGTATGTCGTCCACATAACATACACAGAAGGGGAGGTCCCCTAAGATGCCATCCATGAGACGTTGAAAAGTTGCCCCAGCATTATGAATGCCAAAACAGTAAAAATTGAAGGTGTATGTACCAAACGGAGTGGTGATGGCACTCTTGGAGATGTCTTTTGGGTTCATAGGCACCTGATAATACCACTTCAGGAGGTTGAACATGGAAAAAACCTTCGCATTATGCAGGTAGGAGGTCACGTCGGTGATGCTAGGGAGGGGGTAGGGATCCGGTTCTGTTTGCATGTTCAGGTTCCTGTAATCAACGCATGGATGGAGGGAGCCGTCTTTCTTCAAAATGATGTATAAGGGTGACGACCATTGGCTAGAGACCTTTTGGCAAAGGACCATTTCCTCCATTTTGGCGAACGTCTGTTTGGCGGCTGCCAATCGTTCCGGTGCCAGACGTCTGAATTTTGCGAAGACTGGGGGCCAAGTCGTCTTGATATGGTGATATATACCGTGGGCGATTGGCGAAGTCCTGGACGGAAAACCTCCGGGTACGACGTGAGGAGGTGGGCGTAGGCATCCGAGGGGGCGCTGATGTGGAGAGCGAGGCTGGAGGGGCCGGGTTGAAGAGGTGTCGACAAATACGAGTTTGCGTTGAACAATCGTTGGTGGGCGACATCAACCAAAAGGTGGAAATGAGAGAGGAAATCTAACCGAGGACATTTGCGTCAATAGGCGTAGGAGATGATAATGATGATAAAATGAAATATTTTAAAAACAGTACCAACATTAAAACACATATTTCTTATATAAACTATATAAAGACTTATGCTAGCCTGTTCAACATTAAAAAATTCACTGCATGTATAAACAACTGGAGTTCTACTGATTCAATACCAGATTAGGAAAATCATTCCACAACTTGGTCACC
>NC_090729.1:15261162-15266162 GCF_036898095.1 Palaemon carinicauda | reverse complement strand
TACAATAAATATTTGGTCTATGGTTGATCTAGACGCTCTAAACCCTGCTTGGTAATCTCCTAATATGGTCTCACTATGTCTCTTCAGTCTATTATATAATAGTTTAGCTACAATCTTATATCCAACAGTTAAGAGACAAATGCCTCTATAATTCCCACATTCAGTTCTATCACCTTTCTTGTGAATTGGCACAAACAGTCCCTCCTCCCACTCCTCAGGCATTTCTTCCCTTCTCCAAATTCCAATCACTATATTTGCCATTGCTTCTTGTAGCTGTCTTCCTCCATATTTCAGTAGTTCTGCACTAATTTCGTCACGGCCAGCAGACTTATTATTCTTTAAGTGTTTTATTATTTCCAGAATTTCCTCTATGGTTGGATCCTCTTCATCTTCTCCTAATAAAATTTCTTCATTCTCCGCAGGTTGTTCAGGTGGTGCTGTTCTATTTAGCAAAGTTCTAAAATGTTCTACCCATCTCTCCTCAATTTCCCCACTCTCTACTAAAAGATTGCCATTTCTACTGCGCACCATTCCTTGTCTGGCCTGGTATCCCTTCCTGATTTTATTTATTCCATGGAACTCGGCCCTCACATTTCCCAGTCTGCTATTGCTCTCAATCTCTTCCAGCTCTCTATTGATCAGCATTCTTTTCTTCCTTCTGTTAGTGCTGCATGCCTCATTTCTTGCCTCTGTATATATCCTTCTCCTCACTGCATTTCCTCTATTCTCTATCCATTTTAATCTTGTTTCTCTTCTTCTTTGGGCGGCCTCTCTGCATTCCTCATCAAACCATTGTCCTCCCCTTCGTCGTCCCACCCTACCAACAGTTCTCTCTGGTGCTTCCAGCACTATAGGCTTTACTTGGTCCCAACTCACATCATCATCCACCTCCAAAGCTGCAAATCTGTTCTCTACTTCAACCTGATATTTTAATCTTGTTTCCCCTTCCTTCAGTTTCTCAGTAGCTATCTTAGATGTTTGCCCTCCATTCTTTTTCTTTGTTGTTAGTTTTATACGTATTTTTGCTGTCACCATGTAATGATCTGAATCACAATCTGCTCCCCTGTATGCTCTCACATCCATCAGCGCTGATCTAAATTTCCTTTTGACTATAATGTGATCAATTTGGTTGGTTGTATTTCCATCAGGTGAAAGCCAAGTGCCCTTATGCTTTTCTTTGTGTGGGAACAGAGTGCCCCCTACTACTAAATTGTATGCTGTGGCTAGCGTTGCTAGTCTAATCCCGTTGTCATTACTACTTTCATGCAAGCTATGTGTGCCTATAGTTCCTGCAAAAGCTGCTACTTCTTTACCTACTTTAGCATTCATATCCCCAAATATTATAAATATATATATATATATATATATATATATATATATATATATATATATATATATATATATATATATATATATATATATATATATATATATATATATATATATATATCGATATATATATATATATATATATATATATATATATATATATATATATATATATATATATATATATATATATATATAAATATATATATATATATGTGTGTGTGTGTGTGTGTGTGTGTACCGACTTTTCGTCCGATGGACTTTTGGTCCAACGACACTTGGTCCAATTTTAAATCATTTCAATCCATAAAAGAAAAAGGAAAAAACTCTAGCCAATCCATAACTTCCCCAACAGAAAGTTGAACCTTGATAGGACATCTTTCTCCCTTCTTATTTATCACTTCCTCATAGGCCTCTTCAACATCAGTAGGGAGGAATACTAATGCTGAATAACATCTTGCCTTAAGACAGATTTTAGATTGTTTGTTATATTTTTCTTTGAGACTTAGATCAACATCTTTTTAGATATGTCTGCCCCAGATGAAACAAACATGCAACGAGAGATGAATTAGGGAATGATGAATTATGTGACTTATGAATCGTAACTTCGAAATCTGCCATGAGATCAATTGGATCTACACCAGGTAGCATAATTTTTAATTGTCCAAAAACTGCGTGGTTTTATCCTGCAGTAATACATTTATCTCCGTAACCTTTCACGATAATATGCTACGCTAACTTGCTGCTATATTTTCAATCGCTTCTTCCTTAATTTTGGCAACTGCTTTTCCAGCATCTAATGCATTTAAATTTGTGGGATGAATGTGCTCACCAGAAGAATAAATCCTTTTTGGTACTTTGTCTTCTGAACACAGCTGCCTCTTCTCACACCTCAAGTATTCTTTTCCAAGTTTTGTATTACTTGAATGAAAATCGTAGATGTAATTACTTTCATCTACTACTGTTCTTTTTTCTTCGTTGGTTGTATGAACTTTGCCATTTCGGGATAGGCATATTCAGAAACTGAAGTACTAAACTTGTAGCACACTAAATATAAAGTACCATACTAAAGAGAGAGAAGAAAAAAACAGAATGTTAACCATGACTAATGGAGTAATTAGAAAATGAGCATATTACTTTATCATAAAAGCAAATAACGTATAAACTTTTAAAACAAAGTGAAGTAAACGGTAATAAAAATCCCTTAAAATACTTGTTTCCTTTAGAAATTGGACCAAGTGTCGTTGGACTAAAAGTTCATCGGACGAAAAGACATTGGACAAAAAGACGTGGACGAAGTGTCGTCAGCGGACGAAGTGACATCGGACAAAAAGACCACCCACCATATATATATATATATATATATATATATATATATATATATATATATATATATATATATATATATATATATATATATATATATATATATATATATATATATATATATATGTATATATATATATATATATGTGTGTGTATATATATTTATATATATATATATATATATATATATATATATATATATATATATATATATATATATATATATATATACATATATATATATATATATATATATATATATATATATATATATATGTGTGTGTATATATATATATATATATATATATATATATATATATATATATATATATATATATATATATATATATATATATATGTATATATATATATATATATATATATATATATATATATATATATACATATATATATGTATATATATATATATATATATATATATATATATATATATATATAGGTATATATATATATATATATATATATGTATATATATATATATATATATATATATATATATATATATAGATATATATATATATATATATATATATATATATATATATATATATATATATATATATACATATATATATATATATATATATATATAAAATATATATATATATATATATATATATATATATATATATATATATATATATATATATATATATATATATATATATATACATATATATATACATTCCCAAAATATGTATACACTCTTTGACTTTGAATATTTATTAATTTTTTTATTATTTCCCATATGATTTTGGAGTAAGAATGACGCATACTGTGCTTACGTTCGAGCAAAAAAATTGTTCTGAAAACATTCTGGAAATGTGAAAATAAAGCTGAAGTGTAAAAACGATTTACGAATGAGTTCCTCAGAGATGCTACAACATGCGTCACCATTTCACGAATCGTAGATAATTTTGAAAATCATGGGACCACCTAGTTCATGAGAATAGGACATTCAGGACGAAAATGAACATCAACAAACCCAACTAAAGAGCAAGATGTAATTGGTAATGTTCATAATTCGCCATGAAAATCTGTTCGTCAACTGTCACGTGAAACAGGTATCCAAAACTCAAGCGTCCATCGCATTTTGAAGCGTTCCATTCATTCCATCTTATTAATGTATTCACCTGCCATACTATTCAGACAAAATACGAAAATGAAATGTCGAGTTCAATGATTTATTTTCGCATTCTCGACACTCCCTTTTTTTTTTTTTTTTTTTTTTTTTTTTTTTTTTTTTTTTTTTTTTTTTTTTTTTTTTTTTGTCTTACATATTGGACCATTTTTGCTTCCTCAAAAAAGAAACTGTCTAATGATAATTTTAGTTCAAAATTACTTTTTAAAACTTTGCTCCTTAAAAAGGAATTGTCTAACGGCCATTTTAGTTTGAAAGTAATTTTTAGAATGTTCCGTCTGCCGCCCAAGTCTTGTATACTATTAAATTTCTCAGGGCTTCATCACTTGCAAATATCAATATTCTGCTTGAATCTTCGATTCCACTATCATACTTTAAAATTGTTTCATTAGTGTCTAAGCAAGAGTATTCACTTGGAATGGAGAACCCAACTTTTGTTTGTGGGGTTGCGGGATAATTAAAATATGCTTGCCTCCAACATCTGATATTCTTACTGAGTTGTTCAAACCGAGGAATTTGTGATAAAGCACATTCGTTTAACTTTTCAACTTCACCAGCAATGATTGAGCGAGGTGCATCACGCGATAAAATTGACTTTGCTTTAATATTTGACACCACAGTCTTTGCATTTACCTCTGCGGCTGTTGAAGCGTGATTGTGGATACCAACCTTCTTAATCTCTGTATAATTTTCCTCAGTATGAAGTCTCGCCTTGCATGTACGATTTTACACCTCCAGTAGGTCTTCAGTCTATCTGCACTCTCCTTATTCTTAGTATATATATAATTCTCTTCATCAACAACTTTGTTTTTTCGTTTTCCTGAAATTAAAAAAAAAAAAAAACAGTTAAACAACCTAGTGTGTTTTAACTTGGAGACAAATTGCCCAACGACTAACTGACTTGGGGACAAATTGAGCAACGATAAATTGAGCGGGACGAATTGGGCAACGGCAAATTCACCAGGAACAAATTGCCGTAGCACCTGTAAAATCCCAGATACATGGAATTCAGCCTAAATACTCAATAAGTACAGCTGTGCTATCAATACCCTGTTGCTATATATTATGACCTAGGACCTTCTAATATGAGAATATGGGGGTTTTTCGGTATAATCCAATTCAACTCGAATATAATAACATTAAAAAAAAAGGAAATAGAAAAATATTTCTGTTTGCAGAGGCA
>NC_090729.1:15251162-15256162 GCF_036898095.1 Palaemon carinicauda | reverse complement strand
TCTCCGGATGAGGGTCCCCTACCCAAGAAGAAGACAAAAAGGCCTAGGCTATCCTCTTGGCCAGCTAAGCCCTACCGACAGCAACAACAGCAACTTACTGCGACCGCGGTGCCTCAGATAATGGCGCAACCTCCAACCACGTACCAGTTGGTACCTCGACAAGTGGCGACACAGTCGACGGCTTATAACCCAGCTTTTGAATGGCAGACTTCTTCCTTTCGCTCAAAAGCTAGAGGAACAGCCAGAGGTTCGTCTTGACACCCTTCAAGGGGAAGGGGATTCAGGGGAGGGCGCGGTCAAGGAGGCAAGGCCTCAGGTCCACAACAGCAGAAGTGAGATGCTTCCAGTAGGAGAGAGACTACATCTATTTAGGGATCGTTGGATCTTCGATCCCTGGGCTCAAAGCATAATAAAGAATGGACTAGGTGGGAGCTGGAGCAGTCCTTTACTTCAATTTCCTCAGTTCTTCCAACACTCTACCCCGGTTCTGGAAGAATATATCCTAGAACTCTTAGAGAAAAGAGTAATCCAAAAAGTTAAGTACATCAAGTTCTAAGGAAGGCTGTTTTGTGTTCCAAAGAAGGACTCAGAAAAACTCAGTCATTCTGGACTTGTCGCCACTCAACAAGTTCATAGTGAACTACAAGTTCAGGATTCTCACACTTCAATACATGAGGACCCTACTGCCCAAAAGGGCATATATAGTCTCTGACACTTATTGGCACGTTCCAATTAATCGTCACCTCTCCTCCTACCTAGGCTTCAAGTTACAAAGAACACTTTACGCCTTCAGAGCCATGCCATTCGGGCTAAACATAGCCCCAAGGATTTTCAAAAAGCTTGCGAACGCAGCCGTCCATCAATTACGCCTAAAGGGGATCCAAGTAGTGGCCTACTTGGACGACTGGCTGGTGTGGGTAGTATCCAGGACAGAATGCATGCAAGCCTCCAAGATAGTGATCTACTTTCTGGAACTTCTGCGATTCAAATTCAACATCAAAAAGTCTCGACTATCTCCAGCTCAAAAATTTCAGTGGTTGGGAATCCACTGGAATTTGAAGTCACATCGACTTTCCATTCCTGGGAAGAAGAGGAAAGAAATAGTAGGATCTGTCAAGAGACTATTGAAATCCAAACGGATATCAAGACGGGAACAGGAGAGAGTGCTGGGCTCTCTACAGTTTGCTTCGATAACAGATCCAGTGCTAAGAACACAGCTAAAGAATGCAACAGGAGTCTGGAGAAAATACGCATCAAATGCGTGAAGAGATCTAATGAGACCATTACCGATTCGACTGTGAACGCTTCTCAAGCCGTGGTCCAAAGCCAAGAAATTGAAGAAATCAATACTTCTTCAACCTCCTCACCCATCAGTTACTATCCACACAGATGCTTCAAAGGAAGGCTGGGGAGGCCATTCTCACCAGAAGAGAGTCCAAGGAGCTTGGTCCAATCTTTTCAAGTCATTTCACATCAACTTTCTAGAAGCCATGGCAGTACTTCAGACACTAAAGAAAGTATCTACTCGCCACTCGACCCACATAAGATTGGTTCTAGATAGCGAGGTGGTAGTGAGATGCCTGAATCGACAAGGGTCGAGGTTGCCTCAAATCAACCAAGTGATGTTGGCCATATTCTGTTTGGTGGAAATGAAGAAATGGCACCTGTCAGCAGTTCACATTCAAGGATTCCGCAACGTAACAGCGGACGCTCTATCCTGGTTTACACCAATAGAGTCAGAATGGTCCCTAGATGCAGATAGACCTTTTTGCGACGAAAGACATTAAAAAAATACATCGTTATGTGTCCCCATACGAGGATCCGCTAGCGGAGGCAGTGGACGCTATGTCCCTAGACTTGAACAGATGGTCCGGGAATTACCTGTTCCCTCCACACAACCTCCTTATGAAGGTCCTCGGCAAACTGAGATCCTTCAAAGGGAAAGCAGCAATAGAGACCCACAAGTGGCCAAACAACGTGTGGTTCCCTCTGGCATTGTAACTACGATTGAAGTTTGTATCGCTACCGGATCCAACCCTGTCTCTGCGAGTACAGAAGTCGACTGTCTTCACTTCATCACAGAAAACCCGGAACCTGTATCTCATGATTTTCTCTCCTTAGCGATGAGAAAAGATTCGGGATATCAAAAGACAGTATAGACTTTTTGGAGGAAACCAGAAGACAATATGAGGCGTCATGGAATAAGCGGGTGTCCTTTGTCAAGGCGAAGAAACCAAAAAGAAATCTTGACAGATTTCAGTTTATCATTCTTCATTCACATTCATGAGCAGGGTTTAGCAGCCAACACAATATCAATGTGCAAGTCTGCTTTGTTAAGACCAATACTATATATCTTTCAGGTCGACCTTTCTAACGACGTTCTTAATGAATCTCGAAGGCCCGTGCTAAGCTTAGTCCTTCAGCGCCTCCAAGACCCATTTCATGGTCACTAGATAAGATTCTTCATTTTGCCTAAATAATGAACAATGAGGTGTGCGCTTAGAAGGATTTGACTCAAAAAGTCATATATATGTTTACATTCGCTTTGGGGGCCAAAGTTAGTGAAATAGTGGCTTTCTCTAGAGAGGAGGGCCACGTCCAGTTCTTGAGGGAGAACTGAATCTATTTCTAGACCCAACGTTTCTTACCAAGAACGACCTACCCACCAATAGGTGGGGTCCCTAGAGAATCTGCCCTCTGAAGGAAGATGCATCTCTATGTCCAGTGGAGTGTCTAAAGGTCTATCTTCATAGAACTTCAGACTTTAAGGGAGGACAGCTGTTCAGAGGAGAAACCTCCGGTTCAAATTTATCTCTGAAACAACTAAGGGCGAAACTCACCTATGTTATTCGCAGAGTGGATCCAGACAGTACACCCGCATGTCATGATTTGAGGAAAGTTGCCTCTTCCATAAAACTTCCTTAATTATATGGACTTTGAACTTCTTCGTTTGTACACCGTCTGGTAGCCATCCAAGGTTTTCTTTATGCACTATTCGAAGCAAGTGGAACAACTCAAGAGGTCTGTGGTAGCAGCAGGTAGAATTCTTAAACCTGCTGTTTAAATCTGCGAGGAACAGTGAAATTAGTTTGGAACGATTAATTAAGAGGGTGGGTGTGTAGTCACAGACTATAACTACACACTGAGTGAAAGGCCACTAACTTGTCCTTACGAACTGTTCCATTGACTTTGGTGGACTAAAAGCATAATACGGACACTTGTGCAAGCGTTTTTTACGCTAGTGAAAATAAACAGTAATACAGCCTGTATCAATATTATCAATAATTCGATAAAAGTGGCAAATCTGTTTCCTAATAGACGAAACAATATTTTTTGTTTACTGTTTTCTTTATGCTTTAATGGATATCATCCACATTTTATAAATTTTATAAATGTTGACTGACATATATGTTTATTAAATCTTTAATAAACTAGTTCATAGTGAACCCTGCCCTGCGTCTTATTCGCCCACACTCATCTTATTAGAAATGTACTGAATATTTAGTTTAAAATATGGATAATTTTAACATGGAATGTCTTTTAAGATTGTTCCTTTCGTCAAGCAAAAAACCACTCGCTTTAACCCTTCCTTAGCAAGGATTAACGTTGTACCCTAAGGGGATGGTGATAGAGATGCCAAATTTGTTCCTATACGGATACAACTGTTATCCAATAGTTTAATATGTATAGACACACTGGGGGAGATGTCAGGAATTCATACTGACATTGGTGACTCTTATACAAACTTTGCGTCATAATGTATAGGGCGAGATTACTATACAAGCTTGTCATTTCATCATCCAGAGTTAATATGTACTCCTCAAGACTTTTTCAAGGGTCTAGTACAACTCTTCCCTATAGGGGGCAAGAAGCACTAACATAATTCATGCTCAGATGAAATGATGTATGGCGGTAACATCATAGGTCTCTAGGTCTAGACGGACCAGGAAATACTTTCTTGAGAGTACGGCACTGATTGAGAATCCACAGATATAGTAATGTTCTTGTATACTTCCATCAGGACGACATGGCCTGAGCCCCAAAAACGGATTTTGAGCGAAGCGAAAAATCTATTTTTGGGTGAGGTAGCCATGTCGTCCTGATGGACCCGCCCTTCCCTTTATTGTAAAAAGGGCTTATTGACCCCTCCCTATAATACATTATCTGTAGCACCTCATGTATCGCTTTAAGGAATAAAGGTGGCGCTGCCCTCTTCTTCAGATACACACTGGAAACGGAATAGGAGAGATACCTTATGAGCGGCTCTCTTTTCATTCTTGTTTTTAGATTCTTTTCACTGTGACCCCTCGAAGCGTTAATACTGTTCGGGGTGAAGATAGCTATGTTGCGTGTCAAGAATATGTCCTCTGATATTATGCGATATCCCTGTTAGATTTATATAGGGATATTCGCTACAGGAGTTAGAATTCTTGATACGATAAGGTAAAATTCTCTGGAAATATCACTATAGTCAAATATACCCTAGGAAGCTATCCTTTATAAACTTTCATCAGGACGACATGGCTACCTCACCCAAAAATAGATTTTTTGCTCCGCTCTAAATCCGTTATATATATATATATATATATATATATATATATATATATATATATATATGTATATATATATATATATATATATATATATATATATATATATATATATATATATATATATATATATATCATAATTTTTCAAAGCTTAATTTCGGGGTTCAAAGGTTGTAATAATATTAAATAACCTGATATGAACAAGCCAATGATGGTCCTGAAAACCCATCATTAATCTCTTTGCAAAAATTAAATCCTGAGCTTCGTCGAGGAGGTTGAAGGCTATGAAATCGGTGTAAATTATTAATGCATCTACAATTTCATCTTAAATCTTTTCTTTCAAAAATCCTAAAATTTAAATTTATTAGATTTGGTTAATAATAATAATAAAAAAACTAGATTAAATTCTTTGTTGAATGTTGCAGTTAAGAGAGGACGCACTATATAGAA
>NC_090729.1:15249250-15250662 GCF_036898095.1 Palaemon carinicauda | reverse complement strand
AGATATAGTAATGTTCTTGTATACTTCCATCAGGACGACATGGCCTGAGCCCCAAAAACGGATTTTGAGCGAAGCGAAAAATCTATTTTTGGGTGAGGTAGCCATGTCGTCCTGATGGACCCGCCCTTCCCTTTATTGTAAAAAGGGCTTATTGACCCCTCCCTATAATACATTATCTGTAGCACCTCATGTATCGCTTTAAGGAATAAAGGTGGCGCTGCCTCTTCTTCAGATACACACTGGAAACGGAATAGGAGAGATACCTTATGAGCGGCTCTCTTTTCATTCTTGTTTTTAGATTCTTTTCACTGTGACCCCTCGAAGCGTTAATACTGTTCGGGGTGAAGATAGCTATGTTGCGTGTCAAGAATATGTCCTCTGATATTATGCGATATCCCTGTTAGATTTATATAGGGATATTCGCTACAGGAGTTAGAATTCTTGATACGATAAGGTAAAATTCTCTGGAAATATCACTATAGTCAAATATACCCTAGGAAGCTATCCTTTATAAACTTTCATCAGGACGACATGGCTACCTCACCCAAAAATAGATTTTTTGCTCCGCTCTAAATCCGTTATATATATATATATATATATATATATATATATATATATATATATATATATGTATATATATATATATATATATATATATATATATATATATATATATATATATATATATATATATATATCATAATTTTTCAAAGCTTAATTTCGGGGTTCAAAGGTTGTAATAATATTAAATAACCTGATATGAACAAGCCAATGATGGTCCTGAAAACCCATCATTAATCTCTTTGCAAAAATTAAATCCTGAGCTTCGTCGAGGAGGTTGAAGGCTATGAAATCGGTGTAAATTATTAATGCATCTACAATTTCATCTTAAATCTTTTCTTTCAAAAATCCTAAAATTTAAATTTATTAGATTTGGTTAATAATAATAATAAAAAAACTAGATTAAATTCTTTGTTGAATGTTGCAGTTAAGAGAGGACGCACTATATAGAAAATGTAGATACCATTCATACTCGTAGTATTTATTTATTTCAATATATAATTCACGATACTGATATTTTCAATGTAATAGACTGAATTATGGGTGCTCTATGTCACGAGAATAATGATGAAATCCAAGCTAATTACCTCTAATTAGGTGGGGTTAATAGGGTGATGATTGACTAATTAAATGTAGAGTTATCTGTTTATTTGAATATATAACTAATGAGTAGTTGTTTAAGGCAGGAAATTTTATGGTATTCAATATTAGGAATTACATGTTCCCTAATCAAGTAACATGACACACTTAAGGTTTAGTTACAAAGAGACAACTAATCCCCCAAGATATCTTCACATAAGTGTGGAGGTAATCATGCAAGTCTTTGTGCTGAAGACTAAGATGTAAAAACA
>NC_090729.1:15239250-15241750 GCF_036898095.1 Palaemon carinicauda | reverse complement strand
TATATCATGATCAGGTTTTAGAATGATTCGCGTTAACATTCACAATAATTTACAACGATTATTCATTTTACAGCACCAGCTTGTAATATCCCGGTAAAACACTGGACAAAATAGAAAAGCAATCATGGAAATAAAAACTGACAGGAAAGAGGAGACCAACCCTTCAGGCCTAATTCCAAGAACTAAACGAAGTCCATGTGAGTTTGGTAGCGACTGCACACATATGCATTCTGATATAATAACCTTATTCCCCAATATGAAATTTGTCAACGTGTAAAGGTTTGGTGTCATTGATGCACTCCCTATTTAATAGGAGCTGGAGCCATTCTTGGGTGAAGAATATAAAATCGTACATTTGATGATTTGTTGGATTTTTTATCGGATAACTAAGACAGTGGGTAGATTGCCATCTTTATCTATTTATTTATTTATTTATTTACTTTTTTTAGGGGGGCACCCTACTAAGTATGATGTAAATTTTAATCCAGCGAGAAATTTCCCTTTTTTTTTCTTTTTAAATGGATATAGGTACTCCTCTGTCTCCTGCTCTAAATAATTTGATTATGGATTTTTTTTTTATTAAACAACACGAATGAAGAAGTGGTGAGAATAGTCGAAGAAGAGAGAACCCTAATTACAACAATAAAGAAAAGCAGAGAAACTGGATAGGAGGTAGACTTGAAGGAAGAAGTTCCAGAGGAAGTCAATGCGTGATACCCTGAAGGGAGGCAGAAGGCACCCAGAGCTAAAAGAGGTGGTGGTCATGAATACAGAATTACGGAGGGCGGTTAACGAAAGGACCTGCCTTGTGGCAGAACACTGTGCTATTATTATTATTATTATTTTTAGTAGTAGTAGTAATAGTAGTAATAGTAGTAGTAGTAGTAGTAGTAGTAGTAGTAGTAGTAGTAGTAGTAGTAGTAGTAGTAGTAGTAGTATGATTGAAAATTAATTTGACTTTTCCTCTCAGACAAAAACCCCCAATATATTCATGTTTATTTTTTGTCGACCTTTCTGATTACTTGATAAAAAAAAATAAGCCAGAGTCAAGTGTGATATTTTTTCGTAAAAATCTCCACTCGACATTCAAAAACCTTCAAAACTTTCCACAGAAGGAAAGTTCTGAGTCTCTTCATTACCTGAAGCAATTAATAATATAGATGTTACCATTTTTATTACAAGAGAATGGAAATATAAAAACTTTCCTTTATAGATTTAAATAGAAAAGGTAAAGATGGTGGCATATAGTTTTTGAACTGAAAATTATACATAAATGATGATATGTTCAGTATATAGAAAAAAACAACCGGCATTAGTTCTTATGCACATTTTTGTTTTGGAAACAACAATAAAGAAATATATTCTCACATCAATATTTCAAGAATGTTAGAGTTATGTAGCCCTGAATATCTTGAAGACAAAATAAACGCAGTTAGAAATACAAGAAAGGTTTTACGAAAAGCATGATATTGTATTGAAAGATGTCTTGTGAGTGGCAAAAACATATTTTCTGTGATGATAACAAAAGAGAGACATATCATAAAAATAAACTGCCTGCTCTTTGCTGTAGATTTAGAGATATTCTTCATTCATAAAAACAAATTTAGAATTCATTTAGCTCAGGAAGACAACTCACTAAGAAATGGGCGTTTGAAGAACCCATTAAGTAATTACTAAAAATATCAGTTAGATTCCACAATAACTGAAGCATATTGTAAATTGCTGAAGAAAAGTTTCTATTCAATACTTTCATTATAGCTGTTTAGCAAGCTTCCCAGGAAAATTTTGTTATAATTTAGATTTTGTAAAACTGCCATTGTTAATATTTCTATGTAAAGCTGAAAAAAGCTATGGCTATAACACAAATTTCATTGCATTGAAGGAAACTGAAGCACTTCCTTATTGAATTTGATATAATGCCACCACATAATGAATGATGATTTAGAATATTTTGAAATAATAACGGAGTAAACATAAGCATAAAGTATTCGACAGAAATGGAGTTTCAGCTCGGGAACTAATGAAATAAATACTCCTCCTCCTCTGATATTGTGTCTTCCTACTGTTGACTTGCCATAAGACACTTGTGTTTAGGGTTGTACTAAACAGAATGTTTACCACCTCATGAAAGTGTTATAAAAAAAAAAAAAAAAAAGAGGAAAGTCGTCTGACTTCCCAGAATTTACCACATTTTTTTTTTTTTTTTTTTTTTTTTTTTTTTTTTTTTTTTTTTTTTTAACCAGAAATTTGCTGGCCGTAGGCTACCTTATATTGCATTCACTCCCGCGGACAGTTAGCGAATGGCAATACTGCTGTTCTTCAATTTTGCATTATATTTTTATGCTTTCTCATGTTATAATGTGGGAAGCTTAATGTATCACAAGGTCACTTTAATTCGATATTACATCGAATTGAATAGTTCGAAGATATATATATATATATATATATATATATATATATATATATATATATATATATATATATATATATATATATATAT
>NC_090729.1:15224250-15236750 GCF_036898095.1 Palaemon carinicauda | reverse complement strand
TGTCGAGAGGCTTTGCCTATTCTTTGGGTTTTAGAGAGGCATTGGTTCTTTTTATTAGGTCAGTCGATTGAGTTATAAAGTGATCATCGCCCCTTACGTGACCTCTTTTTAAAAGGGGATTTGACCTCTTGACAAGGGAGATGGATTGAGTTAGTTTTAGTTTAATATAAAAGGTTTTCACCCCATAGAAGGTAAAGATAGCACGATAGCTGATGCTCTCTCTGGAGGTGCAAGTATAGGAGTAAACAATTAGGGCACAAAAGAGAAATGAAAAACGTAACCAAAATATTGAAGACCCCTATCTAAATAGAAAAAAATAGAGAATGGGATGTGAAATCACCTGAGGAACAATCAGAAAATGGGATGAGAGAGAGAGAGAGAGAGAGAGAGAGAGAGAGAGAGAGAGAGAGAGAGAGAGAGAGAGAGAGAGAGAGATATGAGCAGTGAAGTTGAATATATATGGTTGGCAGACAACATGACCACGGGTGTCCAGAATGAATGCCCTGATGATGCGAGTGTGATTGACTTGGGAGGTTGGGGCATAAAAGAAGTCCAAGGGGGACAAAAAAAAAAGAGGAATGAATGGAAAGAGTGCGAACAGTAATTAAATGGGAATCGGAGAGTTATCTGTCATATCTGAATGTGCCTCTTGAGAATTTTTTCATAGAAAATGATATCTTACACTGTGTTTACGAGTGTATGGGAGGGAAATTTTGTGCACGGGTAGTTCTCTATCCCCATTTAATTAATCAAGCCATCTACATTGTACATGCAAGTCCGTATGCAGGGCATTTAGGGATTAATAGAACATTAAGGAGAGCACATGAGTCCTTCTTTTGGTTAGGAATGAAAATATCTGTAGAGAAATAAATAAAAGGTTGCCATGCTTGTAACCGTTTCAAAGGATTGTAGTTATAGGGTTCACAATTTTAAGTTTATTCCTTTCATATTTATCATTTATGGTAACTTTCTAAGAAAGTAGAATAAACAACAAACGATAAAAAAAAAAAAAAATTCTTATCACATCACATTTTATTTTAAAATGTCTTTTAGGAACTGGTATTCATATTCATATTTTTATATGAATCGTAATGGAAGCCACCCAAAGGAGGATAAACAAATTAATTTCTACATAATTTTCTTTACTTCCTGATGCATAAAAGGATGAAAATATTTGAGGCATCATATTTAATACCAACATTCAATGTTGGTAGACCAAACATTCAACTCAGATAGACAAAGAGATTGCTTACACATAATGAGAAGCAAAGTATAATCTTGATCACAATAGCGAAACGATTTTACGGTTGGACTCCTTTAAATGGTTCGCCTCCCTGAGCACAGGAGCTTTTTCACGCTTGGATACCTTTTAAATGCCAAAATTATTTGTTTCAAGGTAGCTGGATGAACAGTGAACATACATGGAAAAATTTTCACTACCCAAAATGTTTTATGAGTGGTTTTTTTATTTTCTTTTTATTTTCTTTGTTTATTTATTTTTTCTTTTTTTTTCATTTTCAGAAACCAGAAGAGCAGCATTAACGATTTGAAAAAAGGTAAGCTTGATTATGAAACTTTCATAAAGAGAGATAGTCTGCCTTCAGATGTCTTTCTTAACTACACAATAGTAATAATAATAATAATAATAATAATAATAATAATAATAATAATAATAATGATAATAAATAATTATTAATTAATAATGAAAAAATATTAATAATGATAATAATAATAATTAATAATAATAATAATAATCAATGATTAATAATTAACATTTTAATAATAATAATAAAAAATAATAATAATAATGATAATAATAATAATAATAATAGAAATATTAATAATAATAATAAAAAAATTATAATAATAAGAATTAATAATAGTGAGTCATATTAAGAATTAATAATAATGATTAATAATAATAGAGGAATTCTTATCAATATTGTAGTAATCTGATTTAGATTGAGCAAACTATTTTTTTTTTTGTACCAATGTATAATGATTTTTCTTATTTTTTTTTATCGACTTGCCTATGTTAAATTATTCATGATTTCTCTCTCTCTCTCTCTCTCTCTCTCTCTCTCTCCTCTCTCTCTCTCTCTCTCTCTCTCTCTCTCTCTCTCAAATGATCCGGTATGAAATCAATGCGTTCTATATTATTACAATCTCTTTTAAGGAACCGAAGGAAAAAATTATAGTTTTACATTATATATAGAGCGTGCGTGTTTTTATATCTGTAACTACATATGTTACCTTACATAGACTAATTAATAATTTTATAAAAGTAAAACCTGAACTACATATTGTTTATAGTTATCAAATGCCACAAATGTATCAAATGCCAGATCATACATGAGCGAAGCTTAACAAGATGCAAAGACTTGTAGCTATCCTGTTTTGTGTACATTGTGTCTCAAAGGAATTGCATTAACAATCATAATGGCTATGAAAATATATAATTCACTTTTCGTCGGTTTCATTATCTCTTTAAACCTTCTTCTTCTTAGAAATACTAGAACATCAGATCATGGCCATCAATCAAACTTTCATTACCAACCACGAATGCCCATGTGGGGCAATACTACAAACAATGGAACTCATCCCAAGAGTGCAACACTGGGTCCTCATTGCTTGGATCAAGATATCTGAGAAGAAAACGGCAACACCTCTCCTGTAGATTCGACATTGAGAAGAACAAATAAGATTATGATTAATTCCATTACAAAAAGTTTCAATAAAATTTATCTTTGTGTTTTCAGAGTTCCTCTTCATTTCTTTTAAATATCCTCATTCTGTTTAATTCGTACCAAAAGAGCATTTAGTAATATAGGAAAGCTCTATGGTTCATGAAATTCGGAATGGGAAAAAATGGACAAAACTTCAATAAACAGGGAGAGAGGAAATTATAAAAACAACGAGGAAAAAGAGTTAGAGATAGGAAAGTAGGATAGGAGAAATATGGAGAAAGAAGAAATAAGGAAGATAATCAGAAGCAGTTATGAGGATACGTGAGAAGAGCAAGCGAGAAATTGAAAGAATTAATTTAAATAGAGAATGCTTTATTTTCCATAATATTTTTGAATTCCAAGTTCAAATTCTAAAGAATTTTTATCCATTTTGGTTAGTTTCCGGAATAATCTGGACCACATATTAATAGAGAATATTTACCAGTGCCAGGATAAATCAAGCCTTGACAGGACAAGGAGTTATCTTTTATTATGAATTAATCTATATAAGATTAAAGTGGTAGTGCGGTGGAATTTTGTGCATTATAATAGTTCCATAATTCGTATGTCTTTTTTCCGTTTTTTTTTTTCAAAATAGTTCTGGAATACAGGTTTTTATTCAAAATACAAGTGTTATATAATTTGTCAAGACATAAATTCAATATGTCTATAATAATATGTAGACCTAGGTAAAAGTACCAATAACCATCTTAGGTCAATATCTTGAAGATGTTTTCTTGAAGTAGAGACAATGATTAGTAGCAAGAGGAAATAACTATCAGAAACCAGAAAAATGCGACGCTCTCTGAAGATGGCATAGGTATTTTAAATATAAAACACTAATCAGATAAACGAACAAATGTGTTTTCTATCCTCCGAATATCATCTTTTGCTTTACATAAAATCTCCTACAATTGAAAGAGGTAACAACACCCCGCCCCCCCTCTTCCTCTCTCTCTCTCTCTCTCTCTCTCTCTCTCTCTCTCTCTCTCTCTCTCTCTCATAAGGTAACCATGCTGTGTCATTTCAAATTTTAATTTCTATCAAATTTTGTCATCAAGAAAAGTGGGAGGGATTACAATGTTCCTTAATATTTAAAATCCAAATTAGATATTTAGTGTCATGACGGTTAGCGTTTTATCACACGGTCTGTATTATCTCCTTGGTACTGAATGTATTATTTGATAAAAAAACACAGTTTTCCTGTAAATTTATCTTCAACTTTTTACAATCGACACATATAAGAATAATAGAATATTGTAGTCCTGTTTATGCCTGATAATTTCTCTTCTTTATCATTACATATCCATTCATGCTTACAATACTCTGCATCCTTTATTAATATTTCACAAAAAATCATAAGGATTTCCTAAACTATGAGTTGAATCTACCAGTAAGCTGCCTGCCATAAAATATCCAATTGTATCAAACAAGAATCCTTTGATTTTCCTTGTGATATTCCATATCAGAAGATCAACTCAACACAAATGCAATTCATGAATGTAACACACCAATGGAGTCAAAATTCTCTCTCTCTCTCTCTCTCTCTCTCTCTCTCTCTCTCTCTCTCTCTCCTCTCTCTCTCTCTCTCTCTCTCTCTCGTGAATGACGTAATAGGGTATAATGATAAACTCACCATGAACCCATTTCATCTACAAACCTATATACTTTACCGTATTATAATGAAACGGCTTAATTACGGAACTGAAACCTTCAACATCTTTGAATAGAAAAGAAAAATACGACACAAACTAGAAGAATTCAGTCCCTTATTGGACGCTGACATTCTCAAAGATAAGTCATTACTCATGGTAGGATAACTATTATTCACCGTCGAAGACAATATATCGTGAATGACGTTTGGCGAAAGCGCAATATTTCATTAATATAAATTGTTATCGGGCTGGAAAGTAAAATCTCCATCTACAAAGCACATCAGTTACGAAACTAAAGGCGTTTATCAAACGAGGAAGCCAACCATTCAAGCCAAGGGAGACAACGTAAGACTTTCCTCATGATGCTGCTAGTCAGATAAATTTAATTTACTTTATGACGCTCAAACTTTCCCGAATGTCCCAGTGAACGTTGACTGGTCAACAATGCCTATTAGAAAGTCATTCACTTATTATTCTATTCATAAAAATCTTGCCTTAAACAATGAAGTGAATATCCTACGTCCAAATGTGATAATGAGGAAAAGAAAATAATTGGCTAGATAACTTGTTTGATGTGTATTGTATCTATATCATTCAAATCTCAAAAGAATAGACAACGTTGCCGATTCTCTTGAAATAAACTAAGCTTATCTTTGTAAGAATTTAGGTTGCGAGGTAAAATTTACCGTTTCTAGATAATCCTTTATCGAAAAGATTTTGTTATTTGAAGCATCATGCTAATCCTAGATGTGATCAATAAGACGACAGGAAACTACAAGTTCCCTATTTTTCTACATAGTTCGTAACCCTAGTAAAGGATCCTATCTAAAAACTGAAATATCTTCGGAATATTAATAGAGATTTTGTAATGGAAAACTAAATTTTGATAATGCATTCCTATTCAACCTCATTTATAAATACAGTAGTCCGAGAGGGAGACACAACACTGTCCAGAAACTAATGCCGCTACAAATTTTAACTAATGCTACAGGACTTTTTATCATCGCTAAGGGATATAGTGATTTTTTTTTTTTTTTTTTTTTTTTTTTTTGAGAGGGAGAGGCAAAGGCGTAAAACTTTACTGCTGAAGACAGGGAATTGGTTACTATTAGTATCATAAAATGTCTTAAAGAACTATTTTCAAAAGCAGGAATCAATTCCAACATGGTTTAGGTTGAGTCATACTTAGATATTGGAGAATGGGGTTACATATAACATCAATCTTTAAAAGTAATTGTCAATAATAGTGGCAGACGGTGAAACAAGAAGTACAGCGTAGGAATAATTGTTTATAAGAAATCGATCGATGAGGACATAGGACGTAGTACAATTCCAGAGAACATATCCCCAAAATGGTAGACGAAGTCTGGTATAACATTATTATATAAAGGAAGAAATAGAATTATGTTCTCTATATATACTGAATTTAGAAAATGTGATTATAATTTCATTACGTCTCCGGCAGAATCAACGCTGATCATAATAGCATTGGCATTTCACCTAAGTCATTACACAAAAGCAAGAGTGGTACTTTCATAAAAAAAAAAAAAAAAAAAAAAAAAAAAAAAAAAAAAAAAAAGTTTCTTTATTTGTTAGAAGTTGATGAGGTGTATAATGAATATTTTTATTTTTATCTCAAACGGGAGTAATCAAACTATGTCATTATTTTTCTTGTTTCTTTTTTTTTTTTTTTTTTTTTTTTTACTCCTCGAGATTCCTTCCTATCCATTTAATGGAATTGTAGAAATTTGATTGGATACATTGCTTCCCTTCTAGATTACCAGGACCTCATCCGAGATATATATTACATGTCGGATTACTCACTTACTTTTATCTTATGAGTGAATACTGTATAAAAGCAACAAAAATATGATATTCATATAGCCAAGATAGGGGAGGTAAAAAGTTGGACCCTTGGTCTTGAAGTATTACCTAAAAACGTATTGCCCACAGTTTATTGATAGTTTTTTTTACCAGATTGAAATGGATACCGTCACATATAGGTAGTGTTTCCATAAATGGGATATTTTCCCACTATCTTCAAGTTAAAGATGTAACATAAGAAAATCAGACATTTATACGCACACACACACACACACACACACACACACACACATATATATATATATATATATATATATATATATATATATTATATATATATATATATATATATATATATATATATATATATATATATATATATATGTATATATATATATATATATATACTATATATATATATATATATATATATATATATATATATATATATATATATATATATATATATATATATATATATATATATATATATATGTTTACATATGTATATATATATATATATATATATATATATATATATATATATATATATATATATATATATATATATATATATATATATATATATATATATATATATATATATATATATATATATGTAGATATATACTGTAAAATATATATATATATATATATATATATATATATATATATATATATATATATATATATATATATATATATATTTATACGATAAATTTTTGCACATTTAAACGTATTTTTTTCATATTTCAAATAAGCCATATATATAAATACATTAAAGTATGGATTCTTTAACGACCTCGGGATCAGAGCCCCAGGCAGAACCACCCAAAGACTATAATATCGGATTGGTCGGGATTTGAACCATCGTACAAGATATCTGTATGCCAGTGACCATACCACTCAGCCACGAAGAAAAATAAAAGTCAATGACAATTCTTCTGTACAAATACATGTCAAATTCAGGTTTTCTGTACTTAGAATTGAAATCAACCTATCTTCACCATTGTAGCTAATTAGTAGGTTTAGGACTTGGCATTCGTTAATGATAAATTTTTCCACATTTTAAACGTGGTTTTTCATATTTCAAATAAGACATATATATTAATGCATTAAGGTCTGGATTCTTTTAACGACCTCGGGATTAAAGCCCCAGGCGGAACCACCCAAAGACTATAATATCGGACCGGCCGGGATTTGAACCCTCGTCCGGGATATCTGTATGCCAGTGACCATACCTCTCAGCCACGAAGAAAGATAAAAGTCAATGAGAATATTTCTGTACATATACCTGTCAAATTCAGGTTTTCGGTACTTAGAGTACTTAGAATTTAAATCAACCCATCTTCACCATCGTAGCTAATTGGTAGGTTTGGAACTTGACATTCGTTAATAAATAAATTTTTGCACATTTAATTAAACGTGTTTTTTTCATATTTCCAATAAGCCATATATATTAATACAATAACCCTTTAACGACCAAATAGCCCAAACGGTATCTTTAAAACAGCTACTTTTGGGTATTCGTGGTGAACATGTTTATGCTTGTCTGAAATTGACGCTTTGGCAACTCATAGAGACACTCCTCTGCTCCTCGAATCAGCCAATCAGAAGCCGCCTGTCCTTCTCGCCAAGTCTGTAGCTCCTTCCAAAGACACCTCACTTGTGCTCAAGTCGGAAAGTGACAAAACGCGTCGCAGTAACGTCCACATATCCCCCCCCCCTGTCCTCCGTAATCATGGTAAGTACACAGTGACTGTAGGATAGTGAAGCCTAGTGATATGCTTACCTTTTGATGTGGGTTTCAAGGGGCTGTAGTGTTACTGACGTGTCGTAGTGACTATCGGAAAAAGTATAGATCCCATATGGGCTACCTCGGTCGAGTTTAGGCGGACCACGCTCATCCCATATGGGATCTATTGGACCTTAACGGTTCTACCGGGCACTACTTTACGACGCACATCATTTTTGCAATTTTTTTCTAGGATTGTCTTAGACATTTGTGAATAGTTTTAACAATATTTATAGAAATAATAGTGATTATTCAGAGATGTTAGGCTCATGTGCATACAAATTATTACCTTACAAGGTATTGAATGATACGTTCTTGTTAGGCAAAGTTGCATTTTTTTTATTACATGATTTTAATTTTTTTTTCTTGCAGTTTCCTGGCCATATCTTTTATGGCATCGCAACACTGCATTGGAGACTCAGGATCATACACCATGGGTTGCCCCTAATGACACTGAAGGAAGTGATATCAACGTGAGCCCTTTGGATGTCGACAGTGATGACGACGACCCTACGTACGTTCCTGACGAAGGCCTTACTCAGGAGGATGCCTTTGACCCTCCCAATGCTAGAGGTTAGTATGAGACATCCTTAGAGAGAGAGAGAGAGAGAGAGAGAGAGAGAGAGAGAGAGAGAGAGATTTGTTTAATTTTCTTTTTTAAAAGTCTCGTTGTTACAATAGTTGCTCTTTAAATTTATTTTCATTGTGTTGCTCTTTAAATTTTTGTAAACAATGGGTATTTTTAAAACTTATTTGTGTACTTGCATACTCACTGACATACATATGCACACACATGCATACTCACTGACATACAGATGCACACACATGCATACTCACTGACATACACATGCATAGTCACTGACATACACATGCATAGTCACTGACATACACATGCACACACATGCATGCACAAACACCAGCACACATGATTCATTTACTGTTTCATTAATGTTACTTTATTCTTGTTTCAGCTCGCAGGGTCAATGTTGTTGTCCCTCAGGAGATGCCTGTGGAAGAGGAAGTTGAAGTTGAAGGTGAGGTTAACCCTAAGAGGCCTCGTGTTGTTGAATGGAAGAAGGACGACATTCACATCCAGCTCCTACCGGACTTCATTCATCCACAGCCAGCCTTCTTGAGGGAACCTTACGAGGACTTCCGACTGGATATCTCAAATTAGCTGAGAAGTTTCCAGACATCAAACTTCAAGATTACTAGGAATTCCCTTGGCACCAGGGATGTCGCTTTGCCCAAAAGGGGCCAACGGGCAGTTGTGCCAAGTGTAGAGTCACGCCAAGATGCCCCTAAAAACTCAATGACAATTCTGCTGTACTTATAACTGTCGAATTCAGGTGTTTTGTACTTAGAATTGAAATTAACCCAACGTAGCTAATTAGTAGTTTGTTACATGTCATTCGAATAATGATAAGTTTTTTCACATTTAGATTGTTTTTTTCATATTCAAATAAGCCATATATATTTTGTCTACATTAATGACTTGATTCTATTAACAACCTTAGGATCAGAGTCCCAGATGAAATCACACAAAGACAAGAACTTGTGACCGGCGGGAGACGAACCTTGGTCCGTCAAACTTGTGGAGACAGTAACTACCACTTAGCCACAAAGATAAAAAGTAAAGAACAATTCTGCTTTACTTATAACTGTCGAATTTAGGTGGTAATCACTGCCTATATAAGTTTGCCGGACTATGGGTCGTCTCCCGGCCGGTAACATGCTCTCGTCTTTGTTTAATTTCCCCCAAGGCTCTGATCACGATGACGTTAAGAGAATCCTAACATTACTATACCAAAAAGGTATATGGCTTATTTGAATAAGAAAAAAAAAACACGTCTGAATGTGCAAATATTTATCATTAATCGAATGCCAAGTAAAAAACTACCAATTAACTACGATGGTGAAGATGGGTTAATTTCAATACTAAGTAAAAAAAACCTGAATTCAACAGTTATAAGTACAGCAGAATTGTCATTGACTTTTCATATTTTATCGTGGCTAAGTGGTAGTTACTGTCTCTACAAGTTTGCCGGACCGGGGTTCGTCTCCCGTCCGGTCAAAAGCTCTTGTCTTTGTGTGATTTCGTCTGGGCATCTGATCCCCAGTTCGTTAAGAGATTAAAGACATTAATGTGGGAAAAATAAATATGACATTTGAATATGAAAAAAAAATACGTCAAAATATGAAAAAAATATATCATATATATATATATATATATATATATATATATATATATATATATATATATATATATATATATATATATATATATATATATATAATATATATATATATATATACATATATGTATATATATATATATATATATATATATATATATATATATATATATATATATATATATATATATATATATATATACTATATATATATTATATATATATATATATATATATATATATATATATATATATATATATATATATATATATATATATACATATATATATATATATATATATATATATATATATATATATATATATATATATATATATACATATATATATATATATATATATATATATATATATATATATATATATATATATATATATATAAATATGTATATATATATATTTTTGGGCTCAAGCCATGTCGTCCCTGATGGAAGTTCCTATTGGGTAGCTTCCTAGGGTATATTACAACTACTGCGATATTCCAGAGAATTTACCTTAAGGTACCAGAATTCTAACTCCTGGAGCCAATATCCCTCGTGAAAGGGATATCGCGACATATCAGAGGACGTATTCTTGACACGCCACATGGCAATCTACACCCCGAACAGAAATTACGTATCGCACAGGTCAATTGGCAAGAAACGAAATTGGGAAAGAAAAAGGGGGAGCCGCTCCTAAGGCTCCCTATCTCCTGTTTCGTAAGCGTGTCTGGCGCCAATCCTGGCGCCATCTGTATTCCTTTTTGTGTAGCTTAACAACTCGGTGTTTTTTCCTGTGTTTCTTGCAAATCTTGGATTTATTATGCTTTTCATGGCTTCTCCAACTTCGTCGGCCTCTGATAAGTTGAGTACCATGTCTTTTATGTATAAATGTAGGCTCTTGGTAAATTTTAAGTGATTAATAGGTTTAATCTTTGTTACAAGAGCCGTAGCCTACCGGAGGCGTCATGGACGCTGTCGCTCGCTAGGTATAAGTTTAGTTAGTCAGAGCGACATTCCCGGTTGTTTTGCTTTAATAAATTTTAGCTATTTAGCGTTACAGAGGATTTCCTTTCGTGCTTTAGTATTATTTGGCGAAGTATTCGCCAATTCTGGCCTAAGCTAGGCCATGTAGCCTAGTCGTTTGGTCCTAGTGCTTCATGCATGATTTTGGTTTTTCCGAGTGTATTAAAATTTTATTGAAGCTTTAGGCTATGTTTTATACATTTAAGATTATGTTGAATATTTCCAAGATGGTATACGAGTGAGTTTCGGTGATTTAGGTAATCGATTCTCTTGGTGCCTAGGCTAAGTTGCTTATGGAGCCTTAGTATACTTTCTCATACTCCCCGGTTGCTTTCTTTTCTTCGGAGAAGGTATGCAATCCCTTTCCCTCTGTTTAAGCCTTGGGCTTATCCCTAAGTGGTTATCTGAATTAATTTTCGATAAAACTATACTGGGGTGTTACTGTACCTTCCTGTTCCAGTAAGTCTGGTTCAAAGAGGGACAGAACAACAGAGTTTTTTAATCTGAGTCTGTGTTTGTCTGGCTTGGGGTAGAGTCTCCCTCGCTGGCCTGACACAGACATAGGAGGCTTAGCCTCCTTGGGTCACTACCGAAGGTTTCTGTACGAGATGATTCCTTCTTTTGTGATGTACCATACTAGTCCTTGTTGCTCTTCTCGGGGGAGGATAAGTTTCTTTCCCTGGGAGTAGCAACACCTTCCTTGCTTTGGTGCTCTGGGAGCTGGCAAGTATTGCTGGCCTCCCCCCTTGGATCTCCCTTAGGCTAAGATAAGTTTCTTGGCTGCGAGTGATCCGTCACTAAAGCAAGGTTGGTAGGACCCTCTTTTGTCCCTTCCCCCTCTATCTCCGTAATGGCCTAGCCATTACAGTACTGTACATCATTCTACATCTGAACCTTGTATAGGTAAGGATGTGGAATTGACTCTGTCCCCTGCCGGCTGGCAGAGCTGCCGGCTGGCAAGGGTCTTCTGCCTTGAGTGCTGCCCGGACCTCTCTTGGTCCCTCATCCATTCCTGCCTGTAGAGCCAGACGGCACTGGTCAGGAAGCCTGAATTAGATTCTCCCCTTCCTTATGCACTCTTTCGGATTGCCGGGCTTGGAGGTAGTATACGCTCTTACCCCGGCATCCATTCTGTTTTTCTTCTAGTGCTGTACCCGACACGGCTGCCGGCCTATGAGGCCGGCAGCCGGGCGATTGTAGTCCTCTGGTTCTTTTGCTGCTGGCTGGCATCGGTACTGTACCCTTGCCGGCCGGCTTATGTCAGCCCTTGTCTGCCGGTC
>NC_090729.1:15199446-15206946 GCF_036898095.1 Palaemon carinicauda | reverse complement strand
GTTATTTAGATTTACTTTTGTTTTGGTACACTCCCTTCTTTTCAGGGTTGCTAAATAAAGGGCAAAAATTATTCACCTGATCTTCCAAAATACCTCTCTCTCTAAACTTTTTACAGTTTTAACGTGGGGATTTATATGGAACGTGATGTGTTAGAATTGGCATGTCTTTTTTTTTCCATTTCTTTGAGTTAAATATCAATTAACTCTAATTAACTTACGATTTATTCTCAAATTGTAACTATGCTCACACTACTACTACTACTACTACTACTACTACTACTACTACTACTACTACTATAAATGATAATGATAATATTAAAAATAATAACAAAGAAAAAATAATAATAATTATCATAAAAATAATAAAAATATTGATAATAATAATAATAACAACAATAATATTGATATAAATACAATGGATTAATTAGTGTCCCCTTTATTATGTGTGGATATGTCAAAAGCATGAGCATTACTTTAAAGGTTCTATATGTTGATCATTGTTTGAAAGTAGGAGCTGAATTTATAGATATTCTAAAGGTAACAGTAAATGTAAACCATATAATGTACATATTGTACCATACGTGTTCCATATACACTCGTACTCTGTAACTGTTTTGCCTTAATATCTTATCAGTCCCCCTTCCCTGCACTGATGATGGGCTAACCTGTGTACGCATACTAGCTTATGTTCTGCTGCATTTGAATTTTTTTTATGTGCTTCCTCGCAAGTCCTTATACATAAACTCGATGATTGTTCAATAACGTATTTGCATTCACCTCGCCTCACAGTTATAACCTAGCGACTCGCCCGTACATATGGTGACCATTGAAGGACTCGCTTCCTCTACTCATCCCTCTCCATGCTGTGCCTTACTGTTTGATTATGCCACTCACTGAACCTAACTCTTCTACACACGTCACCTCAATGAAACTGCCGGCCTTTACCAGTGGATAAGTATTCACCTGGTTCCAGTGTGCCATAGTCCAGTTTTGCAGTAAGGGCATTACTCGCTCAAGAAGTAAAGCAGACTATGTCCTTACGGTGATTCTCAAGGACATGTTCCCGGAAATCTCTGATTGGCTTTGCAAACAAGGGAAAACACCAATAGCACAAGACGCCCTCAAAACATACCTCCTGGAGCAGTGCTCACATTCATCAGTTACCTGTAAAGCCAAGTTTTAACAGCTCTTAATAACCATTGGGGGGGACCAATTGACTTCGCATGCCCTCAGGAAATTTGCCAGTATTGCATGCCAGCAGTCTGCCGCATATGGCTCTCCTTGTGAAGTATATCTACTTTGCGGCCATTGGGTAAGGCGCCTAGTCAAACCTCTACTCACTACCATTCCCAATGTCGATATTTTGCTCATGAATGACCTGATAACCAAATTCAACTCCCTTATAGACAGCCACTTCACCACCTTCAAGACTTCCATCAATGCCAACACTAATGACAAAAATGACAACTATTTAACATTAACCGAAGGTGATGTGAATGCTGTGGGACAAAGACGCCCTTCCCATGAAGTACCAGAGCGGTGACAAAGCTGCCAACCACCCACATATACCACCCCTTGCTTGACTCCCAAGCCAACGACCTTTACAGTCACTTACTGACGCCCATCGGCCGAAATTATGTTACTACTACTCCTGATTCAGGGCTGCTTCGAAAAAATGTGCGAACGGTTATCAGTGGACAAAAAATTATGAGTACGCCATCACTTTTGGAGGTGGCCTCCCCTGTCTTGAATATTTTCTATTTACATGATGAAGGTACTGGTGTGCCATTTTATATAGACATGGGTGGTTGCCGCTCTCTTCTGCCAAGGCCACTCTCCAGGACACAACATAGTTTGTGAGGGTCTGCCGACGTCTGCCTGGAAGCTGTCACCGAATCTGCGATACCCTCCTGCGGTTATGAAAACCTCACTCTATTGTTTAAAAGTGCCAAATAAAATAAGAAGTTTCTCATTGTTGATGTCTCATTTCCAATCTTTGGTTAATCAATGTCTTACTCCTCGACACCTCTTTAACCTGCCCCCTCTGACTTTGCATGCATGGATGACTATGACCACCTCCTCAGATCGTACTAGGATGTTTTCGGTCAAAAATTCGTCAAACACACAAGGTTGCTTCCAAACACAGTATTTATCACCATGATAAGCAGACGGCACCTCCAGTGTTCGCCAGATTCAGGTGTGTGGCACCAGATCGTTTGGCACCCGCAAAACAAACATTTCTCTGAAATGGAAGAAATGGGCCTATGCCAAAAGGCATCAAGCCTATGGTTGTCACTTTGCCCCTGGACGTGCAGACAGAACCGGATCACTACGCCCTCCCAAATATAGCCAACATAACCTCCTACTTGCACAAAGAGGTTTTCTCCGCGCTCTACTTCCTGAAGCTGTACCATCAGGTACCCATGAATAAAGGAGACATCCCCTTTAATTACTAATGTTTTGGGCTCCATAATGCTGGGGCTTCTTAGAGGATCTCTCCCTCTCTGTATATTATGTGGACGACATATTTATGTTCCCTTCCTCCAAAGAGGAACAACACTGTCACCTATGTATTGTGCTCGACGGCCTACAACAGAATCGTCTTGTAGTCTGGTACGGCGAGTGTACTTTTGGCGCAAACGAAGTATCGATCTTAGGGCACCACATCACTACTGAAGGAGTCCATCCCCTCTCTAAGAATGTAGCAGCCGTTCAGAACTTCCTCAAGCCTTCGACCGTCAAAGCACTACAAGAGTTCTAGGGCATGATCCACTATTATTACTGTTTCCTGCTAGCCATCGCCACCACTTTTTCCCCCCTCTATGCCTCTCTCAAGGGCAAAACAAAGGAACTGAAGTCGGGTCTCCTTCAAGAAGCAGCCTTCTGCAACGCAAAGAATCACCTATATACTGCTTCTGCTCTCACTTCTCCTTCTCTCCACCGATGCCAGCGACGTTCGTGGTAGAGAACTTGAGCAGGTGTTAAACAGCCCAATCCACCCATTGGCCTTCTTTAGTAGAAATCTGTCCCATGTGGAATCCAGCTACTCTTCCTTTGACCACGAATTGCTGGCAGTGCACATGGCTATACATCACTTTCGTCACTTCTTGAAAAGTACGCCCTTTTTCATTTGCATGGACCAAATGCCTGTATTGTGTGTTTTCACTTGACAGCCTTACGCCTGGTCCGCCCGTCAATGCCAAAATCTCTCTGCCGTGGCTTGATACAAATGCTGGCTTCAATATGTCCCTGTGCAAATGAATCCCTTTGCCGGTACTTTGTCAAGAAACACAATGGCTAGCATTTACCTAGGATTGGATTACACTACCTTTGCAAAAGCCTAGTGAAAAGACAGTGAGTACCAAGCATGTAGGAGGTGTTAGGGGAACATCCCTCCGTTTGAAAGATGCCGCCCTCGACGACTCCATGATATCAGGACTGGTAGACCTAGACCATGGATACTTGTTCCCATTTGCCGACAGGTGTTCGATTTCATGCATGGCCTTTCACATTCCTCGCGCCGATCTACTGTAGGGCAACTGAAGGCGAACTTCATTCAGCATGGCATTTCCAAGAATGCTAAGGATTAGGTCTGCTCCTGTACTGCATGCCATACTTCAAAAGTACAATGGCATACAGATTCAGGACTGGGCACCATTCCTCAACATCAACGTCATTTTGCCCACATTCCTGTTGACGTAGTAGGTTCCCTACCCATAAAGGAAGGACCTTGGTACTGGTTTACTGTCATCAGCCGATCCACTCGTTGGCCTGAAGCCATTCTCGTGAAAATCACATCGTCCACCTTATGTTCATCTGCCTTACTCTCAAGATGGATGGGGAAATTTTGTATCCCTGAGCATATTACCTCAGATAGGGGTACCTCTCTCACTTCTAAATTGTGGACATCGTTAGCGAATTTCGTGGGAATCCCCCTACATTAGAAAACTGCCTAATACAATTCTGCTGCCAACAGAATGGTTGAACGCTATCACTGTACTCGCAAAGCACCTTTGATGTCCCACTACAAGGACTTCAACTAGTTTACCCAGCTTCCTTGGGTCATCCTTAGACTAAGAACCCCTTCTAAAGATGCCTTGGATATCTCGGCAACTGATATGGTGTATGGTGACCTGTTGGTTGTCCCTGCCCAATTTTTTCCCTCTGCAACCACCTCCGATAATCTATAGTGCATACGTCGTGTTGTGGGAAAATTTACTCTTTGCTGCCAGACTTACAAGGCCCCAGCATAGCTAGATATACTGCCACATCTGCAATCAGCAACGCCCGTTTTCCTGTGAAATGACACCTCAAAGCCACCGCTAACGCCCCCTTACACGGGCCCTTCCTTGTGGTACCTTGCGAGCCGAAAGCATTCTTAATCAACAATCAGAGCCAAGAAGACTGGGTCTCCATTGGTCTCCTAAAAACTGTATATCTCCTGCCAGACGACCCACCTATAGTAGGCCTCTCCAGAGCAGGTTGCCATATTCCGCATATACTACACTTTTAGGGGGGATCCACTGACTATACGTGTTTCACACACGCTCGTACACTGTAACGAGTTTGTCTTATTATCTTATCACTCCCACTTCCCTGCACTGGTAATAGACCAAGCTGTGTAAGTATACTAGCTCATGTTCTATTATATTTTAATTTTTGTGACCTTTTTGCCTGTAAGTCCTTGTATAAAAACTCAGTGACTGTATAATAAAGTAGTTGTATTCACTTCACCTCGCAGATACAATCTAACGCATCTCCCGCATAATATCCTGAAAAATTAGGAATTCTAATCTTATAGCAATCTTGGTTAAAAAATTTCAAAATAAAATTCAAAAGAATCTTGAATGAGTTCAAATAATATATTCTCCTATTAATACTATATTTGTGTCAATTATTATGAAATTTGAAGTTTGTGAAGCTCAAAACATAGGCTTCTGACAAAAACCGATTATGAAACTAAATATAATATAAAGATCTGAGAACCATAAATGTGACAGGAAGTTGTGGTTATTTGTTTTGGCGAGTAAATATGGGTGGGAGGTTATGGTGTGGTATGCCAAAAAGGCATTGGCTGAATTATAAATTCTTCTCTTATTTCTTTAAATTATTGATAATACGAATATATCTCAAACGCCATAAAATTAGAAAGATTAACAATGGCAGATAATGTTAAGTGACACTAAAGTGAGAATTCTTTCACTCAGAAAACCCATCTGTTTGTTTTTTCCCATTTGAGTAAACGTTTGCATCAATACTGACAAAGCGAAAGTCTCTGATCCAGATAGTTCCATGGGAGAACTTTTACATTCCCTTTTACTTTTCCATTTCCTTTTTTATGGCTTCGTAAAGCGTGGTATTTCCCAGCGGAAAATTTGTATTACGAAATAATTCCATCATCAGTTTTCCTTATTCGTTCTTTCTGTAATATTATCGAGGTATGCATCATTATCTTGAGTAATTCTGGAAGGATTTAGACTATCCACGACTCAAGTCAATGTTAGTTAATATTTCGGTAAACTAGTCATAACATTCACCTAGACTCGACTTTTTAAATCACTCACATATCCACTTAAACTCTCCTGATACACTCTTCGACAAACTACTTTTTTCGTTAAATTTCACAAATGAAAGCAAACAAAAGAACTTGTTAGTTTCCAATACGTTTCAGAAAAGTAAGAGTCTTAGGATAGTTTCAATATTTGTGTAATAACTTAGATCTTTCTCTTCTGAATGTGCATCAACAAAATTTTTATTTTTTTACAGTTGTCAGAATATCATTGATTCGCAAGTTGAGTTCGTAAGTGAATAGCGATTAATGAAAGCTTTCGCTTTTACAAGAAATGTCGGCAAGAATTATCTTTTGCTATATATATGGAAACAAGATTTCTAAGCATATTCCTTTTCCGGTTATTTTACGTTTATAGTTAATTCTAGTTTCAGTTTCATATTTGGCTATTCGTTTTTATTTGTGCTGAGAAGGAGAAAGAGAAAAAATGCAGTATATGATATTTTCCGATACCTTTCCCTTTATATTATTTTTACGTCCATCGTTAATTCTTCTGCGATATGATTTAATTTGGATATGACTCATTCCTCTGATTTCAAATAAACTATCAAATGACAACCTGGAGAAAGATTCAAGTCTCTCACAACCAATGAAGAAGAAGTTGCTAATTATTGATGCTTCGTTGGAAAAGGAGAGAAATTTATTTCGAGTCTTAAAGCCAAGACTGTGATTAGAAGACCTTTGTTGGTCGTTCATAAGTCTCATATCTCGAGACAAATGATTGATTTGAAATTTTCTGTTGGCCATTGGCTTGAAAAAGAGACCTTGTAAAATCAGAAGAATTGTGCAACTGACAAATGAAACTTACAGTTGATGTCTGTTAAAAACATTGTTACTGAGATCTTTGAATTTGTTCTTTACCAAGCATAATATGTTAAATATTTAGTATTTTCTTCGTGAATAGCCCATTCACAAGTGATTATGAGATGCTCAATAGTCCTTTTAAATGAATATTCTAGTAGTGGGATAAGAATTACTTACTGTGTATGTTCCCACAAACGGACTCCATGAATTATTCCTTCAACTATCGGTTAAAAAAGTGGATTTACCAGGTCATTCCTACATGTAGATGCTCTCAAATATAGAATAACCGGGTCATTTTCCAATAAAATTCAATCACCAGATCATTCCTCCAGTTATCTGCTCACAATATGGGACTCTCAGGGTATTCGTCAATATATCTTCGTCAAAATATCAGGCCAATATGATGGCCAAATTCACTGGGCCATTACTTCATATATTAACCTCCTAAAGATGGACTTGCTTGATAATATCTTCATGAATCTGCTCAAAAAGATCATCCTTTTACAGTGCACCTGCCCAAAATAGACTGACAGCATCTAGTTCACCATATATCTACTCAGAATGATGGACTCATTGGTCATTGTTCAATATATTTACCTAAAAATTTTAATTCACTGGCTCATTCCTGAACATATCTGCTCATTATGATTGGTTCAAAAAGTTGCTATTCAATATAGATACTCATAAAGAGGACCATACTTATAGCTTCCAATGATAGACCGGTCAGGTAATTCCTCCATACACCTGTTTACGAAAAGGGATTCACTGTGTCATTCTTACATACATCTATTCACAAAAATGGCTATGCTCGTCATATTAATACTCCATATATATTTCTCCAATATGTGACTCATCTGATCATTCATATATAGATGCTCAGAAAGATGGAATATATCAGTTCATATACAGTAGACGGATTCACTGTGTAAACCCTCCACATAGTTTGTTCGCAAAGATGAACTCGCCAAATCATTACTCAATATATTTGCTCATCATGAAGGAATCATTCTTCCATTTACCTGCTTACAGAGATAGACTTGTGAATTCATTCTTTCATACATCTACTCAAAAAAAGAACTAACAGTATCATTCCTCCATATAGGCTATCTGATCACAAAGATGTCCAT
>NC_090729.1:15194446-15196946 GCF_036898095.1 Palaemon carinicauda | reverse complement strand
AGGCACACCTCAACACTTGAATCCGTTCAGTTTCCAATTGGATAAGAGATACGAATCATGTCTACTAATCTTGTTTACGGTGTACCTATTATCTGTTTTTTTTTTTTTTCTTGCTAATTTATAGTTGTAGGGATATTCACATAAAATATCTAATATGTTATTATGCCAAGAATTACTTTGGTGACTCATTCAATTAGCGCACTGATAAAGTCTTCTGGAAACAGGACTTGTTTTCTTATATAATTTTTCCTATTTCAAAAATAATTTTATGACCATCGATGAAAACAAGGAGCTCAAATGAGTAAAAAGTTCACCAATAGAACCCATTCAAATATCTTTCGAAAATTATATAAACTCTTCTTCATCATAAGGCTCAATACGACACAGTACTCTAGAAGTTTTATTCCAGCTGTGACCTTATCGGGTAGTTGAATCAGAAGAACTTCAAAAGTTCAAACTCGCATCAAATATTTTTATGTTGAACAGGCTCACATAAGTCCTTTTATAGTTTATATATCAAATATCTGTTTTAATGTTTTTAATGTTTTTAAAATATTTTATTTAAATATGTCATTATTTCTTATATCGTTTATTTATTTCGTTATTTCTTTTCCTCACTGGGCTTTTTTTTTACCTGTTAGAGCCCTTGGGCTTATAGCATCTTGCTTTTCCGACTAGGGTTGTAGCTTGGCTAGCAATAATAACAATAATAATAATAATAATAATAATAATAATAATAATAATAATAATAATCAACTCTGTAAGTCGATTTATGAAGTGAAGTCCAAGTTGAGCAGAAGCCAAATTTTTAATTGTTTGGTATTGTTAACCAAATGTTACAGGAATAAGAATGTCTTGATTACTTAACCTTACAATTCTTATCAGGCAATAACATATCTTCGACTAATCTTTTCAAAATACTACTGATATATGAAGGTATGTGGTTTACAAAAAAAATAATCAAATAAAATATACGACAGGATAAGTAGTTTAGATATAGATAAATGTAATTACCTCCCACCTACGTTATATTAGCGGTGGGGTGTTTCTCTTTCTTAACTGATTATAAAACATCACCGATCTAGGATAGGATGGGTAGTTGTGGAAGAACTGAAAGTTCAAGATGCGTAAGACGCATTTCTTGAAATCTATCTCTTTCTCACAAAATATAAGAAGATTAAAATGTCCAACATTCCCATTATAAATGAAATAATTAGATTTCGGCTGAAGAAGGAACGATGACTTCACAAAGTAAATCGGAGTCTGTGTACAAATTGTCGACAAACTTTCAAGAGTTTTTCACTCTTTTAAAGGACATCAACTTCCTTAATTGTAAGAAACTTGTCCAAAACATGTTCGTGTCTGGTTATCAATGGCACTAAGGAGGATTAAAGAAGGTCACCGTTGATTTGCTTCGAGACACATAACTCTCATAAAACTTCTTTTAGTTGTTAGAACGGTATGAGACCGAGATATATAGTGACAATGTATGGGACGATCTGAGCATCCTCGACATACTCTTCATCTCTGATTACGTTTTGAATCTAGAAGTATTTATTAGAAAAAAAGTAGTTAGACATTTTTCAGATTTACTGTGAGTAACTCAATTCCAGATTAAAATGTTAATTTTTTTTTTTGTTTTCGTAGATTCTTTTGACATTTCAATTGAGCCTTATAGGTTTCTTTGCTTTATACTTGCGATAATTGTTGGGTTAAAATATCATAGATATAAATATCAAAGCTGGAAACCAAGAATTATATGTTATCAAAATTAAATAGAAAATTAACACTGTAAGTATTTCATCCTTTTTTTAAATTTAATTCAAACAAGTTCATCTCTACTTTTCTTTCCTTTTTATGGTTTTATGTCAGTATACTTTGCATTATATTTTTTATTTGGTACCTCGTTTTGATATCTTAACTTAAATTCTAAGACATTTGATAGAAGGAGCAGAATAGATTCCCTATTTTCACTTTTCCATTGTTTCCACAAATCTTTGAAGACATTCTTCACACTAGCATATAGTATCTTATTTAATAATATCAAAATATGAATTTTTGTCAAATAATATTGAGTTAAGGACTATTCTATATAATTTTCCTATTGAGATTCCTAATTTAATCAAAATATTTCATAAGAAAAAGAAGAATTGAAACTTTTGATTAATTGAAAAATGTTACTTTCTAATCAGAAAATTCTATTGTATTCTACAAGTAGAAACCAAATTATTTAATGAATTTGATCTTCCCATTGAGGATTGGCCGTAATTCTCTAATTTTTTCCTTTCATCTCATCTCCATCTTTGTTAATTGCCTCCTTTGTTTGCATTATGATGCCCTTTCGCTCATTACGGTCACCCTAATATTGCTCTTTATTGAAGTCGTTGACACCATTTTTGCCTTTTCGTAATTCCACCTATTTTATTATTGGTGGTTTCTCGTAAAGACGAAATTATCTTTCATTTCACCTCCTATAGAGGACTCTTGTCCGTTAACTCTT
>NC_090729.1:15174446-15179446 GCF_036898095.1 Palaemon carinicauda | reverse complement strand
TAAGATCCCTTGCGAGAGTAATCATTATCTATTCTTCGTCACGTAATGCGCTATCGTGTCTTTTGCGATGGTGCTTCTCAATACTTGGTTTATTAAGGAGGAAAATCGTGTTAAAGATTACTAAGGATATTCAGCAATATACGTGTAAAATCCTTTCTACAAAATATCATGGCAAGCCTCTTAATAATTACACTTTACAACCCAATAGGAAATTTCGTACTTTTGAACAGAGGTTTGGAATCTCAATGGAATTTCCAATGTAAAATTGGCAACACTATTTTAATATTTTGGCGATAAACTGTACATATGCTGTATGGCTGCATATTGAAGCAAAACAAACCGGTTTCTGTGTTGAATATCCTATTTCGTAGATACAATCAATATGTCACTGCTTTATATTTATCTGTAAAAATAGGATACAATTTTGTGATAGACCATTTATTATTATTATTATTATTATTATTATTATTATTATTATTATTATTATTATTATTATTATTATTATTATTATTACTAGCTAAGCATCAACCTTAGTAGGAATAGCAAGATGCTATAAGCCCAAGTGCTCCAACAGGGAAAAACATTCTAGTGAAGTAAGGAAATAAGTTAATAGATACAGAATTTAAGAAGTAAAAGAAAATTGAAATTAGATATTTAAAAACATTAACATCATTAAAACCTATTTATATCTATCTATCTATTTATATATATATATATATATATATATATATATATATATATATATATACATATATATATATATATATATATATATATATATATATATATATATATATATATATATATATACATACATATATATATATATATATATATATATATATATAAATATATATATATATATATATATATATATATATATATATATATATATATATATATATATACATATATATATATATATATATATATATATATATATATATATATATATATATATATATATATATATATATATATATATAAACCCTGTTCAAAATGAATACATTTGCTGCAATCTTGAGCTCATGAAGTTCTACTGATTCAACTATTCCATTAGGAAGATCATTCCTCAACTTGGTTACAGCTGGAATAAAATTTTCAGAGTACTGTTTAGTATTGAGCCTCATGATGGAGAAGGCCTGACTATCAGAATTTACTGCATACCTAGTATTACGAACAAGATGGAATTGCCAAGAAAGATCTAAATGTAAAGGATGGTCAGAATTATAGAAAATCGTTTGGAATATGCATAATGGACTAATAGAACGAAGGTGACAGAGATTAATATTTAGATCATGAATAAGAAATTTAATAGATGGTAAGATCCTGTCTAACATATTAAGATGAAAATCAGCAGTTGAAGACCAGGCAGGAGAACAACAATCATTCCAAGGTGATATGAAAGAATTAAAACACTTCTTCAGAATAGATTGATCTCCAAAAATCTTGAAAGACTTTCATAATAAGCAATTTTTTTTTTCTTTTTTTTTGCGCAATTGAAGAAGACGCAGATTTAATGTGTTTTTCAAAAATAAATTTGCTTTCGAGAATCATACCAGAAATTTTGAAAGAGTCAAAAGTTAAAGAAATATTATCAATGCTGAGATCCAGATGTTGGGAAGCCACGGTCCTTGACCTACTCACAATATACTTTGAGTTTCGTTAGGATTCCATTTCATGCCCCATAATTTGCACCATGCACTAATTTTAGCTAGATCTCTATTAAGGGATTCAGCAACCCCAGATCAACATTCAGGTGATGGGATTGATGCAAAAAAGTAGCATTATCTGCATATGTAACAAGCTTGCTTTCCAGACCAAACCACATATCATGTGTATATGGTATGAAAAGTAATGGGCCAAGAACACCGCCATGAGGAACACCGGATATCACATTCCTATACTCACTATGATGTCCAATAGCAACAACTCTTTGCGATCTATTTCTTTATAAATCAATAATGATGCTAAGAAACAACCCACCCATTCCAAACTGTTTGAGTTTGAAAACAAGGGCATCATGATTAACACGGTCAAAGGCTGCACTAAAATCCAAGCCAATTATACGAACTTCCTGACCGCAATCAAGGGCTTTCTGTACTGCATTGAAGATTGTAAGAAGGGCATCACGTGCTCCAAGGCCTTTACAATTAAATTGCAAACTAGGGAACAGATGATTACCTTCAGCAACCCTATTAAGATGTTTTGCTAGAAGACGTTAAAAAACTGCATATAATATGGGAGTTATAGAAATTGGGCGGTAATCAGTTGGACTTGAGCAGTCACAAACACATTTACATAGTGGAGTAACATTAAAAATTCTCCAACAAGTGCTAGAAGCAGTTTTTCTAGCTAACTTGAGTAAAATAGCAGATAACTCTGGACGTAAGAAATTTGCAGTTTAAAAGAAAAAGGTAAACAAAGGGAAAATACCATTTAGGTCTACAGCTCCATAAGCATCAAGGTCCATCAAGAGATCTTTAATTTCACAAGATCGAAAAGCTAAACTAGTTAGTTTAGCCTCAGGAAAACAAGAATGAGGAAGTTCGAGTTTCTCATTACTCTGCTTGCTGTCAAGCACATCTGCCAAGAGGGTTGCCTATTTTCTTTGGACAGTGAGTGACAGAGCCGTGTGGTTCAAGTAAAGGAGGAACTGTTGCATCTACACAAAAGAGTGCAGATTTTAGGGTAGTCCACCACTTATGCTTTTGGGTTGTACCAGGAAGGGTTTAGTATGGTTAAATTATATTATTTTTCAGTTGAATTATAAACTCTCTTCGTAAATGCTCCAAGCTGAGTATAGTTGTTCCAGGTGAAATCTGATCTGTTACCTTCCAAAGATGATAGGCTTACTGCTTCTCCAAATAAGCACGTCTACAATCATCATTGAACCATGGTTTGTCCTTCACTCGGTACCTTAGTACAAGAGAAGTGGTATGCCTATCAATTAGGTTAACTAGATTTTCATTAAAAGGGACCGCACGAACAACACTACTATACAACTGTGACCAGTTCAAGCACAAAAGATCATGCAAGATCACTTATCAGTCTGCTTGAGATTTCAAATGAATCTCACATGAGTAAGATACATCAGGGACAGGCTGATCAGTCTTCACTACTAATAAAATCAAGGCTTGATCAGATGTCCCAACTGATGAACCAACCTTACGCAAGGGGAGTCAGTGTATACGAGGTCGAAACAGTTACCGGACCTGAGATTAGCTTAACTTATGCTTTGCTCACAGCCTGATTCAGAGGCAAAGTCTAAAGATCTTAAGGCCTGTCACTCGGTAGGAAAAACAGAATCTAACCACCCCCTATGGTGAGCATTAAAATCACTAACAAAGAAACAAATACACCTTTCGATCCTCTTCAGGTATCTTACCCATAATGGTAAGAAGACAATTGAAGATAGACTCATCCATGTCAGGCTTCCAGTAGATCGAAAGCAAATAGAAGTTTTTATGCCAGCCACAAACTTTTATTACCTGAATTTCATTACATCCAAATTCATAGCAGGACTTATGAGAAGCTGGGTACTCACTCCCAATATACACCGCCATTCCCCAGGCCCTAGGGATGGTATTGCATTTCAACATTTATACATATATATATATATATATATATATATATATATATATATATATATATATATATATATATATATATATATATATATATATATATATATATATATATATATATATATATACATGTATAAACAAAATTATTGCGTACGTGCATATGTATACATATATAAATCTATAGGCCTATACGCCCATCTTCATTCATGCATGTCAGTGTGAGTTTGTGATTAAGTATGACTGCTCACTTATGTTAAAGGATAATCAGAAACTATATGAAGATATTGAATTTAAAGAAACTCAGAAAAATACATAATTTCGTAAATTACATTTATGTAATATAACCAAATTTCTGTTTGGAATGTCTATGGAAAATAATCAAATGTCTTTTAAATCGATATGTAGAATAACCAAATATTTTTTAAATTGCTATTCAATATAATCAGATAACTTTGAAATTGCTATGTAAAATAGCAAAATATCTTTTAAACTGATTTGTAAAACAACCAAATGTCTTTGAAATTGCTGTGTAAACTAAACAAATATTTTTAAAAAAGGTATGTTTAAAAAACAAATATACTCGCAATTACCTTTGAAATTTACCAAATGTATTTGAAATATCTAGGTAGAATAACCAAGTATTTTTGCAATTGCTATGTAATACAACCAAATATTTTGAAATTGCTATGTAGAATAATCATATATCTTTAAAATTGCTATATAGAATAACCAAATGTCTTTGAAATTGCAATATCTAACAACCAAACATCTATAAAATAGCCATGTAAAATAATAAAGTATCTTTGAAATTGCTATGTAACACAACTATATAGCAATGAAGTACCTTTGTGAAATGCTAAATGTCTTTGGAGTTGCTATATAAAATAACTATATATATTAGAAAAATCAATATTAAATAACCAATGATCATTGAAATTCCTATGTGAAATACCCAAATATCTTTTAAATTGTTATGTAAAATAACTAGATACCTTTGAATTCATTATCATCATTATCATCTCCACTCACGCCTATTAACGCAAGGGGCCTCAGAGGGGTCATTGTCTAGATTCATTCAAGGATAGCCAGTTCCTTGTTATGCGCAGTGCCTATGTAACTGAGTCTACTGACCCGTGTTGGTTCATGTTAATTCCAGTAAGACCATCCGCCAGGATAGCTATGTAAAATAACCAAGTATCTTTGATATTTCTTGATAAAATACACAAATATTTTTTGTTTAAAATGTTAGGTAAAATAACAAAATATTTTTGAAAGAGCTATATTAAATAACGGAATATCTTTGAAATTGCTCTGGGAAATAACCAAAGATCCTTGAAATTTCTATGTAAAACAACAAAACTTCTCTGAAATTTTCTTTATAACATTGTTTAAGTCTCTTCCCAATACCTCGCA
>NC_090729.1:15156946-15169446 GCF_036898095.1 Palaemon carinicauda | reverse complement strand
TGCTTCAATATGCAGCTATACAGCATATGTATAGAATATTTTATTTTACATTTTTACTTGACCCATTTGATATCTCTTTCTGTTATTTTGAGAATGATAGATTGACCCGCTGCAGGAACCTTGCTCTAACTCTCACAGAATTCTGAATTCCCTTTTCAATTAAAGGCATTCTCTCTTCGCTTTTTATTTCTTTTGCAGTCCCTTTGAGGTTTTATCTTTATAAAAAGGTTTTAGCGATATCATGGTACACAGATTTATATATATATATATATATATATATATATATATATATATATATATATATATACATATATATATATATATATATACATACACAATTTATATATATATATATATATATATATATATATATATATATATATATATGTATATATATATATATATATATATATATATATATATATATATATATATATATATATATATATATATATATATAAACCTGTTAAAAGGAGAGGAAGCATGGAAAAGGTGGGCGGAATATTTTGAAAGTTTACTGAATGTTGAGGATAATAGGGAGGCAGATATTATTGCTGTTGCAGGTGTTGAGGTACCGGTGATTGGAGATGAGAATGAAAGAGAGATTACATGAGAGGAAGTGAGGAGAGCACTAGATAAAACGAGAGTAGGAAAAGCATTTGGTATGGATGGTGTGAGCTGAGATGTTGAAGGAAGGGGGTGTGACTGTACTTGAATGGTTGGTGAGATTGTTTAATGTGTGTTTTGTGTTGTCAATGGTACCAGTAGATTGGGTTTTTGCATGTATTGTACCACTATATAAGGGTAAGGGAGATGTGCATGAGTGTTGTAATTCAAGGGGGTGTTAGTTTGTTGAGTATAGTTGGAAAAGTGTATGGTAGAGTAATGATTAGTAGATGACGGCGAAGGTAGTAGAAGTAGGGGAATCAACGTTATGAAGCTGCATCTGTAGTGGATAATGGTGAAGGATGGGCTGTGGCCCCCTAGCAGTACTAGCCAAACTCGGTGGAGTCCCTTGTCAGGCTGGGAGGAACGTAGAGAGGAGAGGTCCTCTTTTCTGTTTCATTTGTTTGATGTCGGCTACCCCACAAAATGGGAGGATGTGCCTTGGTATGTATATATATATATATATATATATATATATATATATATATATATATATATATATATATATATATATATATATATATATATATATATATATATATATATATATATATAAAACGGATAGAAAGTTTATACACAACAAAAATTCAAACAAAATAATTCATGAACAGACAGACTTGAACAGGTTGTGTTAACAATGAGGTGTAATGCAAGATATATTATAAAAAAAAAAAGAAAATACTGTTATAGTGTACAAACGTATGTCAAACTTCTGTGACCAAGGATGATATAACAATAGGATTGGATAATCCCATCGTAGTCCCCCTGAGACGCCTGTGCTGTCCCCAGAGGACGCGCAACACCAGTTTGAGAACTACAGAACTTTTAGAGGATCACATATAGACAAGTGACATTTCAATATTTGGCCAACGATTTACTAGTCTTGAACTGCCAATAATCCTGTTACGCGACGATATTTTATTACAGTTTGACACTATTGTTTTCTTTTAAGGTAGCTCATAATAGGCAGAGGCAAGGGATAGTGACAATGGACTATCTTGGAAGGCAATGTCCTAGAAAATTACCATTTACACATATGATCAATGTCCCACCCCCCTCTCTTCCCAAGCTAGGACCATGGAGGGCCAGGCAATGGCTACACATGACACGGCTGGTAGACTTATGGGCTCCTCCAAGCCTAACATCCTGATCACAAAAGGATGGCGAGGTTGCCGACTCTACAAGAAACTATAGAGATTGAGCAAATCTCGAACCACAGTCACAAGGCAGGGATGTTTCCAATAGACTTCTAGCAGGCTTAGGACGGCTGCGTGGAAGGAAATTAATGGGATATAATAATATTTTAAGGGTTTTAGACACAGGTAGTCTGTCTAATAGGCACATAAAAGGCAATTTCAATAGCATAGTTCAATACATATAGATATATAATTTAGAAGTTGGATCATTTCATGAACTATCTTCAACATGCGGATGTATTGATATGAATCGGAATGTGAAAAGAAGCCTAAAAATACATGCTGAAATACATACTAGCACACAAACGTGCATGTATCTCTTCTTTCCAGAATTGATGGACTTTCCAATAAAGATTACCTCACTTACATTTAAAAAATAAAATCAGTTGATAAATCTAAAATTTTATAAACAATTATCAACATGGAATTTAACTTGAACTTTCAAATTCCGACGTAATTTAGGTAAATCACTTAGAGGCAAATAAAACGTTTAGATAAACGCAATAACTAAAAATAGGATTCCTTCGACAAAACAAAGCTTTTCTTACTTCTCGACTGACATCAAGTATCGCCGGTGTGTCGTCTGGTGATTATCTAAACTACCCCGGAAGTCGGTTCTTACTGAGGACAGTCTTTGATCTTGCCAGTACAGTCACACATCAAAGGGAGTCTGGGAGACTTAGGAAAAAAAAAAAGAGTCATCTTACTTTAAATGGGGAAAAGGGAAAGATACGTCATACATTATTGATGTATGTGAAAGAGGGGAAAATTCGATAGTATTTTACGCTCACCTATACATAAGAGGGACGATCTTATTCATGATAGGCTCGATGAATTCAATCATATGAATTTATGAACCCATGAACATAACAGATATCCGGACACAAACACACACACATTATATATATATATATATATATATATATATATATATATATATATATATATATATATATATATATATATATATATATATATATATATATATATATATATATATGTGTATATATATATATATATATATATATATATATATATATATATATATATATATATATATATATATATATATATATATATATATATGTATATGAATGAATCATATATTTATACTTCGTCCATATAACAACTTACATGAAATAAAAACATATTTTAGCACTGTTATTGGTAAAATGAAATCATTACACATAGAATATCACTTCCATTAATGTTGGTTTCAATTTTTTAAGTTTTCTTGTATCTGTAAAGGACACTAAGTCTCTATTCCACGGTGCCTGCATTTATTTATTTTCAAATTTCATAAAACGCAGTGCCATTTTAGATATTTATTTCCCAAATATTTTAAGGGGTGGTCTTAGTAAATTTTCTGAAAACTACTTATTTTTTTATTAAAAAGTATCATCATATCTAAAAGAGGCAAACTCGCTCCGCTCCTCACCTACTCAATTATAATTGCTCAACCATGTGGCTCTCATAGACTCTTATACCTGATTCCTAAGTCTTGTTGGTAGTTTGTAAACATTTCTTTTTTATTTGCCCTCTGCTACCTTTAATTCTACAGTGGGGTGAGCATATGTGCCTAATCTCTATTGAGCTATAAGCAGATTCGGTTAATATTGTATCTAAAAATTCATTATCTATTCAATTTGAATTTTATATGGTAATATTATATGATATTCATCTCTTACTTGGTATAAATTTGTATGAAAGAATCTCTTTTTATGTTTACGAGGATAATTATTGTCAGTGAAAGATCTCTCTCTCTCTCTCTCTCTCTCTCTCTCTCTCTCTCTCTCTCTCTCTCTCTCTCTCTCTCTCTCTCTCTCTGAAATACATTTTGGGACAAAAGTCTCAATCATTATTGAAATCAACAATGTTTCCGTGAGAAAAAATGAATAAGTGGCAGGAAAATGAGTGGTATGCTTCGACCATCTTACTTCGAAAGTTCGTTTTACTTCTTATTCCTTTCAGATTTATATTATATTAAATTAAGCTTTACGAGAGCGCCATTCAGCAATCAGATTAAATGTAATATTAATTACGCTTAAGGAAAAATAGCTTGAAAGACAAAGGATTTAACCATTTAGCTCTTTGGATCCAGGTGTATACATGGTCGTTGTATTGTTGTACTTTTTGTTGATTACAGATGTACATTTTTTCTTCTTGGAACCGTAATAGTTTCATAAAACCACATGTTAAACTTTGATTTTTTTATCTATTCTTCCGACGATTCTGTTTCCTAACAATTCATCGTTTGTTTTCGTTCTTTCCTTTCCTTTCACTTTTAGCTTCGAAATATTGCAGTGTTCAAGCAAGAGAACTATGAAACAAAACTTGTGTTTTTGTTTTTTCGCTAATAATACACAAAAACCGTTATTCAATCTATTTCCTTAACAAAGAAAATATATATGCTAAAAAAAGAGGAAAAACTGCGAGGCAGTAGTCCGAGTCCTATCCTTAGTATTCTCTTTCGGTAGATTATAAGTAATGGGGCACCAGGGAGAAAACATCCGTGGAATTTACCATCTCTGCTGTAGAGTTTAACTTTCCAGAAATAGCACTAACAGGCATTGAAATACAGTGAGCCATCACAACGTGAATGAAGCAGAAGGAAACCATCTCAATGTCCTTATCTTCCCAAAACGTCACATTTACTTCTGTTGCGAAAATCAAGTTTAACAGTTCTGCTTTGGCTATTTCTACCTTTTATTTAAAATTGAAGGCAAGAAAGTTTTTTTTTTTTTTCAAGTTTAAGAACAAAACTATATGATTTGACGAACAATCATTCTTTCCAGAAATCATGTAAGCATATTCCTTTGAATTACGTCTTTATTTTTTTTTACTTACCATAATAGATGGTGGTGAAGGATTGAGCTGATTGGTGATAGGAATCTGGCAGACATACAGTATGCTACTGATGATAATCATTTTAATAATTTCAATAATTTTAATATCAATAACGGAGATGACAGCGAAAATAATGACGACGACGACGACGACGACGACAAAGACTCTGGTTCAGGGAGGGGCGTTATTTCTACCTTTTATTTAAAATTGAAGGCAAGAAAGTTTTTTTTTTTTTTCAAGTTTAAGAACAAAACTATATGATTTGACGAACAATCATTCTTTCCAGAAATCATGTAAGCATATTCCTTTGAATTACGTCTTTATTTTTTTTTACTTACCATAATAGATGGTGGTGAAGGATTGAGCTGATTGGTGATAGGAATCTGGCAGACATACAGTATGCTACTGATGATAATCATTTTAATAATTTCAATAATTTTAATATCAATAACGGAGATGACAGCGAAAATAATGACGACGACGACGACGACGACGACAAAGACTCTGGTTCAGGGAGGGGCGTTATTTCTTCCCTGGTGAATATGGTTAACAAATATGCATTCATCAGTTCAGCTTTTTCCAAATAATTTGTTATAAGATTTCCCTCCGAGACTCTTGATGGGCATATTTTCTTTTTTTTTTCAATAGATACAAGGATTGAAGAGAACGTGATTTCTGGCCTCTAAAGCAAACACCACAGGATTTGTAATGCTTGCTTACCAGAATGCATGGAATATCACACGAGGCTTGGCTAAAGATGAATAGAAGAAAGGCAAAGTTGATGAGAACGGAATATGCAATGGAAGATGAAATATCATTGGAAGGAGAAAGGATTTATGAGGTAGAATGATCTAAGTATTTAGGAACTATTTTCTCCAATACAGCGTCTCTAAAATTAGAGTTTAGTGAGATATTAAAAAAAATTAAATCGGAAAACGGCTAGGTTAAGTAAAATTTGTAAATCATATTGGTTGAAGTTAAATATAAAAACAGAATATATATCAGTATAGTGAGATAGCTGTTACCCTCTGGACATGAGTCATGGTATTACTATGAAACAATCACTAATAAATGTAGTAGATTTGAAAAAAAAAATTAAAAAATAAACCCTCAGTAGGATATTGGAAGTTAAATGGCAGGACAGGATTAGAAATAAAAATATAAGAGAGATTACCCGAGTGCCATATGTGGATGAGATCATGATGAGGGATTAACATTTATATAATTTTAACTTTTTTTTATCTTGCAGTTAACTAACAATTGAAAGATAAAATTTCCCTCACAGGAAATACAGCTATTCTTCAAGCTTACATCAGTAAAAATTATAAATTGTCTACAAAATATTTGTTTTTTTTCACATTTGTAACAACATTGAAAACGGGGAACCAATTTACTAAGAGTTAAACTACACAGAATCCATATGCGCACAAACTAATATATATATATATATATATATATATATATATATATATATATATGCATTTATATATATATATATATATATATATATATATATATATATATATATATATATATATATATATATATTTATAATATGTGTACATATATATATATATATATATATATATATATATATATATATATATATATATATATATATATATATATATATATATATATATATATATATATATATATATATATATATATATATATATATATATATATATATATATATATATATGTATATATATATATATATATATATATATATATATTTATATATATATATATATATATATATATATATATATATATATATATATATATATATATATAGAAATAAATTTCTACCTCATACTTGGGATCGAACGCTAGCCCCTTCTAATGAAAGGCCAGGTCGAAACCAACCATGCCACGAGAGGCCATAAAAGGAAATCGAAACCTGACGCTAACTAGCTGTCCGAAGATTTACCTGGCGAGACATCAGTCTCTTACCAGCGAGTTTTACCCGATTTCCCCGGCCCACCACGTGACACAATTGGTAGTAATTCATTCAAATTACCCCTAATGAGTCAATATGGATAAATATCAACACAACATCGTGTTCAAATAGAAATAAATTTCTACCTCATACTTGGGATCGAACGCTAGCCCCTTCTAATGAAAGGCCAGGTCGAAACCAACCATGCCACGAGAGGCCATAAAAGGAAATCGAAACCTGACGCTAACTAGCTGTCCGAGGATTTACCTGGCGACACATCAGTCTCTTACGAGCGAGTTTTACCCGATTTCCCTGGCCCACCACGTGACACAATTGGTAGTAATTCATTCAAATTACCCCTAAGGAGTCAATATGGATAAATATCAACACAGCTTCGTGTTCAAATAGAAATAAATTTCTACCTCATACTTGGGATCGAACGCTAGCCCCTTCTATTGAAAGGCCAGGTCGAAACCAACCATGCCACGAGAGGCCATAAAAATAAATCGAAACCTGATGCTAACTAGCTGTCCGAGGATTTACCTGGCGAGACATCAGTCTCTTACGAGCGAGTTTTTACCCGATTTCCCCGGCCCACCACGTGACACAATTGGTAGTAATTCATTCAAATTTCCCCTAATGAGTCAATATGGATAAATATCAACACAACATCGTGTTCAAATAGAAATAAATTTCTACCTCATACTTGGGATCGAACGTTAGCCCCTTCTAATGAAAGGCCAGGTCGAAACCAACCATGCCACGAGAGGCCATAAAAGGAAATCGAAACCTGACGCTAACTAGCTGTCCGAAGATTTACCTGGCGAGACATCAGTCTCTTACCAGCGAGTTTTACCCGATTTCCCCGGCCCACCACGTGACACAATTGGTAGTAATTCATTCAAATTACCCCTAATGAGTCAATATGGATAAATATCAACACAACATCGTGTTCAAATAGAAATAAATTTCTACCTCATACTTGGGATCGAACGCTAGCCCCTTCTAATGAAAGGCCAGGTCGAAACCAACCATGCCACGAGAGGCCATAAAAGGAAATCGAAACCTGACGCTAACTAGCTGTCCGAGGATTTACCTGGCGAGACATCAGTCTCTTACCAGCGAGTAAGAAATCGGGTCCGTATTATGCTATAGTTCATCAACGTCAATGGAACAGTTTGTAATGATACTTTCGTGGCCTATCGCTCAGTGTGTAGTAACATACATTGACTACACACCCACCCTCTTAATTAATCGTCCCAAATTAATTACACTGTTCTTCGCAGACTTAAAACAGAGGGTTAAAGAATTATACCTGCTGCTATCACTGACCTCTTGAGTTGCTCCACTTGCTTCCCATAGTGCATAAAGAACACCTTGGATGACTACCACCCGTTGTACAAACAAGGATGTTCAAAGTCCATATAATTAAAGAATTTTTATGGAGGAGGCAACTTTCCTCGGATCATGACTAGTGGGTGTACTATCTGGGTCCGTTGTGCGAATAACACGGGTGATTTTCGCCCTTAGTTATAGATAACTTTGAACCCAGGGTTTCTCCTCTGAATAGCTGTCCTCCCATAAAGTCTGAAGTTCTATGAAGATAGACCTTTAGGCACTCCACTGGACATAGAGATGCATCTTCCTTCAGAGGGCAGATTCTCTAGGGACCCCACCTGTTGGTGGGTAGCTTGTTCTTGGTAAGAAACGTTGGGTCTGGAAATAGATTCAGTTCTCCCTCCAAGAACTGTACGTGGCCTTCCTCTCTAGAGAGAGCCACTAATTCACTAACTCTGGCCCCCAAAGCGAGTACAAGCAAAAATATGACTTTTAATTCAAAACCTTCTAAGCGCATTCCTCATTGTTCATTATTTATGCACAATGAGGAATCTTATCTAATGACTATGCAAAGGGTCTTTGGAGGTGCTGAAGGGCTAAGCCTAGCATGGGCCTTCATAATTCATGAAGAACGTCGTTAGAAAGGTCAACCTGTAAGGCATATAGTATCTGTCTCGTGAAGGCAGGCTTGCACAATAGTATTGTGTTGGCTGCTAAACCTTGCTCATGAAGGTGAATGAAGAATGATAAATAGGAATCGGTCTAGATTTCTTTTGGTTTCTTCGCCTTGTCAAAGGGTATCTGTTTCTTCCCTGAAGCCTTATAATATCTTCTGGTTTCCTCCAAAAGTCTAAACTGACTTTCAATACCAAATCTTTTTCATATCGCTAAGGAGAGACAGTCATAGGATGTAGGTTCCGTGTTTTTTGTGATGAAGCGAAGACAGTCGACTTCTGTGCTCGCTGAGACAGGGATGGATCCGGTAGCGGTACGAATTTTAGTAGTAGCTCCAATGCCAGAAGGAACCACACGCTATTTGGCCACTTGTGGGCCACTATTGCTGCTTTCCCTTTGAAGGATCTCAGCTTGTCGAGGACCTTCAAAAGGAGGTTGTGCTGAGGGAACAGATAAATACTGGACCATCTGTTCCAGTCTAGGGACATAGCGTCAACTGCCTCCGCTAGCGGATCATCGTATGGGGACACGTAATGATCTATTTTCATGTTGTCTTTCGTCGCAAAGAGGTCTATCTGCAGCTCCGGGACTTGACTCGAGATGAAGGAGAATGATCCTACGTCAAGGGACCATTCTGACTCTATTGGTGTAAACCAGGATAGAGCGTCCGCTGTCACATTGCGGAACCTTTGAATGTGAACTGCTGACAAGTGCCATTTCTTCCTTTCCGCCAAACGGAATATGGCCAACATCACTTGGTTGATTTGAGGTGACCTCGACCCTTGTCGATTCTGGCACCTCACTATCACCTCGCTGTCTAGAACCAATCTTATGTGGGTCGAGTGGCGGGAAGATACTTTCTTTGGTGTCAGAAGTACTGCCATGGCTTCTAGAAAGTTTATGTGAAATGACTTGAAAAGATTGGACCAAACTCCTTGGACTCTCTTCTGATGAGAGTGACCTCCCCAGCATTCCTTTGAAGCGTCTGTGTGGATAGTTACTGACGGGGGAGGAGGTTGAAGAAGTATTGATTTCTTCGATTGCTTGGCATTGGACCACGGCTTGAAAAGCATTCGCAGTCGAGTCGGTAGTGGTATTATTAGATCTCTTCGCGCGTTTGATGCGTATTTTCTCCAGACTCCTGTTGCATCCTTTAGCTGTGCTCTTAGCACTGGATCTGTTATCGAAGCAAACTGTAGAGAGCCCAGCACTCTCTCCTGTTCGCGTCTTGATATCCATTCGGATTTTAATAGGCTCTTGACAGATCCTGCCATTTCTTTCCTCTTCTTCCCAGGAATGGAAAGACGATGTAACTCCAAATTCCAGTGGATTCACAACTACTGAAATTTTTGAGCTGGAGAAAGTCGAGACTTTTTTATGTTGATCTTGAATCCCAGATGTTCCTAGAACTGGATCCCTATCTCAGAAGCTTGCATGCATTCCTTCCTGGATGTTGCCCACACCAGCCAGTTGTCCAAGTAAGCTACTACTTGGACCCCATTTAGGCGTAATTGATGGACGGCTGCGTTCGCAAGCTTCGTGAAAATCCTTGGGGCTATGTTTAGCCCGAAAGGCATGGATCTGAAGGCGTAAAGTTTTCTATATAACTTGAAGCCTAGGTAGGAGGAGAGGTGACGATTAATTTGAACGTGCCAATTAGCGTCAGAAAAGTCTCTAGAGACAGTATATGCTCTTCTGGGCAGTAGTGTGAGCATTCTGAACTTGTAGTTCTCTATGAACTTGTTGAGTGGTGACAAGTCTAGAATGACTCTGAGTTGTTCTGAGTCCTTCTTTGGAACACAAAACAGCCTTCCTTGGAATTTGATGGACTTAACTTTCCGGATTACTTTTTTGTCTAAGAGCTCTCGGACATATTCTTCCAGAACGGGGGTTGAGTGTTGGGAGAATTGAGGAAATTGAGGTGGAGGACTACTCCAGCTCCAACCTAGTCCATTCTCTATTAGGCTGTGGGCCCAGGGATTGAACGTCCAGCGATCCCTAAATAGCTGTAGTCTCCCTCCCACTGGAAGTATCTCACTTCTGCTGTTGTGGACCTGAGGCCTTGCCTCCTTGACCGCGTCCTCCCCTGGATCCCCTTCCTCTTGAAGGGCGTCTAGAAGAACCTCTGGCTGTTCCTCTAGCTTTCGAACGAAAGGAAGAAGTCTGCCTTTCGAAAGCTGGGTTAAAAACTGGCGACTGTGTCGCCACTTGCTGAGGTACCAGATGGTACGTGGTTGGAGGTTGTGCCACTATATGAGGCACCGCGGTCACAGGAAGTTGTTATTGTTGTTGCTGTCAGTAGGGTTTAGCCGGCCAAGAGGATGGCCTAGGCCTTTTTGTCTTCCTGGGTTGGGGACCCTCTTTCGGAAAAGACTTTCTCTTAAGATCTAAGCCCCACTTTTTGAGAATGTTCCTATTCTCTGTGGCGGCCTTGTCTACTACCTCTTTAACCACTTCGTTGGGAAAAAGGTCTTTACCCCAGATACGAGAGGAGATCAGTTTCCTCGATTCGTGCCTCACCGCAGCCAAGGCGAACACGAACTCTCTACAGGCTCTCCTAGCTTTAATAAAGCTATAGGGATCCTTCATAACTGTGGCCAGATGGGTTTTGGCCACTACCATGAACATGTCCTGGTTCTTGGGGTCACTTGCCATTTTTCATTGATGCCGCAAGTCTTTCCTTCGTCTCTTGCTCTGTGCGCAAGAGAACCTCCGACAGCTTTGGTAGTTCCTCACCAAACTGACGTTCAGCAATATCAGCTTCCAGCTTCCAGACTGAGAAGGTAAGGTGTACGTCCTTCCAGTCTTCTTGGTCCAAGGGCAAAGTTAGAGATAACGGCTTGCTGTCCTCCAAGGAGGGGCATGGTTTCCCTGCCTCCACCGCCTTTAAGGCTGCCTTATATCCCTTTTCCATGAAGGGAAAGGCTTTGGTAGGAGAGGCCACAAAGGAGGGGAGCTTCTTACTCAAGTCTGGCACCTTTGAGTTCGTGAAGCCCCTCTCTTTCATCGAGCTCGCTAATAACGCTTGAGCTTTACTATGGTAAAAAACTATGACCTCCTTCGGCTCCGTCTCCTCCTTTGAGGCTGCCTCCTTCCTAAGACGGACATAGCAGTCTGGATAAGAATCTTTGTTGGGCCAAAATTCCACCTCTTTCAGGGGAATTGCTCCGAAATTTTCTGATATCACGATCTTCCTGGTTGTTATTGGCATGTTTTCGGAAGATTGGTATCCGAGCACAAAGGAAGATCCTTCACGTTGAGTCGCTTCTGGGGCCCACGTGATGCTGCAAGTTTACGTATCTCCAGTTTCATTGCAGCTTCCTTCTCATCATTCTTCCTTTGAATTTGTTGGATCATCTCAACAATAGAAGAAAGAGTCCTTCCCAGTTCATCTGGGATAACAGACGATGTAGAGGGAACAGGTTCTGGGTACTGAACCTATGTAACCGACACCTCGTCGATTTCTTCCTCTTCTACTTGAGGAGCCTGGGACAGCTCCTCTTCCTGACCTTCTCCTAGAAGGTCCTTCTCTGAAGACTCCGACACCTCCGACATCTTATCGTCCAATTGGATGTCTTGAAGGGCAGCCGAGACTTCAGAATCTACCGTATTCTTGGCAGTTGGTATCTCCACCTGAGACTGAGGAATGACTGCATCAGTCGATGCTTTAGGGAAAAGGTATACCGTAATCTTCTCATTTGGAAGGTAGGGGCCAAGAGGTGTTTTTCTGAAAACCCCTCACCCAGGTTCGTAACTTTTCCCTGGCAGCATCCCTTGAATCCGTCGACTTAGGGTTGTCCAAAGCCTCGGTAATCAGGTTAGAACATACTGTA
>NC_090729.1:15121946-15151946 GCF_036898095.1 Palaemon carinicauda | reverse complement strand
GCCAAATAGTGTCGTAAAACTTTTGCTTTTTTAGTGTTGGAAAGTGTGTTTAGATGATCTGGCTACCCATGCGTGACTTTGTTTTTGTCAGATACGACGTAGTTATTGGTATATTGGGTATTTAACTGCGGTTGCCAATTTCTGTTTTTTTTCAATATTTGTAAACATTTACTACGTAGTAAGGAATTGCCGTATATTATTGATTTTTTTTTCATGTTTATGTGTTAGAAAGTGTGCCTTGATGGTTGGGCTAACACGTGCATGTCTTTTTTTTTATCTGAGATGCTGTATATTAGAATGTTGGGCATTTTTCCGCGAGTGCCCCTTTTTATTTGTTTTGCATTTTTTTGCTTGGTCATGTTACCGTAAGGAATTGGCAAGTAGTGTCGCAAAACTTATATTTTTAAATATTAAACTTAGCCGGTGAATATATAATAGCTGACGTCTCCGACAGCTCGACAGAATCCAAAAACTCGCGAGCGATCGCCATGAAGGTAGCGGGTGTGCCAACCAGCGCCGACTATCGGCCAGATACCGCATATACATGTAAACAGCTCCAGTTCTTCTCTGTCGGTTTCATCGACAAGTCGATTCCACTCGCTATTATGACCTCGAGTTTTCTACCGAATTGGTGAAGTACTTGGTTTTGGTTTTATTGCTTTCGCCGTGTTGGATTATTCAATACTATCCTCAAAAGAAATGCTTTTGAAAGGAGAGTAAAAGTGTTTTGCCCTTGCTCTTTTATCTCTGGTTTTTTCCATAGAGTAAAGATGGCCGACCCTTCCCTTAGTGTACGGAAGTGTGTTTTAGGCTTTTAGCAATTATCTTATCACGTTATAAATTGTTGTTGTTAATTATAGATTTTCCTCTATATATTTTATATCTCACTCGCCTTTATTAGGCCTCTTCGATTAGCTTTCCATTTATACTAAACATCAAGATAAATTTTATGTTTTGTTTATATGCGGCCTTACCTATTCCTCCCCTAGTCCGAGAGTAGGCGGTCCTAACTTGGAAACCGAAGTTAAACAACGTTGAGCCCATTCAACTTTTATTTTCGTTAAGTTTAAATCATTTGCTCTGTAAGAGTTATGAAATGAATATTTTTTAGTAGATATTTTATGAAAGATTTTCTTTGAGTAGTCTTCGTGCTGTTTCAAAGATGAACTAACGTTTGGTTTATATATGCTACGCAGTTTGCGCTCTATCGTTACGATAGAGAAAGAGAGAATCACGGTTTCACTTTGCAGAAAGAGTAAATCAATTTTGACGTTTTGTTCATTCTTCTTTCAAACTGAAGTGTTTTAAATACTAATTTAAAGGAACTTGTTAATTTTCAATTTCTTAGTCCTTTCAGTTTTTTCCTTTGGTCAAATAACCTGTTTATTGACGAAGGGTGAGTGGGCATTTCTCTTCTGTGTGAAATCAAGAGAGAGAGAGAGAGAGAGACGGAGAGAGAGAGGAAGAGAGAACGATCCGATCTTTATTCTCGTCCCAAGTAAGGAGTTTGGGAGCGAGTAACGTTGTTCTCGATTCAGTTATTTTTTTTTTTTACTCTCGTCCTAAGTCTCTGTACGGAGAGAAAGGATAAAACGTTTTTAGTTTTTATTCTCGTCCCAAGGCACTGTACGATGAGAGATTGAAAACGTAGTCTCTAATGAACTAGTGTTTAGTCTCCTCCCCAGTCACTGATCCTTTTTAACTTTATATATTTCCGTTTTATTCGATATATATGTTTACTGATTTTTGCTTGTACTAATGTGCTTACATTATACGACTCATTTCGCAATTATAACCTTTTGATGTAAGGGAGAATTGCGTGCTTCAGGTAGAAATCAGTTTTATTCATGCCTAATGTAAAATTATTGAAAAATACGATATCAGTGAAGTAAGTGCAAAAACAGAAAATCGTAGTGATAAAGTGATAATTGCGCAAAGTGTTTTTTAGTGTTGCGACCGAGGGTTCGTCTGTTCGTGCTTGTCGTTCACCTAGTCCGAGACCTCTTTCAGGCTCCCATGCTCCAGGGAGAAGTAATGTCGTAGGACTTATGGGGACGAGAGGCTTTAACCAACGAACAGACGTTCCCTCTATGGTATCGGGTGTGTCTCGCAAGATCGCCCCTACCATAAGACGAGCGAGGCTGTTTTCTCCTCGTCATCCAAAGGCTTCTCGCAAAAGAAACCTTGGAGCAAAGTTTCTAGACCCTTAAAGCGGAAGTCAGTCTCTTCAGGACAGGTCCAGCGTCCTGGCTGTAGCCATGGGGACAGCTCTGACCCTTTGCAGTCGTCGGAAGACGGTTCGCCTATTAAACGCAAGCGTAACACGGGGTCCGAGGGTCGCGGTAAAGGCAATGTTTTGCCAACACAGACGTTACCGTCGTCTCGGCCCGTTCCGACTCCCGTTGATCCTAAATGGGTTGTCCTGCAGGACATGCAAACTAAGCTTGCCTCCCTTATGGAGAAGTATGACGTTGAGCAGGTTCACAATGAACCTTTGCTTTCGAGTCGCCGTTACGCTAAACGAGACTCTGGCCGTCAGCCGCCCGAACGAGCATTTACTCGTCCTTTTGACATTATGAAACGTGATGTCGGTAGTTTTTTCACGTCAGTCACGTGACTTGGATCCTCACTCGCTGCAGTCCCGTGTTGACTTTCAGCCGCTGCCGCAGCCTCGTGTTGACGTTCAGCCACTGCCGCAGTCTCGTGTTGACGTTCAGGACGTTCGCCAACCAGCTCAGTTGCCTTGTTTTGACGTTGAGCGTCAAGCACCGCAGTCAAGGGTTGTTTTGACTGCTCAGTCTAGGCAGTCAAGGCAGTCTCGACTTGACATCGAGCGTCCATCAACTCCTGTTGTTGTTACTGGTCAGTCCTTTCAGCAGCGACATGACGTCGCTTCCTTGACTGCTACTGCTGCTCCTTTGCGTGTGGACTTTGCCTGTCAAGCATTGCCACCGCGGCAGGTCTCTCCTTTTCATGAGACTCGGCAATTGTCGGACGAGGTTCCTTCAGATGAGGAAGTTGCTGATCCCCCTCCTACTGATATTCCCTTGGGGACTTTGTCAGACGGAGAGGAGCCTAAAGCTGCTCAGCCCTCTTTGGACTTTAAATAAATCATGCTGATTTTTAAGGATCTTTGTCCGGACCATTTTGTAACTGCTGCTCCTCGTTCGCCTAAACGTCAGAGTTTACACTAGGCCTAGCTACTTCGAAGCCGTTGTTTTCTAAGCTAGTGCTCTCTCGCTCTTCTAAGAGAGCTTTACGTTTGCTAGGCGACTGGTTGATCACCAGGAGGAGTTTGGGGGAGACAGCCTTTGCTTTCCCTCCTTTTAAACTGGCTCATAGAGCGAGCGTCTGGTTGACACAGGAGAAGTTCTCGGCTTGGGAGTTCCTGCCTCTGCCCAGAGAGACTTCTCAAGCCTCATAGACTCTCCCCGGCGCCTGGCCATGAGACGCTCCAAGATTTTATGGTCGGCTTCAGAGCTAGAAGATCTCCTGTTAGGAGTTTTTCGAGCGTTTGAAGTTTTGCTGTACAATTATGTCATGCATGAACAAGGCTATCAGGGATGGCTCCAATGATCTGACAGCCACGTTCTCTGCAGGAACAAGACTATCAGGGATGGCTCCAATGATCTGGCAGCCACGTTCACTGCAGGAGTACTTAAGATGTAAGTGCGCTCAATGTGTTCATTGTCAAGACAAACTCCACGATGAAGACTACCAAGCTGTCTTGACAGCATTAAGGGAAGGCGACTGGATGGTCTCTCTCGACCTTCAGGATGCATACTTCCACTTCCCGAATCATCTGAGGTTTGTGGACGGGAAAGTAATGTACCACTGTCGAGCACTGTACTCCGACCTCATTCCTGCTCCTCTTGTTTTTACAAGGCCCTTGCAAAATGTAGCAAGCTTTCTACATTTTTTGAGGATTCAGAGCCTCCCTTTATTTTGACGACTGAATAATCAGGGCGTCGTCATTATATCGCTGTCTGGAGAGCCTCTAATGGACATTAGACCTAACCAAGGAGCTAGGTCTCATAGTGAACGTAGAGAAGTCGTAACTTACAGTACCCCATCCCAGACTATTCTTTTTTTAGGAATGGAGATACAGTGTCTGATTTTTCAGCCCTTTTTGTCTCCCACAAGAATGGAACAAGCTCTGTTAAAAGTCCTTCACTTGCAAGAGAAAAACAGTTGCTCTGTAAGAGTTTGAACTAGCTTCGTGGGAACTCTTTCATCGCTGGAGTAGTTTATCTCTCTGGGGAGACTCAACCTATGCCCTTTCCGATTTCACCTAAAACATTGGAACAAGGAGAAGGGCTTAGTGAGTATCTCTTTCCCAATCTCCAACTCAGTCTAGACATGTCTGACTTGGTGGGACAGCAACATCAGACTTCGAGAAGGTCTTTCTCTTGCGATCAAGAACCCAAACCATGTGTTGTTTTCAGATGCATCGGATTTGGGTTAGGGAGCTCCACTGAGCAGTCTGGAAGGCTCGGGTCTTTGATCCACGGATCAGAAGGAACTCCATTTAAGGCAGTAACATCTCTCCTTTGGCGAGATTTGTACAAGGAAATGAATGTCTTAGCGGACGGCCTCAGCAGAAGAGGACAAGTCATCTCCATGGAGTGGACGTTGCATAAGACTGTGTGCGAGAGGCTATGGATGACATGGGGTCAACCCACCATAGATCTTTTTGCGACTCTCTCTGACAAAGAGGCTCTCGACTTACTGCTTTCCAGTTCCAGATCCAGAGGCAGCCCACATAGACGCTTTCCTGCTGGACTGGTCTCACCTGGACGTTTATGCCTTTCCACCTTTCAAGATCCTAGACAAGGTGCTGCAGAAGTTCACCTCTCACGAAGGGACCAGGTTGACATTGGTTGCTCCACTCTGGCCCGCGAGAGAGTGGTTCACAGAGGTACTTCAATGGCTGGTAGACGTTCCAAGGAGTCTACCTTTAAGGATGGATCTCTTACAGCAGCCCCACGTAAGGAGTCTTCATCAAAGCCTCCCCACGCTTCGTCTGACTGCCTTCAGACTATCGAAAGACTCTCAAGAGCTCGAGGATTTTCGAAGGAGGCAGCCAGAGCGATTGCGAGAGCTAGGAGAGCATCTACCATCAAGGTCTACCAGTCGAAGTGGGAAGTCTTTAGAGACTGGTGCAAGTCATCATCCATTTCCTCTTCCAGTACCTCTGTATCCCAAATTGCAGACTTTCTCCTACATCTGAGAAATGTTCGCTCCCTCTCAGCGCCCACTATTAAGGGCTACAGGAGCATGTTGGCGTCTGTGTTCAGACATAGAGGCTCAGATCTGTCCAATAATAAAGATCTCCAAGATCTCCTTAAGTCCTTCGAGACCTCTAAGGAGCGTCGTATGGCAACTCCTGGATGGAACTTAGATGTGGTCCTAAGGTTCCTAATGTCCGACAGGTTTGAGCCATTACATTCAGCCTCCCTGAAGGATCTCACCCTCAAGACGCTTTTCTTATGGTGCTTGGATTCGGCTAAAAGGGTCAGTGAGATCCATGCCTTCAGTAGGAACATCAGCTTTTCTACAGATAAAGCCACATGTTCACTTCAGCTTGGTTTTCTTGGCCAAAAATGAACTGCCTTCTCGTCCTTGGCCTAAGTCATTTGATATACCTTGCCTGTCAGAGATCGTAGGCAACGAGCTTGAAAGAGTGCTGTGTCCAGTTAGAGCTCTGAAGTTTTATTTAGCTCGGACTAAATCCTTACGAGGTGGATCTGAGGCCATATGGTGCTCAGTTAAGAAGCCTTCATTGCCTATTTCAAAGAATGCTTTGTCATATTTTATTAGATTTTTAATCCGAGAGGCTCATTCTCACTTGAGTGAAAAAGATCGTTGCTTGCTTAAGGTTAAGACGCACGAAGTAAGAGCTATAGCAACTTCCGTGGCCTTTAAGCAAAACAGATCTCTGCGAAGTATTATGAACGCGACCTTTTGGAGAAGCAAGTCGGTATTCGCGTCATTTTACTTAAAAGATGTCCACACTCTTTATGAGGACTGCTACACACTGGGTCCATTCGTTGCAGCGAGTGCAGTAGTGGGTAAGGGTTCTACCACTACATTCCCTTAATTCCAATATCCTTTTAATCTTCTCTTGAAATGTTTTTAATTGGGTTGTACGGAAGGCTAAGAAGCCTTTCGCATCCTTTTTGATTTGGCGGGTGGTCAAATGTCATTTCTTGAGAGCGCCCAGATTAAGGGTTTTGATGAGGTCCTGTTGTATGGGTTGTCGCCCTGGATACTTCAGCTCCTGGGAGTCTTTCAGCATCCTAAGAGGATGGCTGGGCTTCGTGAGGAAAGCAGACTAACAAGGCAGAGTAATCGTTAGAGTCAGCTTCCTTACCAGGTACCTATATTTATTTGGGTTTTGTTATGATATAACTGTCAAAAACTCTAAGCATATACGCCGTAAACTGTATTAATACTGGTCTCTACACACCACCATGGGTGTGAATCAGCTATTATATATTCACCGGCTAAGTTTAATATTTAAAAAGGATATTTTGATTATAAAATAAATTTTTGAATATACTTACCCGGTGAATATATAAATTAAAGGCCCCCCCTTCCTCCCCGATAGAGACCCAGCAGGATAAGAAGAACTGGAGCTGTTTAAATGTATATGCGGTATCTGGCCGATAGTCGGCGCTGGTGGGCACACCCGCTACCTTCATGGCGATCGCTCGCGAGTTTTTGGATTCTGTCGAGCCGTCGGAGACGTCAGCTATTATATATTCACCGGGTAAGTATATTAAAAAATTTATTTTATAATCAAAATATCATTTTTATAGTGTTGGAAAGTGTTTCTAGATGATCTGGCTACCCATGCCTATTTCTTTTTAGCCAGATATAGCGTATATATAGGTATGTGTTCGATTTTCCTGTGATTGCCATTTTTTCGTTTTTTCCCATTTCTTTCAAAATTACTACGTACTAAGGAACTATCACAGAGTAATGATTCATTTAGATGTTTATTTGTCGGAAAATGTACCTTGATGGTTTGCCTAGCACGTGGCTGAAATTTTTTTTTCTGAAATGCGTATAATAAAATGTTGGCCATTTTCCCGCGAGTGCCCCTTTTTATTTGTTTTTCCTTTTTTTACTTAGTCATGTTACCGTAAGGAATTGGCAAGTAGTGTCGCAAAACTTGTATTTTTATAGTGTTGGAAAGTGTTTCTAGATGATCTGGCTACCCATGCCTATCTTTTTTTTTTAGCCAGATATGGCGTATATATAGGTATGTGTTCAATTTTCCTGTGATTGCCATTTTTTCGTTTTTTCCCATTTCTTTCAAAATTACTACGTACTAAGGAACTATCACAGAGTTATGATTCATTTATATGTTTATTTGTCGGAAAATGTGCCTTGATGGTTTGCCTAGCACGTGGCTGAAATTTTTTTTCTTCTGAAATGCCGTATATTAGAATGGCCATTTTTCCGCGAGTGCCCCTTTTTATTTGTTTTGCATTTTTTTGCTTAGTCATGTTACCGTAAGGAATTGGCAAGTAGTGTCGCAAAACTTATAATTTTATAGTGTTGGAAAGTGTTTCTAGATGATCTGGCTACCCATGCCTATCTTTTTTTTTAGCCAGATATGGCGTATATATAGGTATGTGTTCGATTTTCCTGTGATTGCCATTTTTTCGTTTTTTCCCATTTCTTTCAAAATTACTACGTACTAAGGAACTATCACAGAGTAATGATTCATTTAGATGTTTATTTGTCGGAAAATGTGCCTTGATGGTTTGCCTAGCACGTGGCTGAATTTTTTTTCTTCTGAAATGCCGTATATTAGAATGTTAGCCATTTTTCCGCGAGTGCCCCTTTTTATTTGTTTTGCATTTTTTTGCTTAGTCATGTTACCGTAAGGAATTGGCAAGTAGTGTCGCAAAACTTATATTTTTATAGTGTTGGAAAGTGTTTCTAGATGATCTGGCTACCCATGCCTATCTTTTTTTTAGCCAGATATGGCGTATATATAGGTATGTGTTCGATTTTCCGGTGATTGCCATTTTTTCGTTTTTTCCCATTTCTTTCAAAATTACTACGTACTAATGAACTATCACAGAGTAATGATTCATTTAGATGTTTATTTGTTGGAAAATGTGCCTTGATGGTTTGCCTAGTACGTGGCTGAATTTTTTTTTTTCTGAAATGCCGTATATTAGAATGTTGGCCATTTTTCTGAGAGTGCCCCTTTTTATTTGTTTTGCATTTTTTTGCTTAGTCATGTTACCGTAAGGAATTGGCAAGTAGTGTCGCAAAACTTGTATTTTTATAGTGTTGGAAAGTGTTTCTAGATGATCTGGCTACCCATGCCTATCTTTTTTTTTTAGCCAGATATGGCGTATATATAGGTATGTGTTCAATTTTCCTGTGATTGCCATTTTTTCGTTTTTTCCCATTTCTTTCAAAATTACTACGTACTAAGGAACTATCACAGAGTAATGATTCATTTATATGTTTATTTGTCGGAAAATGTGCCTTGATGGTTTGCCTAGCACGTGGCTGAAATTTTTTTTCTTCTGAAATGCCGTATATTAGAATGGCCATTTTTCCGCGAGTGCCCCTTTTTATTTGTTTTGCATTTTTTTGCTTAGTCATGTTACCGTAAGGAATTGGCAAGTAGTGTCGCAAAACTTATAATTTTATAGTGTTGGAAAGTGTTTCTAGATGATCTGGCTACCCATGCCTATCTTTTTTTTAGCCAGATATGGCGTATATATAGGTATGTGTTCGATTTTCCTGTGATTGCCATTTTTTTGTTTTTTCCCATTTCTTTCAAAATTACTACGTACTAAGGAACTATCACAGAGTAATGATTCATTTAGATGTTTATTTGTCGGAAAATGTGCCTTGATGGTTTGCCTAGCACGTGGCTGAATTTTTTTTCTTCTGAAATGCCGTATATTAGAATATTTGCCATTTTTCCGCGAGTGCCCCTTTTTATTTGTTTTGCATTTTTTTGCTTAGTCATGTTACCGTAAGGAATTGGCAAGTAGTGTCGCAAAACTTATATTTTTATAGTGTTGGAAAGTGTTTCTAGATGATCTGGCTACCCATGCCTATCTTTTTTTTAGCCAGATATGGCGTATATATAGGTATGTGTTCGATTTTCCGGTGATTGCCCTTTTTTCGTTTTTTCCCATTTCTTTCAAAATTACTACGTACTAAGGAACTATCACAGAGTAATGATTCATTTAGATGTTTATTTGTCGGAAAATGTGCCTTGATGGTTTGCCTAGTACGTGGCTGAATTTTTTTTTTCTGAAATGCCGTATATTAGAATGTTGGCCATTTTTCAGCGAGTGCCCCTTTTTATTTGTTTTGCATTTTTTTGCTTAGTCATGTTACCGTAAGGAATTGGCAAGTAGTGTCGCAAAACTTGTATTTTTATAGTGTTGGAAAGTGTTTCTAGATGATCTGGCTACCCATGCCTATCTTTATTTTTAGCCAGATATGGCGTATATATAGGTATGTGTTCGATTTTCCTGCGATTGACACTTTTTCGTTTTTTCCCATTTCTTTCAAAATTACTACGTACTAAGGAACTATCACAGAGTAATGATTCCTCTAGATGTTTATTTTTTCGGAAAATTTTGTTTACTTCTTTTTTGATTGAATATCATCAAATTTTTTTAGCTGAAATATTATATTGTTTTACATTTTTTTTCGATTTTATTTCCCTTCAAAAAAAAATTTTTGGGTCAGAATTTTAATTTTATAGTCGTAAAATAATCGACAATTATCCAGCAACCCACCATACAATTTTTATGCATATCTAAGAATAATTAGATTAGTAAATAACACCTTGAAATTGACATACCCTTCCTACATTTCAAGTGGCAGATTAGGGAGTCTGAGTCAGTGTGGTTGGCGGCCATTTTGTGGACATATCCGAAGCGTAAGTTGCCCTATCTATATATATTCTTGTTCCCTATAGAATTTGTGATATTTTGGTATATTTTTACCTGCATAAATATCATATTATATATTAAATATATGTATTTCTTTACGAAATTTCTAAGTACTCAAAAAATTACCTTTAGATATGGCCCCTGATATAAATGTAATTTACAAAATAATGAAGATTTTTTTACATATTTCTATTTTAGGATAACATATGTTTATTCCCTAAAAAAATTACCCACTTCCTATTTCATTTGGGTACCCAAAAAAATTCATGAAATTTGGACAAATTTTTTTGGCCAAAAAAAGTTACCCTTTTTTTCTCATTCCAGATCTTCACCTCCATGGGTCTGACTTCATCCAAAATACATCAAGATGTGTCCTAAACATTCAAGAATCAATTCCTAAATGGATTTGTGTATATATGTATAAACTTTTTTTTATGAATTTTTATATAAGGTCTTTTTTTTTCTACTTAATTTTTTAGAATATTTATAATAAATAGTTTTTCTGCAGATGAGTAGTATTTATCTTTACAGTTGTTTTAAGCATTCATTGAAGTTTTTTTTTGGCAAAAGAAAAAAGGAGGTTACTGCAAAAACTGATTTTTCAAGAATTTTTTTTGGCGTCGGGGTCGCGCGCTTTCAAGTATACCCTTAAAGGGGTGTCCGAGGAGCGTACCTATCCAGGGATATACTGTACATATATATACATATATATATATATATATATATATATATATATATATATATATATATATATATATATATATATATATATATATATATATATATATATATATATATATATATATACATATATATATATATATATATATATATATATATATATATATATATATATATATATATATATATATATATATATATATATATATATATATATATGTATATATATACACACACACATATATATATATATATATATATATATATATATATATATATATATATATATATATATATATATATATTTATATATATATATATTATTAAATGCTGAGCTACAACCCAAGTTGGAAAAGCAGGATGCTATTAGCCCAGGGGCCCCAACAGGGAAAATAGCCCAGTGAGGAAAGGAAATAAGGAAATAAGGAAAAATAGAACATTTTAGGAATAGTAACAATATTAAAATAAATATTTCCTATTTAAACTATAAAAACTTTAACAGAACCAGAGGAAGAGAAACTAGATAGAAAAGTGAGCCCAAGTGTACCCTCAAGCAAGAGAACTCTAATTCAAGGCAGTGTAAGACCATGGTACAGAGGCTATGGCACTACTCAAGAATAGAGAACAATGGTTTGATTTTGGAGTGTCCTTCTCCTAGAAGAGCTGCTTACCATAGCTAAAGAGTCTTTTCTACCGTTACAAAGAGGAAAGTAGCCACTGAAAAATTACAGTGCAGTTGTTAACCCCTTGGGTGAAGAAGAATTGTCTAGTAATCACAGTGTTGTCAGGTGTATGAGGACAGAGGAGAATCTGTAAAGGATATATATATATATATATATATATATATATATATATATATATATATATATATATATATATATATATATATATATATATATATATATACGGATTTTGAGCGAAGCGAAAAATCTACTTTTGGGTGAGGTAGCCATGTCGTCCTGATAGACGTTCCTAAAAGGTAGCTTCCTAGGGTATATTTGACTACAGTAGAGTGATATTCCCAGGGAATTTTACCTGAAGGTATCCAAAAATCTAACAACTATAGCGAATATCCCTAAATAAATCTCACAGGGATATCGCATAATATCAGAGGACGTATTCTTGACACGTCACATAGCTAACTTCACCCCGAACAGTATTAACGCTTCGAGGGGTTACAGTGACAAGAATCTGAAACGAAAATGAAAAGATTGCCTCTCATAAGGCATCTCTGCTATTCTGTTTGCAGTGTGTGTCTGATGAAAGCGGTAGCGCCCTCTTTATTCTTTGTAGCGATATACGAGGTGCTACAGATACTGTATTATAGGGAGGGGTCGATAAGCCTTTTTACAATAAAAGGAAGGGCGGGTCCATCAGGACGACATGGCTACCTCACCCAAAAATAGATTTTTCGCTTCACTCAAAATCCGTTTTTTGGTGCCATACTCTCAAGAAAATATTTTCCTGGTCCGTCTAGACCTAGAGACCTATGATGTTACCGTCATACATCATTTCATCTAAGCATGAAATATGTTAGTGCTTCCTGCCCCTTACAGGGATGAGTCATACTAGACTCTGGAAAAAGTTTTGAAGAGTACATAATGACTATGGATGACAAAATGACAAGCTTGTATAGTGGTCTTGCCCTATACATTATAAAGCAAAGTTTGTATAAGAGTCACCAATGTCAGTATGAATTTCTGACATATTGGATCACAGTTGTATCCGCATAAGAACAGATTTTGCATCTCTACCACCATCCCCTTAGGGTACAACGTCAACCCTTCCTAAGGGAGGGTTAAAGTGAGTAGACTTTTGCTTGAATCAGGGAACAATCTTAAAAGACATACTATGATAAAAATATCCATATTTTAATCTTAATGCTCAGTACATTTCTAATAAAATGAGTGTGGGCAAATAAGACACAGGGTTCACTATGCACTAGTTTATTAAAATTTAATAAACATACATATCAGATCAACATTTATAAAATTTATAAAATGTGGATGATATCCGTTAAAGCATAAAGAATACAGTCAACAGAAAGTATTGTTTTGTCTACCAGGAAACAGATTTGCCACTTTAATTGAATTATCAATAATAATGATACAGTCTGTATACTGTTTTTTTATACTAGCGTAAGAAACGCTTAGCACAAGTGTCTGTATTATGCTATAGTTCATCAACGTCAATGGAACAGTTTGTAATGATACTTTCGTGGCCTATCGCTCAGTGTGTAGTAACATACATTGACTACACACCCACCCTCTTAATTAATCGTCCCAAATTAATTACACTGTTCTTCGCAGATTTAAAACAGAGGGTTAAAGAATTCTACCTGCTGCTATCACAGACCTCTTGAGTTGCTCCACTTGCTTCCCATAGTGCATAAAGAACACCTTGGATGACTACCACCCGTTGCACAAACAAGGATGTTCAAAGTCCATATAATTAAAGAAATTTTATGGAGGATGCAACTTTCCTCGGATCATGACTAGTGGGTGTACTGTCTGGATCCGTTGTGCGAATAACACGGGTGATTTTCGCCCTTAGTTATAGATAACTTTGAATCCAGGGTTTCTCCTCTGAATAGCTGTCCTCCCATAAAGTCTGAAGTTGTATGAAGATAGACCTTTAGGCACTCCACTGGACATAGAGATGCATCTTCCTTCAGAGGGCAGATTCTCTAGGGACCCCACCTGTTGGTGGGTAGCTTGTTCTTGGTAAGAAACGTTGGGTCTGGAAATAGATTCAGTTCTCCCTCCAAGAACTGGACGTGGCTTTCCTCTCTAGAGACAGCCACTAATTCACTAACTCTGGCCCCCAAAGCGAGTACAAGCAAAAATATGACTTTTAATTCAAAACCTTCTAAGCGCATTCCTCATTGTTCATTATTTATGCACAATGAGGAATCTTATCTAATGACTATGCAAAGGGTCTTTGGAGGTGCTGAAGGGCTAAGCCTAGCATGGGCCTTCATAATCCATGAAAAACGTCGTTAGAAAGGTCGACCTGTAAGGCATATAGTATCTGTCTAGTCAAGGCAGGCTTGAACAATGGTATTGTGTTGGCTGCTAAACCTTGCTCATGAAGTTGAATGAAGACTGATAAATAGGAATCGGTCTAGATTTCTTTTGGTTTCTTCGCCTTGTCAAAGGGTATCTGTTTCTTCCCAGAAGCCTTATAATATCTTCTGGTTTCCTCCAAAAGTCTAAACTGACTTTTAATACCAAATCTTTTTCTCATCGCTAAGGAGAGACAATCATAGGATGTAGGTTCCGTGTTTTTTGTGATGAAGCGAAGACAGTCGACTTCTGTGCTCGCTGAGACAGGGATGGATCCGGTAGCGGTACGAATTTTAGTCGTAGTTCCAATGCCAGAAGGAACCACACGCTATTTGGCCACTTGTGGGCCACTATTGCTGCTTTCCCTTTGAAGGATCTCAGCTTGTCGAGGACCTTCAAAAGGAGGTTGTGCGGAGGGAACAGATAAATACTGGACCATCTGTTCCAGTCTAGGGACATAGCGTCCACTGCCTCCGCTAGCGGATCATCGTATGGGGACACGTAATGATCTATTTTCATGTTGTCTTTCGTCGCAAAGAGGTCTATCTGCAGCTCCGGGACTTGACTCGAGATGAAGGAGAACGATCCTACGTCAAGGGACCATTCTGACTCTATTGGTGTAAACCTGGATAGAGCGTCTGCTGTCACATTGCGGAACCCTTGAATGTGAACTGCTGACAAGTGCCATTTCTTCCTTTCCGCCAAACGGAATATGGCCAACATCACTTGGTTGATTTGAGGTGACCTCGACCCTTGTCGATTCAGGCATCTCACTATCACCTCGCTGTCTAGAACCAATCTTATGTGGGTCGAGTGGCGAGGAGATACTTTCTTTAGTGTCAGAAGTACTGCCATGGCTTCTAGAAAGTTTATGTGAAATGACTTGAAAAGATTGGACCAAACTCCTTGGACTCTCTTCTGATGAGAGTGACCTCCCCAGCATTCCTTTGAAGCGTCTGTGTGGATAGTTACTGACGGGGGAGGAGGTTGAAGAAGTATTGATTTCTTCGATTGCTTGGCATTGGACCACGGCTTGAAAAGCATTCGCAGTTGAGTCGGTAGTGGTATTATTAGATCTCTTTGCCCGTTTGATGCGTATTTTCTCCAAACTCCTGTTGCATCCTTTAGCTGTGCTATTAGCACTGGATCTGTTATCGAAGCAAACTGTAGAGAGCCCAGCACTCTCTCCTGTTCGCGTCTTGATATCCGTTTGGATTTTAATAATCTCTTGACAGATCCTGATATTTCTTTCCTCTTCTTCCCAGGAATGGAAAGTCGATGTAACTCCCAATTCCAGTGGATTCACAACCACTGAAATTTTTGAGCTGGGGAAAGTCGAGACTTTTTTATGTTGATCTTGAATCCCAGATGTTCCTAGAACTGGATCACTATCTTAGAAGCTTGCATGCATTCTGTCCTGGATGCTGCCCACACCAGCCAGTCGTCCAAGTAGGCTACTACTTGGACCCCCTTTAGGCGTAATTGATGGACGGCTGCGTTCGCAAGCTTTGTGAAAATCCTTGGGGCTATGTTTAGCCCGAAAGGCAAAAGGGAAGATCCTTCACGTTGAGTCGCTTCTGGGGCCCACGTGATGCTGCAAGTTTACGTATCTCCAGTTTCATTGCAGTTTCCTTCTCACCATTCTTCCTTTGAATTTGTTGGATCATCTCAACAATAGAAGAAAGAGTCCTTCCCAGTTCATCTGGGATAGCAGACGATGTGGACGTAACAGGTTCTGGGTTCGGAACCGATGTAACCGACACCTTGTCGATTTCTTCCTCTTCTACTTGAGGAGCCTGGGACAGCTCCTCTTCCTGACCTTCTCCTAGAAGGTCCTTCTCTGAAGACTCCGACACCTCCGACATCTTATCGTCCAATTGGATGTTTTGAAGAGCGGCCGAGACTTCAGAATCTACCGTATTCTGGGCAGTTGGTATCTCCACCTGAGGCTGAGGAATGACTGCATCAGTCGATGCTTTAGGGAAAAGGTATACCCTAATCTTCTCATTTTGAAGGTAGGGGCCAAGAGGTGTTTTTCTGAAAACCCCTCACCAAGGTTCGTAACTTTTCCCTGGCAGCATCCCTTGAATCCGTCGACTTAGGGTTGTCCAAAGCCTCGGTAATTAGGTTAGAACATACTGTACAAACCTGACGGTCCCAATACCGGAGATCACTTCTGGAGGCTCCACATGCTGCGTGCCTCCTGCAAAACTGATGTCCACAGAAGTTCTTACTGCGGACATTACAGAACACACTCCCGCACTTTGGATGGTCCTCTTATAAAGAGAAGAAAAATTCATGAGTATCAAGTGAATGCTTTTCACTTATATTAAAACATGTAGCTTACACAGTAAAGCTATAAAAGAAAAAAGGAAAGACACATACTTGTATTTCCAGTCCAGTCAATTGCTGTAACCTCACAAGATATTAAAACTAAGGTTAATTCTATTCTAGAATACCTTATGTAATTTCCTAAACATGAAATTTAAGGTGTAGTTCACAACTTGAAATAAAGTTTTAATATACGGGATAGAATGAATACAGAAAGAACTCACTTTCTATACATTGTACGGTCTCGACAAAAGGCTGTACAAGATAACATTAAGTATGTTGAAGAACTTTAGTGTTATCACAAACTCTGTACTGTAGTTTTATTAATGCAGTGTGTACTACACTACAAATATAGTAACTACTGTACATCGCATGCTGTTGTGCCGGCCGGTATTTACCCCTGTGTAGTTCAAAGATATACTACCTTTAACTAATAGGCGGTAGGTCACTGGTTTGCAAATGTGTGCCGGCAGCTGAAAACATTAACACCCGGCTGCCGGCTGTTAATCGTAGTGGCCAGCAAATTTCGGGATGTGTTTCCACTGCCGGTAGGCAAAGGTAGCAAATACCATGCCTGCCGGAAGTGGCTTAGAACCAGAGAACCTCCACCTGCCCGGCTGCCAGCTGTTAAGCCGGCAGGCTGGGTAGGGGTACAACACATTAGTCAGAGAAACAGTATGCATGTAAGGTTATAAGGTGGCATTGCCCTACGACCTTCCATCCAAAAAGAGTGAATTTATGGAAGGGGAGAATGTAGCATTCAGGCTTCCAAGGAATCCATAGCCTTCTGGACTCTACCGGCGGACATAGAAGGGAGACCAAGGGAGGTCTGGGGTTCACTCTGCAAAGAAAAAGGGGTCTCTGCTGGCAGACACGTAATTGCCGGACGGCAGAGAGCTGAGCCAGTCCTCCATCCTAACTTTTACTAGGTACGGAAGTAGGACTGCGGCCAAAGATGCAATGGCTAGGCCATCACTAAGAAAGAGAAGTGGGGGGGAAGGGATAAGGGTCCTATAAACTTCGTTCTAGCAAGAGACACACTCAGCAGTTAGGGAAGCTCATCCTAATCTAGAGTTGTCTATTAGGGAGGAAGACTGGCAATACTTGCTATCCTCCTCCCAACCAGAACAAAGTTAGGTGCAATTATTTCGCCAGGCAACAGACCAAACTCATTCTCCAGCCCGAGAAAAACAACACAGGACAGTCTGCTAGACCACTAGAGGAAGGAATCATCTCGTACAGAATCCTTCAGACGTGGACTAAGGAAGCAAAGCTTCCTGTGTCCGCACCTAACCTAGCAAAGGAAACTCATTCTCTATGCTAGGAAGAAGCAGACCACAGACTAAAAACTCTGATGTTCTGCCCTAACCCAAAAAACCAGTCACTCTGGTTATCAGGTCAGGAAAGACATATCCTAGTATAGTTATACCTGAATATTATTCAGATAGAACCGCTAGGATTAAGCCTAAGGCTTACTCAGAGCTCAGAGGGAGAGAGGGATTGAACTTAGTCTGCGGAGGAGAAAAGAACAATCGGGGATGTGCGAAAGTATACTACTGTACCAGAGGCTACTAGCCTAGGTGCGGTGAGAATCGATTACCTAAATCACCGAAACTCTCTCGTATACAATCTTGGAAAGAAAATTCAACAATATCTTACATGTATAAAATATTTGCCTATAGCTTCAATAACATAACACTCGAAAAACTTATATCATGCATGAAAGTACTAGGGCCAGACGCCTAGGCTACTTAGCCTCGCGAAGGGCAAGAACTAAAAACTAACGGCATCATATAAGTATTCCTAGAGGAGCTAAATAGCTAGATTATTAAAGCATAACCAACCGGGAATGTCGTTCTAGCTAACTAAATGACCCATAAATAGCGAGCGACAGCATCCAGAATGCCTCTGGTAGGCAACAACTCTTGTTTACGTTAATATCACTTTTGATTTAATTCAAAACGACAAGAGCTTACTCCTATACACAGTAAAGATAATACTCAACTTTCCAGAGGCAGAAGAGGCCGGGGAAGGCATCAAAATGTTTAATTATATCTAAAATAACGAGAGAACACAAGGGAAAACACAGAGTAGTAGAGCTACACGAAAAGGAATAAAGAGGGCGCTACCGCCTTCATCAGATACACACTGGAAACAGAATAGGAGAGATGCCTTATGAGCGGATCTCTTTTCATTGTCGTTTCAGATTCTTGTCACTGTAACCCCTCGAAGCGTTAATACTGTTTGGGGTGAAGATAGCTATGTGACGTGTCAAGAATAGGTCCTCTGATATTACGCGATATCCCTGTGAGATTTATTTAGGGATATTTGCTATAGGAGTTAGAATTCTGGATACCTTAAGGTAAAATTCTCTGGGAATATCACTGTACTGTAGTCAAATATACCCTAGGAAGCTACCTTTTAGGAACGTCCATCAGGATGATATAGCCTGAGCCCAAATATATATATATATATATATATATATATATATATATATATATATATATATATATATATACATATATATATAAATATATATAATTATATACAAATAATATATGCATATATATAATATATATATATATATATATATATATATATATATATATATATATATATATATATATATATATATATATATATATATATATATATATATATATATATATATATATATATATATATATATATATATATATATATATATATATATATATATATATATATATATGTATATATAGATATATAGATATATATATATATATATATATATATATATATATATATATATATATATATATATATATATATATATATATATATATATATATATATATAATATTTATACATCTATTTATCTATATATATATATATATATATATATATATATATATATATATATATATATATATATATATATATAACATTTAATATCGAACTTTGAGGAAACTCTTCCATCGATAAACATCCATGCCGGCCAAGAATTCATACCTGTGGCCGATAAAAATAGCAGTTTAGTATATTTTCGTGAGCTTCTCTTTTAAAACATTTTGTATGGCATTAGATGTCTTTGAATTAATTACTAAGCTACAGGGTTTACATATCATTTTTATAAATAGGTTTTATGAGACTCAATGGAAAAGATTGAGTTTCACTGAGATGATCCTCGTTTCGCTGTTTTAGGTTTTGGGTCGGAAAGTTACACTCGTAATATTTTTTTTTTTTTTCATGAGTTAGATAGCAAAACGACGACAAAATATGGATGTTAATTCTAGGAAATGTACTGGAGAGGTCAGGATTTTTTTTTTTTTTTTACTTTTCAGTTCATCTTACGCCATAGTTGTATTATTAACCATTATACATCTAAAAATATATATACTGTATATAAATTTGTATTCCTAATTTCACTGAATAAAATCACCATCCCTAAATAGAACGATGAAAAATCTTCTTCAGTTTCATGTTTTTACAAAATGTCACGTTTTTATTCACGTCTTTTCCTATTATTGACAATATAAAACTTTATGACCTAATGGGACAGCTCTTCAAGACAGACATATCTTCTTGATGTTAATATAATAAAATAAGCTGAGATACATTTTTCAACAATAAAATTATATATTGTTTACATAAGGTTCTGAATAGAGAAGATACTGCAGGAAATAAAAAAAAAAAAGTTACGATTGAAAAAAAAATAGTGGATATTCGTTAGCTGTTAAAAGTTTGGGTTTTTCCTGTTTCATGAGTTTAAAAATCACTTGGTAACGTTTTTTTTTTTTTTTTTTTTTTAATTTAATGGGTTTTTTATACTGTATTTTGATGACACTTTTAGTAGCAATAATAACTGTTGAAATTTCAACATTATTATTATTATTATTATTATTATTATTATTATTATTATTACTATTATTATTATTATTATTATTATTATTATCATTATTATTATTATTATTATAGAGGAATACTGAATATAACTGATATACCAATGTTAATTGAAGATAGAAGTCTATGACTGAGTGGGCATCAAGGCTAAGAATCAGTCTTCTTAGGTCCATGAAAGTGCTAATATTGAAGAACTATAATGCACATGAGGTGCATCAATGATTCTGCAGTTATATTTTGAATGAGGTATTACGACTATCTTCTTTCATAACGTAGTCGTGCACGAGCACCAAACACACGTCATTCTATTACTTAGTTCCTGGTGAGGAATATATTTAAAACTACTTATCACCTTTTTTTATAACATGGAAAGAGTAATTCCATTATATATCTTGACTATATATAAGCTAGATTATAGTGCCATATTCACACTTCACTAAACTTATACAGCTCCGATTTACCACAGTTCAACAAAACAGTATTTGCTTGACTTTACCAAATAAAAAAAAAAAAGATAGATTAACTAAAATAATTATTAAATTTTGGACCTCTCAAGCTTATAGTTTTTTTCTTAGAAATTGACCAAATTCTGCATTTTAATGATTATCTAATAATTGCGTTTCAATCACTTGCAGACAATTGGAAATATCTAAACACAGAAAAAACACAAATGGATAATGTTTATAAGGTACTCAAATTAATCTAGAAATAGAGTTTACAATATGCAAACACGTAAATGCATAATTATAATTCAATGTGATACACGTGAAACTGTATGTGATAATAATAGCGATATGAGAATATCATTAAGTAAAAATGTGATGTTTCAAAATATATATCCATCACAGGGAGATTTTATTTCTTGAAGAACAAAGGACAGAATGATCTTTATGTAAATTGACCTTCTTTGGTTCCAACAGAGAGAGAGAGAGAGAGAGAGAGAGAAAGAGAGAGAGAGAGAGAGAGAGAGAGAGAGAGAGAGAGAGAGAGAGAGAGAGAGAGAGAGAGAGAGAGTGTGTGTTTTGCCAGATAACGACATTAAGGAGGTCCTCTCGTTCTCACTCTTTCTTATTTTACTTCAAAACCGCTTAATGAGATGCTATTTATAAGATGTTAGGACCCCTGTCGCCAATATCCTGATCTGATTTTTTCACCAACAGGGTTTTTCGTATATCAGGAGAAGTGTTATTTTCAGGAATGATGTAAAACTATGTAAATACGTTATATATATATATATATATATATATATATATATATATATATATATATATATATATATATATATATATATATATATATATATATATATATATATATATATATATATATATACAAAATTATATGACTTCATGCAACTATGTAAATTTTCTATTCGATTTATTTTGATGAGTTTTGGAATGATATATTTATCTCAGATCCGAGTAAAGAAGAATTGATCAAAGGTGAAATAGAGAAAAAGGAAAATAGATCTTGAAATGCCCCCTGACAGTAATTAAAGTGTTAAGTTTGGTAAACTAATAATTAACATTTCGTGTATATCAAATTTATAACTAAATCTTCACTGACTGTATTTCTCTTCCCAACAAAAATTTTCATCTGTATAAGTGGTAAAATCCTTTATATTATTTGAAGAGTCTCAGCAAAGTCTTTGTGATGTGGACGCTCGCCTTCTAATTTAAACCTTTCCAACCATTCCCATAGACACTAGTCAGAGATGCTAACTGATAATCATTGACCTTAAATTTCATTTCATCATATATAGCAATGATTTTGAATAATTCCGTATCAATTCCGAACATTTTTTATTATTAAGACCTTATATGCAGTTTTTCATGAAAATTATAGGCAACAAGAATGAAGTTCACATAACAACTGACACAGATGTCTAACATGTGCCATAAAAATATACCGGCCAAACCACTCAACTTTACTGTGGCATTAGTTCCTTAATAAGTGACACATATGACACAAAATGAAGCAATGATGCAGCATATACGTGCATGATACCTGCAATACTCTCCAGTAATACAGTCTCTTTTATTATCAGTCGGGGTGTTAAGGCAAAAAACTTGCAGACTATGGGTTTTCTGGTAATTTTTCTAACGGTTATTTTCCCGTAAAATGAACTTTGGCCCTCGAGGTTTCTAAGACGGATCACAACGTTTTCTTTAAAAACTGCCATTATAATAGCATTTAATGAAAATAAAACAACAAACGAGATCAAACGATCTTAATAATTCCTTTCATGTAAACTGTCTCCCCCCCCCCCCCCAACGGTCCCCGCCCCACCTCTAAAAAAATATAATAATAATGACCTGCAAACTCCTTTTATAAGATGACATGAAAGTGAAGAGTATTAGCTTTTTCCTCCATATTTTGAAAAAAAAAAACATAGCTATTCACCATATTACTTTATATTACCATCAAACAAAATATTTAGATATTGTTAATTTCACAATCTCTGACAAATGACAATAGGAAAAAAAGATTAAGCTCTGAATATGATAAAAAAAATGAATAAATAAAAAAAATGGATATCGTGGAATATTGAAGGGCAAAATCTAGACATTTTAGTTAGGTTTGGCACTAGATCTTTCTAGGGATTCCCTTCAAAATAGGATTGACCTCAGGACCCATTACATGTGAGTGTATTATGGATAATCAAACCAAGGAGAACATTATTTTAGTATCTGTTGTTTTAAACATGACAATCTCTATTGTAGTAAATTTCAGGTTAATCCATTAGGTACAATGATCCCCAAATGGCGATCAACAAGAAATTGCCTGATTATCTAATTCACTTATGTCCCATTTCAAATGCTATCGAAACCTATAGAGTAAACGGGGGCATTTTCACTCATATAACTAAATGTTATGCAGCTGCATCGTAAAAGGATAAAAAGCTACAACTATCTGTATTTCAAGACTTCCAGGAAAGGGAACATTAGCACAATTTCAATACATATTTTCGAACGGTCTTATTTAATATTTTTCTTTCATAATAGATAAGAGTACCGGTACATCATCATATATACTACTGCTAATAACATAATAAACTTTTTATCATAATACCCCAAATGGGGATTATGGTAATAAAGGCTATCAAAATGAACTGCGAATTAGCTACATACTGGAAATTGGTGAATTTTAGCTATCTAGTTACAAAATTTACCTATCTCTTCTTGGTTATAATTTTTCACGATAGCTGGCATCCCTTGTTTGTAGATAATAATACTTCTTTCAGTTCTTACAAGGTTATATTTTATGTTAGTTCAACTATATAATTCACAAAGGGCGGTTGTGTCTGCGAATATTTTTGTTATTTTCTTCTCTTAAAAAAAGAAAGAAAAAAAAAGCAAACCTTGGAACATTGAATAGTTAGTTAATGATCCTGGCTTTCATGAAGAATTTGATGATGAAAATTAACCCATTGATATTGTTGCATTACCTACTGATAAAAATGATATTGATAAAGATGGTTTTCTTTAGCAGAATGTTGCTGAAGTACCAGTCATATAGAAATGCATCATCATGCAAATAATGAAGTAGGTGAGGAAGCTCTTCCAATATCTACTAATGCTCCAAATAAAAAAATAAATAAAATTATAGTCTACCTGGATAAAGGAACGTGAAGAGTTTTATGTTGACAAGGGTAATAAAACTGAAATGAACAAGAGAATTCAAGATATAGCAAATGAATTTCAAGTTAAAACACCAGTTGAAGCGTTTGAAGCTTTATTTGATGAATATATAAAACACACTGTGCAGCAAAGTGTGTTCTATACCACTTAGGAAAAAAAATGTTTTCCGACGATTGTTTGCGGAAAATAATGGGATTCTTCTAGTACACTTGCTATAAGAGCTTGCCTCAAAACATTTTTTTATTGGTCTGATGATGAAGATATAGATATAAAATTTGTTAGAAAATGTTTCAGCAAGAATAGAGACATTGAGATAAAGATGCACCTTCATTTCAATGACAACTCGACCATAGGCAGTAACGAACCCCCAAAATCATTCAGCATTGCTCATCAATGTGAAGCTTTCAACATTTTGAATGTTTTCTAAGATGCTGAGTATTGATAAATAAATGACCCAGTATAATAGTCGCCACTTTATGAAATAATAAAAAAAAGAAGACCAATTCGCTTTAGTTACAAAAAACGGGGCAATTTGTTGTTCTACAGGGTACTGTTGCAACTTTGACGTTTATAAAGGAAAAGAAGAACAACCTCAGAAGTAGATGATCTAGGAGCTTCAGTGGTTTTCAACAAAGTTTCAAAAGTTGCGGCACCGAGTAACCACATTTTTTTATTTGGATAATCAATATACTACTATGAAATTCAGGGCCTCTGTAACACGGTTTTTTCGCAATAATTTTTTATCTATGAATTTCATATATATAACGCTTTTTCAGAATGCACACTATATCTACACATAAATTTTGACTATATTCTGCATTACGTAGGTTGAATAAATTTGGTACTTATAATGTAAAAGAGACGTTTTTTGAAGACGGGCCAACTTACTCAGAGAAAAGGTTTCGAGCGCACTCGTTACGTAACTTATGACGGCATTTCTTCCCTCTTTCTCGATCGATGATTGGCTATACGTAACGAAGGCTATACCTCTGCCAACAATGACACAAAAGTTTAAATAAAAGCAAAGCAGTACACCTTTATTTACTCTGAAACCTCTCCACTGATAATTGTCATAATGAACAAACCAACAAAATATGTTAATGAATACAAAAGCACTTCGATTATTAGTCTAACTCCCAAAATAAGTTTCCTAAGAAAGTACAGTCTACTTTATAGGTCACAATCATATTGACAAGGTGTAGGGAATAGTTGGTAATTTTCAAAAACGTAGTAGATAAAATTGATTTGATAACTGCTATATCAAATGTCAAGCAATTTTTGTTTATTGTCTATCTACCTACCTATTTACTGTAAAGAAAAACAAAATAGCTGGTACCGTATTTTGGCTTTAAACCTTCACCATTAATTATCGTTAGAATGATGACTTCATAAGGCTCCACCCACTTGGGCCTCGATATAATTCAGGATAACACTGAAGGCTATCATGGGCATTGTTGGATCAGAAAATTTAAATTTTGGCTATTAAAACTCATTTCTCGAGTAGTTGTAAGAAGTGCTAAATGATCCTCAAGGATCCCAGCAGTTGGCCTAAACGTTTAATTCATGTATACTACTGTTGCGGCACTACTGCTACAGTAGTATTACTAGGCTAGCACAGATACCCCACCCACATTTATGTATCGTTCCGCCATTCATAAAGTCTTTGTCATGTTTTTTCACTGTGCAAAAAGCCATGGCCTCCTCAGAAATAAAGTTTAACATTAAATGATAGGTTATTTCATTAAGCTGTTAAATTGGGGCAACTGGGTATGTTATAGCTGATGTTGAAGCTAAAGATAAAGTATGGTATCATTCCTTCATTGCATTATCATCTCTACTACTATTTGTTTGGCTACATGTAGTAATTATCTTAAAGGATAAATGAATTATGTTCACTTTACTTCTATAAATTACCATTAGATGTACAAATAAAACTCCTAAAAGTATTCATGATTTATTTACAAAATGCAGTCATGCCCAAAACATTGCCAACACAGTCGTACGGCCTAAGAAGAAGAAAAAAAATTATATCGGATGATCCGTTGGTCTAATGGAGAGTTTTGCAAAAAATTCTTATTTTAACAAAAATAGTTATATAAAGACTGTTTACATACAATCTCTCTCTTTCTCTCTCTTTTGGTGGCATAGGGAATAGTTAATGGAAATGTTCAAACGCCTGAATGACATTCCAAGTATTATAATCATATTACGCTAAATACAAATCATACCATAAACATTGGATTTAAACTAGAAACTGAAAAATTACCTATTCAAGCTATAGTAAATATGGCCACGGGATTTCTCTTGACTGTATAAAGTTGCTAGTCGTAAGACAAATGCAGTTTTGCAACCACGGGGGCAATCCCAAATCATGCTAGCCATTCTTGACTTGGATGGGCGGGGCAAAATTTTGTCAAAAGGTGTTTACATTGCTTACGTAAAGAATGTTTTCGACTCTTGGGTCGTTATCACTGGCCATGGCGTCGGCTAGATCATTTTTACTCTATAAAAATTAAAACTATCGGGTTTAGGTTATTGATAATGCTGACAAAATTTGTGTGTGGTTGTAAAATATACATATGTCAACTTTCAGCTACATCCGATGCATTAAAAGGAGCAAAGTCCAAAAAACCGTGTTACAGAGGCCCTGAATCTCATACAATGAAATTCAGGGCTTTTGTAACACGGTTTTTTCGCAATAATTTTTTTTCTATGAATTTCATATATATAACGCTTCTTCAGAATGCACACTATATCTACACATAAATTTTGACTATATTCTGCATTACGTAGGTTGAATAAATTTGGTACTTATAATGTAAAAGAGACGTTTTTTGAAGACGGGCCAACTTACTCAGAGAAAAGGTTTCGAACGCACTCGTTACATAACTTATGACGGCATTTCTTCCCTCTTTCTCGATCGATGATTGACTATACGTAACGAAGGCTATACCTCTGCCAACAATGACACAAAAGTTTAAATAAAAGCAAAGCAGTACACCTTTATTTACTCTGAAACCTCTCCACTGATAATTGTCATAATGAACAAACCAACAAAATATGTTAATGAATACAAAAGCACTTCGATTATTAGTCTAACTCCCAAAATAAGTTTCCTAAGAAAGTACAGTCTACTTTATAGGTCACAATCATATTGACAAGGTGTAGGGAATAGTTGGTAATTTTCAAAAACGTAGTAGATAAAATTGATTTGATAACTGCTATATCAAATGTCAAGCAATTTTTGTTTATTGTCTATCTACCTACCTATTTACTGTAAAGAAAAACAAAATAGCTGGTACCGTATTTTGGCTTTAAACCTTCACCATTAATTATCGTTAGAATGATGACTTCATAAGGCTCCACCCACTTGGGCCTCGATATAATTCAGGATAACACTGAAGGCTATCATGGGCATTGTTGGATCAGAAAATTTAAATTTTGGCTATTAAAACTCATTTCTCGAGTAGTTGTAAGAAGTGCTAAATGATCCTCAAGGATCCCAGCAGTTGGCCTAAACGTTTAATTCATGTATACTACTGTTGCGGCACTACTGCTACAGTAGTATTACTAGGCTAGCACAGATACCCCACCCACATTTATGTATCGTTCCGCCATTCATAAAGTCTTTGTCATGTTTTTTCACTGTGCAAAAAGCCATGGCCTCCTCAGAAATAAAGTTTAACATTAAATGATAGGTTATTTCATTAAGCTGTCAAATTGGGTCAACTGGGTATGTTATAGCCCATGTTGAAGCTAAAGATAAAGTATGGTATCATTCCTTCATTGCATTATCATCTTTACTACTATTTGTTTGGCTACATGTAGTAATTATTTTAAAGGATAAATGAATTATGTTCACTTTACTTCTATAAATTACCATTAGATGTACAAATAAAACTCCTAAAACTATTCATGATTTATTTACAAAATGCAGTCATGCCCAAAACATAGCCAACACGGTCGTACGGCCTAAGAAGAAGAAAAAAAATTATATCGGATGATCCATTGGTCTAATGGAGAGTTTAGCAAAAAATTCTTATTTTAACAAAAATAGTTATATAAAGACTGTTTACATACAATCTCTCTCTTTCTCTCTCTCTTGGTGGCATAGGGAATAGTTAATGGAAATGTTCAAACGCCTGAATGACATTCCAAGTATTATAATCATATTACGCTAAATACAAATCAGACCATAAACATTGGATTTAAACTAGAAACTGAAAAATTACCTATTCAAGCTATAGTAAATATGGCCACGGGCTTTCTCTTGACTGTATAAAGTTGCAAGTCGTAAGACAAATGCAGTTTTGCAACCACGGGGGCAATCCCAAATCATGCTAACCATTCTTGACTTGGATGGGCGGGGCAAAATTTTGTCAAAAGGTGTTTACATTGCTTACGTAATGAATGTTTTCGACTCTTGGGTCGTTATCACTGGCCATGGCGTCGGCTAGATCATTTTTACTCTATAAAAATTAAAACTATCGGGTTTAGGTTATTGATAATGCTGACAAAATTTGTGTGTGGTTGTAAAATATACATATGTCAACTTTTAGCTACATCCGATGCATTGATAAGGAGCAAAGTCCAAAAAAACCGTGTTACACAGGCCCTGAATCTCATAGTAGCTTTCAACTTATGAAGATGTTGACAGAGAAACATGTTTCGGCTTCAAGAGCTATTCGAATTAACGTAAAAATAGATACCCTCTACGAGCAAATGACAGGATTCTATGTTTATATGTATGACAAAAAAAATGATCTTTTTGCAAGAGTGTGGAAAGATAACAATAATATGAAGCTACTGTAACTATCGAGGATCGCAGCCCACTCACAAGGTGAAAGCTGGGACAAACAGAAAAAAAATGCATGTTACAGTGGGTCAAACAAACTACATTGCTAAATACAACACAAATATGGGTGGAGTTGATAAAATGGACTGGATGATCAATAAGTATAGGATAAGGATTTGGGTAAGAAATGGTACTTTCCCATTTTCACCAATACCATTGACATGACTGTTGTAAATGCATACATCTTGCATTGTAAAGGGAGTAATTAAATCTTGTCATAGAATTTCGAAGAAGAATAATGCTGTGCTACATGAGCAGCTCATCTTTGTCTGATCTAAAGAGATCTAGTCAACCATCAGTGACATCACTTAGCAAGCAAGCGAAGAAGCGTGTTCCGAAAGAGATCAGACAAAGCTACTAGTGCATCATTTGGAACAAACTGAGATGGGATGAGGAAACATACTGTCTATAAAGTGGACAATAAAAAACAGTGCAGTAGATGTGATTTTACACTCCATGTAAACTGTTTTCCAGAATGGCATCAATAAGTGATCTATAGTAGTTAAACATAAATTCGTCAGCTTTGCTTCCTTTGAAAGGGATGAATATTCCATATTCTCGTTTTTAACTATTACTTGGCATAATTGTAATTAATTTTCCCCAAAAGATGCATAAAGATTGATGAAGCCTTTCATACTCTTTGAACCATGATCCCTTTCTGGCACTTTCTATAAAAAGGTTAAAAACATAGTTATCGTTTAAATAACAAATTACTATGGTTTTAATATTCACTGGCACCAAGTTTATACGTAATGACTAAGATTATTAAGAAAATAAGGCCAATAAATGGGTGAATATCACTATTATCAAACTTTTATATACAAGGAAACAGGTATATAAATACAATACATAGTGTAGCTAACCTATTTCAGACGTACTTTTATCTATTCATTTAAATAGATAAAATGGACATATACAACCGTTTTAAAGGCAAGAAAGATCGTTCTATATACTTGTGACGTTAATAAGAAAAAAATTATCTTTTTTAACAATAGTTGATAAATTACTTGTACTGTGATTTGTCATTAGTAAACAATCAAATACGCATTTTTGGATGATAACAAAAAAAATATAATTATCCTGTTTCTCCAGATTGTAAAACAAAAAATGTCAAATAAAATGGTAACACGTGAACTTGAATAACCAATATATCAAATATTTCTTACGGACGAAATATGACCTTTAGAAGGTACTGATGCAGCAACAGTTTCAGGTATTAGACTTTGAATTGGATCACTAAGGTAAAATTGTCTCCCTTCCTTCCAATTACAACTAGCTTGAGGATTATGTTAATAAGAGAGAGAGAGAGAGAGAGAGAGAGAGAGAGAGAGAGAGAGAGAGAGAGAGAGAGAGAGAGAGAGAGAGAGAGAGAGAGCATATGAAAGAAGAGAAAGAGCGAACAGACAATTTGATCATATAGGACAAGGGATATTTCTATTTACTGTATTTGTCTTGTCCTATATGATCAAATTGTCTGTTCGCTCTCTCTCTCTCTCTCTCTCTCTCTCTCTCTCTTACTACGCAAAGTAGCCTACCCTCTAATTACTATCCTTATTCTTTCCAGACTATACCACAAACTTCACAGCTTTTAAGCCTAT
>NC_090729.1:15069446-15109446 GCF_036898095.1 Palaemon carinicauda | reverse complement strand
GCAATGATGCTCTACATTACATGATAATCAATCAGCATCACTCATGAACATAAAAAATTCCTTCGATCATCTTCAGTAATAATAATGAAAAAAAAAAAAAAACACTGACAATAATGTTTTTGCAGCTATGTTCGTTCATTATAATTCTCCTAATACAGAAAGCTTCTTGTGACATATTTGACGGAAATCATAGTTAAATTCTGAAAGAGAGCTTGATATTTTTAAATTATTGATATTATCATTATTATTATTATTATTATTATTATTATTATTATTATTATTATTAGTAGTAGTAGTAGTAGTAGTAGTAGTAGTAGTAGTAGTAGTAGTAGTAGTAGTAGTAGTAGTAGTAGTAAAAGTAGTAGTAGTTTTATGATTACTATTATTATTATTAAGGATCAGGCCCTTTTATGAAACTTAGATGATGTGAGCATTACAAGGAGGTTTAGTTCTGTAGAAGACATTTAGGAGAGAGAGAGAGAGAGAGAGAGAGAGAGAGAGAGAGAGAGAGTGAAAGAGAGAGAGATAATGAAGACCCCATTTATTTATCCATTATTGCCGTTTAATGATATAATTACTAAATATATATCTTGCTGAGTAAAAACCAATATTGCATAGTCTATTATCTACTACTTTAAATATAGCATTTTCGTTGATACTATTTACTCACAAGACTTCCATTATTCGAAAACTCGTGAATTATTGGTCGTGTACACTCCAGAGAGATACAATCCTTTTCACAATCTGGTAGATTCTGGGTTCCCATCTCCCCTTATGGTCAAGTTGCGAGTTTTAGGTGGGGGGGGGGGGGGGGGTGGGGGTGGATGTCAGACTTCAAGAAGACTCCGAGGGCCTTAGGATGTATGAAGATATTTTAACACAAATTTTCATATAGCAGTAAGTGTACTTGGGGAATGTTTGATCGAACATAAAGATGGAATTATGTGAAAGAGGCGATGCCCTCAGAGATGACTGGTAACCTTCCTTTAGTTTGATCTAGACAAGATTCTGTTACCACTATTCATAGGAACAATAAACTTAACAAAAATACAGAAGTAAACTGATATAATCATTTATTTTCAATGTAAAACTCAGATATCAACTCCTGTTCATGGTAAAAGATGTATAATAATCTCTAAGACAAACTGAGCAGAAACTAGTTCCAGATACATTGAAAATCGTAAAATACTGTTCACACTACCCAAAACTTCTTTTTCAAGGGTCATTGCTGTTTACAATACCCTCAATTTCTCTTAGAGAAAAGGAACAATAACATAGAAGTAAATTTTCTATAATAGAATTGTCTTGAATTTATATTATCATTACTATACAAAATAATAGGATGTTTCCTTCAACATTTGCTTGAAAATAGATTCCAGTTCAAAGGAAAATATCAATTTCATTTCGTTGAATATATAATATAAACATTTCCTATACCGTATTTCTGATTGAATAATATCATAGAAAATAGTGTATAAAAAGTAAATATGAAAGAATAATGGTTATGTAGACACTTTTGCATTTACACATATACGCATACACACACATTTATATTTTTACATATATATATATATATATATATATATATTTATATATATATATATATATATATTTATATATATATATACACACATATATATATATATATATATATATTTATATACATTCATATATATATATATATATATACATATATGTATATATATATATATATGTATATATATATATATATATATATACATATGTATATATATATATATATATATATTTATATTCATATATATATATATATATATATCCGGTGGTGCTCTGCGAACGAGGGCAGCATCATCAGCATCCTCCAGGTCTGCTGAATTCCTATTACCAATCCATTCCAATCCTTCTCAACCATCTCCGACAGTTTTACTTTTTACAAAATCCATCAGGATGATGAACATCATAGGTGACAACACATTCCCTTGTATTACTCCGCTGTTCAATGGAAATTCATTTGATAAGACTCCATTAACACCAACTCTGCACTTTCTATGCTCATGAACAGACTAAATTAAATTTACATATTTAGGAGGAATTCCGTATTAATGTAAGACTCTCCACAAAATTGGTCTAAACACGCTATCAAAGGCTTTTTCATAGTCCACAAAGGCCATCGTAAGTTGATTTCTATATCCCACGCATTTCTGTACAATATGTCTCAAAATGAAAATTTAGTCAGTGCAACCTTTACCTTTTCTAAATTCTGCTTTTCATCAATCTTTCTCTCCAGTGTCTTTAGAATAAGCCTACTATATATTTTCATAACAAATTACGTAGTTGTGATGCCTTTGTAAATAATGCAATCAGTCAGGTCTCCTTTTTTTTTTTCCACTCCTAGCTCCTATTCATCAGGTTTTGCCTCTTCATGCCATATCCCACGAAATAATTTGGTTAGTTGTCAGGGAGTCACTTCATTTTCGGCCAGTATCATCTCGACAGTTATTCCATTGTATCCAGGGCCTTTCCATCTCTTTAGATTTTTTAGCATAGCTTTGACTTCAAACACATTTAATTCATGCATGGGCACATCAAGATCTTGTTCAGCTTCATGTATATCAATCAAATTATTCCCTTCATATTTCCTATTCATGAACTCGCTAAATTGTTCTGTCCAACGTTGTCTTTCTTTCACGGTAGTAAGACAGAATAACTAATGACATAATGCCTAAGGACAAAATGCCTAATAGCCCAGCGGCATAGTAAGAAATATGAAACCAATTGTTCAAATTGTTCTAAAAGCACCAAAATTGGCACACATGTGGATTAATACATTCTGAACAATTTTGGATATGGAGGCATTCAAGATTCTCCCCGTAGCACATTTGGCGGCCATTTTTCAAAATGGCCGCTATTTACCGTTAGCGTCATTGAATATGTACCATAATTTGTCTTTTTGTGGATGCTAAAGGTGATAAGTGTGCTAGAGGTGATAAGTATTGTACAATTACACATACTTCTGTGCTTACCAAATAATTTGGCTACCATTTCACAAGAAAATGAATTTTACTTTGCAGCGGCAGCGTTGGTGGCAGTGACGGCGGCTGCAGTAATAGTATAGTGTTGATAGTCATGGTGCTTGTAGTAGTAACTTGTGGTAACATGGTGGTGTTTTGTGTCTTTGCAGGTGAGGCAGCAGCAGCACCACCTGACATCAGAGACGCGTTGTTCCAGACTGCAGCCATGGCAAAGAAGTTCCAACTGGTCGATACTTTTGAGCAACGTACTCCCACAACACCTCCTGAGACAAACTGGAAGCTGTGTCTTGTATGTCAAGAGGAGACAACAGAGTCACTTGTCTGCCCAGTACTGTCTAAACGCCGAGACCCTGGGAGTGGATACACGACAATGGCTGCAAACTTGGTCAAATTTGATGAACTCGGAGAACTGCCAAGAACTGTTCAGTTACAGAGACTAGATGAAGGACAAGGTGTTGAGGCGACAATGGTTGCCCACCAGGCCAAGTGGCATAAAACATGTATGCTCAAATACAATAACACAATGCTACGAAGAGCAGAGAAGAGACGCATCGCAAGCAGCTCAGCATTTGATAGTACTGACAATGTCCAGGCCAAGCGCGCCAGAACAGGACATGAGCAGAACAACGCGTATGTCAAGGGTGATGGAGGAGCCATCGGCCTCACAGACAATCCAACTGCACTGAGGCGCTGGATGGTTGCCGGACCGGAGGTTGCTAGAGTGATTGTGGAATTTGACGACTTCAATCTGCATCCACACGATCAAGAGGAGACACGTCACCACGAAGAGACACCAAGTGTGCAGAACACTTTTGCCAGAGATGTGCGCTCACTCGTGGCCGTCATTGAAGAGCTGGGCAACCCTTTCGAGGAGGACAGTCAGGACTTGCTGGTGCTCGACACAAAGGAGATCGCAGACCCTGCAGTCATAGAAACAGTCCGTAACGCCAAGCAGATTGGCCAAGACCAGTTTGAAGCATTCTCAAAGGAATGCATCGTGGACAGAACCAAGTCCATTGAGGTGGCAATCCACCGGAACAAGCTACCACTGTTTGCGACCAAGAGAGGACCCAATATACCCAAAGGAAAAGAACAGGTCAAATCTCTGAAGAATGATGTTGCGCTCTTCGCACAATTATATATCGGCTGCCAGACCCGTGATGGGAATCTAGAAGAGTTCTTCAGGCATGAAAATCAGCAATGCCCTCCAGCTTTATCTGACGGAGGGAGACTGTACCTAGGGAGCAAGAGTGACTTGCTGGTGTGCCTTGAAGGCCATGCTGAGCCTCAGTTTGAAGCTCCTACTGTCACTGCTGTTGTCCTCGATGGAGCAGTAATCGTACAGATGTTGAAGCCGGGTACTGCCAACACGTTCGAGGAATATGCACAGCAAGTGTTCATCCCATACGTTGTACAACGTTTCCAACATGTATCACGTCTTGACCTTGTGTGGGACAGCTACAGAGCAGATTCCCTGAAGGCATCAACCAGAGAACAGCGTGGAAAGGGAGTACGTCGGCGTGTTGTCGACTCAGCAGTCATACCAGGAAATTGGCAAAGTTTCCTGCGAGTTGATAGCAACAAAGTGGAGCTCTTCAGCTACCTCTCCACCATGCTTGCAGAGTCCTTTCAAGAAGAAGGCAAGGAACTGGTCGTCACTGATGGGGAGCAGGTGATCTGTGTTCCACAGCAAGAGGATGTCAACTCACTCGCACCATGCAACCAAGAAGAGGCAGACACCCGCATGATGCTACATGTAGCACATGCTGCACAACATGGTCACCACCAGATACAGGTTCGAACAGTAGACAGTGACGTCGTGGTCCTAGCAGTGATGGTAGTCCAGAAACTACCAGCTGGAGACGAACTCTGGGTAGCCTTTGGGACAGGCAAGAACTACCGCTACATTGCAGCCCATGAAATAGCTTCCTCCCTTGGTCCAGAGAAGGCATGTGCTCTTCCAATGTTTCATGCCATCACAGGGTGTGATACTGTGTCAGCCTTCGTCGGACATGGGAAGAAATCTGCCTGGGCAACATGGAACACGCTGCCAGAACTCACTGATGCCCTGCTGAGTCTGGCAAATGCACCCACAAGCATCCAAGAGGATACAATGCATGTCATCGAGAGGTTTGTCATACTCCTGTATGACCGCACAAGCAAATGCAAGGACGTCAACAAGGCGAGAAAGCAGCTCTTTGCAAAGACGAACTCTGTTCAGAACATCCCGCCAACCTACGCTGCTCTGGAGCAGCATGTGAAGAGATCTGCCCTTCAGGGTGGTCATGTCTGGGGCCAGGCATTGGTACCAACGCCCGTGCTCCCTCCACCAACAGACTGGGGCTGGCATCGGAGTGATGATGGGCTCTACACACCACTCTGGACCACACTCCCTGAGGCATCCAAGGCCTGCTATGAGCTGGTGTCTTGCGGATGCAAGAAAGGCTGCAAAAACCGCTGCAAGTGCAAGAACGCTTCACTGCAATGCACTGGTCTATGTTTCTGTGAAGGCGAATGCCAGTAGATTGGGACAGAAAACTTGCTAACCAACATTATGATCTGTAGACATTCATAATTCTGGTGACCAGATTTGAAAAGTTCGGAATCATAATTAACATAGTGTGGCAAAATCTACGTTATTGTATTACATGTATGTACTGCAGGATTACACAAGTACTGTGCCTAGAGACTGGGCTTTTGGTCGACTATATAACTACAATCTGACCATACTGTAAACTTCCCGTACTCTGTGTATTATTTTGACTAGCAATTTTGCCAGCAATTTGAAATAAAAAAGCAACTTGAGCAATTAAAGTGTGTTCCTGAAATCAGGTACTGGTTATTAGAGGTATTATGTCATTGAGTATTGAAATCTTCATCAAATGTCCACTTTTTCCACAAAATGGCGGCTAGTTTGGGGGCCATTTTTGAGAAGATTCATCTAAATATCTGTTAAACATTTATTGATGTTAATTCTGATGTAAAAAAAGGGAATTTTGGCCCATCTAGCACCAAACTAACGACACATAATGAAGTCTATGTAATGACGCTAATGTTAAATGGCGGCCATTTTGAACAATGGCCGCCATATCTTCTTAAGGGCTAATCTTGAATGCCTCCATATCCAAAAATGTTTAGAATATATTAATCTACATGTGTGCCAATTTTGGTGCTTTTAGACCAATTTGAACAATTGGTCTGCTATGCCGCTGTACTATAAGGACAAAATGCCTAAGGACAAAATGCCTAATTCCTCAGCACGGACAAAATTCCTAACAGACGTACTGCCTAATATACAAAAGGCGTAATGGATTAAACGCCCTCCAGGCAAAATGATCTTATTCAGCATATTTAGATAAATTATTCCAGATTAGTAAAAATCTTACAATTGAAACCCAGATAACTACTCAACAAGCTGTTGTTCATTTATTTAGCTTTTTAAAATAAATTATTTGAGATTAGTGAAGATCTTACTGTTAGAACCTACATAACTACCCGACAAGATGTTGTTCATTTTACTTTTCCTTCTGCACTTTGAAAGGTAGAAAATAATTACACTTATTTTCCTGAAAAAAAAAAATGTTGACGATCATTTCAATATTTGTAAGAAAACCCTCAGTCAAAAATGGAAATCATCACTAGTAACAAAGGAGGAAAAAAAAAACTAATATTTGAAAGATATGAATGCATCGTTAACATGAGAAATGAAGGAGGTACATATTGAGGGGGGGGGGGGGGTGAAAAAAAGTGCTTTGTGTAGTGCCAGTATAATCACTTGTAATGATTTAATAAAAAAAAAAAACTAATAATCATTCGCATCCATATGATCAAGCACGCACGAGTGCTTTGAAAGTTATCGAAAGTAAGGATGACTGCCCCTTTTAAATCGGTTTAAGCTACATCCTCGGTAATAAATCACTATCCACAAGGTTTGTCACTAAGCCTATGCGGTTCTTTGCCGGTGAGAGATTCCCTTGCACGCAGTGTAAGACGTATAAGAGTGCTTGAAAGTCCCGATGAAGATTTATGGATAACTACAAGAGGTGAATGTTTTTTTATGGTATGAAACAGAAAGTGGGCATATTTACAAAATTATAAAGAATTTGGAAGTCTTGAAAAGTAAGAACAAATGGTTAAGTAATGGCACTTTTAACTGTGCACCAATAGGAAAACAACTGTATACATTGTATTGTATTGTTTCTCAAAGTAAAACATTACCATTAGTATAATGTTACATCTAATAAAGATGAAAAAAACTTATCGTACAATATTTGAGTTCCTCAAAGTGCAGAGCCTTTTCCTAGTCTGTGACTCTTGATTGTGAACAAACATCAATAAAGGGTTTAAAGATTTTTTCCAAATACTTCAATCAATGGCTGTTTCTTTCATTTCAGTCAATGTCTTTGGCGCAAAATACAAATTCTTGGTCTCATATACGCTGGTACACGAATAATGAAAATTCTTGCATAATCATACAAATACAAGTCTTAGCTTTTGTTCCTCCAGAGGATGTGGCTGATCTTTTTACAAACTTTTTGACTTCAATCCACAAAGAAACTGACGAAATTCTGAGTGAATTCTTTCAATATATGGAATTTCATGCCTCGGAATAGTTCAGCGAGGTCGACGAAGACACCCATCCTTCGATGTTCAAATGAGGAATGTACAGTATATCATAGAATAGAATCAAATTTGCTTAGAAAAGGAACTCTCTAGAAGGATGACACCATGCTTTTAACAAGAGAGTTTCAATTACTCAACCAGCTATCTCTAAGCTTATAAAAAAAAAATCAAAATGGATAAAAAAAAACTATGTAACTTACAATAAGGATGAAGGTTTATCCTATCTAATGGCTATAGCACATAATTTTTTAATGTTCTTCAATTCTGCTAAATAACCCATTCCTGATTAGATAAATTTATATTCATTCTGGTTTATGTCTTAGAGAAAACAAAGATTATTTACTCTGTATTATGTTTTTAATGCTGAATTGTTCAATAAAACACTTTTGTTACACGTTTTTTTCTCTATCCCGAGTCCTTTGGATATTTCATATATTATAAACCTCTTATCTATAAGTCCTCCTTAATGCCAAATATATGCTAGACAAACTCCAACAAGAAGCATTGAATTTCATATCAGTATGAAGTAAACTAAGCCGCCTTGGCCGAGGTCAGTACTCTACTGTGTGCTAAGCTATCGGGTTCACCTGTTTTTATCCCTTTTTAGATGGTTTATCCAATTGGTATTTGGAATGTTAGGCATTTTGTCCATTAGGCATTTTGTTTGTTGAGGGATTAGGCATTTTGTCCTTACCTATTCTGTCCTTAGGCCTTATGTGTGCTCACGTCTTTCTGACTAGTAATTAACTTTACTGAATAAGTTCCATGATTTCATTGTGATATGATATTTTGCCAATTTTTCTATAATCTATACAAGTGCGTATTTTTGGTTATTTATGTGCTTATTCTACTTATCATACTAGACTTTTAATCTTAGTGTATTTTTAATCATAAAAATTATACTCTCTATTGTGTCATTCTTGCACTGCAGGAAATAATATAGAAATACATGATCATATACTTTTCCCTTTTTTTTTTTTGTTTACTCAGTAATTCATTTAGTTTCATTCATTTCTTCTTTTTTTCATCGAAATTCTGACTCATTCATATTAATTTTTTTCGCAATTATTACAAACGAATCAAATCCAGAAACGTGGATCATTGTTTCAAAACCGGAGCAGGATTTTTGCTTATGAACCTTTCTGCTATTTGATGGTATCCTAAATAACCCAAAATAGGCTTTCGTCTCATATAATGGTTTAAAATTTTATCATAGACCATTAATTACAACATGTCTCCGTGTGTGAGAGAGAGAGAGAGAGAGAGAGAGAGAGAGAGAGAGAGAGAGAGAGAGAGAGAGAGAGAGAGAGAGAGAGAGAGAGAGAGAGAGAGAGATGAATCACCTGTTACCTATTATTTTGTTACACTATTATTGAATAACGTAATTTCTAAACAGGTAATCATCATGAGTACTGGTGGCTCATAATGCTAATATGTTTAATTCCATATAATTTCCAAATTATGAACATTGTCGTCCTTACTCTTCGTGGGTTTTAGCGATAATTTACGATAATATTTTCTAAAGGTTTAGATTTCGTTTCTTGATATGGAACAAAATGTTTTCCGTGCTTTGAAAATCTGTTAAAATTTCTAAATATATTTTAATTTACTTTGATGTCCCCTTTTTTTTAGGAATGATGATATGTCAGATTAGAACACTATGGCAGAAAACGCCTATAATTTCAGCGTACGACATCCGACGGAAAACTCAGGAATGAAAAAAAGATAATAAATAAAGTCTAACGGAGAATTTATTTTTCTCTTTAAATTCATCCATTGTTCTAAAGGGGTAACCATTTTTTCTTTATCTTATTTTTACGATTAAAGAATTCTATGGCGAAAATAATGATAATATTCCTTGTGTACTTTTTTCTCAATGTCTTTGATGTAAGCTTCATATTGTTTCATGGTTTTTTATATACAACTATTAATGAAGAGTATAAAACAAATCTTAACATTGTAAGAAGTATATTTTGATAATAATAAAGTAGCATGAATTGTCAAAAATTGCAATTTACTAATATTATTGAACGAGAAAATGTTGTGTGTTTATACATCAGGTGGTTTGTGTGTGTTGTGATTTCTTAATATTATTATATTTCCTCCTAACTTAACTATAATCTATATCATTTTCCTTATCTATCTTTGTTCTTGTTTTTAGCTCTCCACTGTTGATAATTTGAATAATGAAGAGAGAGCGGTCGCTCATTGAAAATATTTGTACTGAGAGTATGTAACAATTAAAATAATAAAAGAACTTTAATATCCTAAATAACGTCCAACGTTGTGAAAAGAAATGTATACTACTTTACATTCAAAGAAATGTGAGCCAATCTTTTTATAGAATCTGAAATCGTGAAAGGAACAGAAAAACGAACCACGTGAATGATATTTTTCTCTGTCTACTTGTCTGCCATCACTAATCTTTTGAGTGCTGACTACTTTAGCTCAGTCCTCTGAAGAAACAAAAGTATCAAGAATTACATAGCAGTGTATATTTTCTTCAATTATAGAAATCTGAAAATCAGACGAGAGGTCTCTTAAGATTCAATTAATAAAAATCATATTTTTTTTTTATTTGATTAGATTCAAATAACCTTTACATATATGACTGATTGCTCCAGTAATACTGGAACTCTTATGTTTTACTGATATATAATTCTATATTTTATTCGGTACAGAATGATGACCTATAGATGATAGAATGAGATAATTAGACTTGTTAATTAATTCTCAGGCAGTTTGATCGTCTTCTAATACCTTTAGAAGGAAAATGAAGTTGAGATTCTTTTTCAAGGAAAGGTCCCTATTATAGAAAAATAATTTAATATCTTAAAACCCTATTTCACAGAAAATGTTGTAAGAAACGAATTCTTGTAGAAAGGGATTTCATATACAATATATATATATATATATATATATATATATATATATATATATATATATATATATATATATATATATATATATATATATATGTATATATATATATATATATATATATATATATATATATATATATATATATTATATATATATATATATATATATATATATATATATATATATATATATATATATATATATATATATATATATATATATATATATATATATATATATATATATATATATATATATATATATATATATATATATATATATTTATATATCTATCTATATATATATATATATATATATATATATATATATATATATATATATATATATATATATATATATATATATATATATATATATATATATATATATATATATATATATATATATATATATATATATATATATATATATATATATATATATATATATATATATATATATATATATATCCTGTGGTGCTCTGCGAACAAGGGCAGCATCATCAGCATCCTCCAGGTCTGCTGAATTCCTATTACCAATCCATTCCAATCCTTCTCCACCATCTCCGACAGTTTTACTTTTCACCAAATCCATCAGGATGATGAACAACATAAGTGACAACACATTCCCTTGGATTACTCCGCTGTTCAATGGAAATTCATTTGATAAGACTCCATTAACACCAACTCTGCACTTTCTATGCTCATGAGCAGACTAAATTAAATTTACATATTTAGGAGGAATTCCGTATTAATGTAAGACTCTCCACAAAATTGGTCTAAACACGCTATTAAAGGCTTTTTCATAGTCCACAAAGGCCATCGTAAGTTGATTTCTATATCCCACGCATTTCTGTACAATATGTCTCAAAATGAAAATTTAGTCAGTGCAACTTTTACCTTTTCTAAATTCTACTTTTCATCAATATTTCTCTCCAGTGTCTTTAGAATAAGCCTACTATATATTTCCATAACAAATTACGTAGGTGTGATGCCTTTGTAAATAATGCAATCAGTCAGGTCTCCTTTTTTTTTTTTTTTTTTTTTGCCACTCCTAGCTCATTTTCATCTGGTTTTGCCTCTTAATGCCACATTCTACGAAATAATTTGGTTAGTTGTCGGGGAGTCACTTCATTTTCGGCCAGTATCATCTCGACAGTTATTCCATCGTATCCTGGGACTTTCCATCTCTTTAGTTTTTTTAGCATAGATTTGACTTCAAACACACTTAATTCATTCATGGCCACATCAAGATCTTGTTCAGCTTCCTGTATATCAATCAAATTATTACCTTCATATCTCCTATTCATGAACTCGCTAAATTGTTCTGTCCAACGTTGTCTTTCTTTCACGGTAGTAGGACAGAATGACTAATGACATAAAGCCTAAGGACAAAATGCCTAAGGACAAAATGCCTAAGGACAAAATGCATAATTCCTCAGCACGGACAAAATTCCTAACAGACGTACTGCCTAATATACAAAAGGCGTAATGGATAAAACGCCCTCAAGGCAAAATGATCTTATTCAGCATATTTAGATAAATAATTTCAGATTAGTAAAAATCTTACAATTGAAACCCAGATAACTACTCAACAAGCTGTTGTTCATTTATTTAGCTTTTTAAAATAAATTATTTGAGATTAGTGAAGATCTTACTGTTAGAACCTACATAACTACCCGACAAGATGTTGTTCATTTTACTTTTCCTTCTGCACTTTGAAAGGTAGAAAAAAATTACACTTATTTTCCTGAAAAAAAAAATGTTGACGATCATTTCAATATTTGTAAGAAAACCCTCAGTCAAAAATGGAAATCATCACTAGTAACAAAGGAGGAAAAAAAAAACTAATATTTGAAGGATATGCATGCATCGTTAACATGAGAAATGAAGGACGTACATATTGGGGGGGGGGGGGGTGAAAAAAAGTGCTTTGTGTAGTGCCAGTATAATCACTTGTAATGATTTAATTAAAAAAAAAAACTAATAATCATTCGCATCCATATGATGAAGCACGCACGAGTGCTTTGAAAGTTATCGAAAGTAAGGATGACTGCCCTCTTAAATCGGTTTAAGCTACATCCTCGGTAATAAATCACTATCCACAAGGTTTGTCACTAAGCCTATGCGGTTCTTTGCCGGTGAGAGATTCCCTTGCACGCAGTGTAAGACGTATAAGAGTGCTTGAAAGTCCCGATGAAGATTTATGGATAACTACAAGAGGTGAATGTTTTTTATGGTATGAAACAGAAAGTGGGCATATTTACAAAATTATAAAGAATTTGGAAGTCTTGAAAAGTAAGAACAAATGGTTAAGTAATGGCACTTTTAACTGTGCACCAATAGGAAAACAACTGTATACATTGTATTGTATTGTTTCTCAAAGTAAAACATTACCATTAGTATAATGTTACATCTAATAAAGATGAAAAAAACTTATCGTACAATATTTGAGTTCCTCAAAGTGCAGAGCCTTTTCCTAGTCTGTGACTCTTGATTGTGAACAAACATCAATAAAGGGTTTAAAGATTTTTTCAAATACTTCAATCAATGGCTGTTTCTTTCATTTCAGTCAATGTCTTTGGCGCAAAATACAAAATCTTGGTCTCATATACGCTGGTACACGAATAATGAAAATTCTTGCATAATCATACAAATACAAGTCTTAGCTTTTGTTCCTCCAGAGGATGTGGCTGATCTTTTTACAAACTTTTTGACTTCAATCCACAAAGAAACTGACGAAATTCTGAGTGAATTCTTTCAATATATGGAATTTCATACCTCGGAATAGTTCAGCGAGGTCGACGAAGACACCCATCCTTCGATGTTCAAATGAGGAATGTACAGTATATCATAGAATAGAATCAAATTTGCTAAGAAAAGGAACTCTCTAGAAGGATGACACCATGCTTTTAACAAGAGAGTTTCAATTACTCAACCAGCTATCTCTAAGCTTATAAAAAAAAAATCAAAATGGATAAAAAAAAACTATGTAACTTACAATAAGGATGAAGGTTTATCCTATCTAATGGCTATAGCACATAATTTTTTAATGTTCTTCAATTCTGCTAAATAACCCATTCCTGATTAGATAAATTTATATTCATTCTGGTTTATGTCTTAGAGAAAACAAAGATTATTTACTCTGTATTATGTTTTTAATGCTGAATTGTTCAATAAAACACTTTTGTTACACGTTTTTTTTCTATCCCGAGTCCTTTGGATATTTCATATATTATAAACCTCTTATCTATAAGTCCTCCTTAATGCCAAATATATGCTAGACAAACTCCAACAAGAAGCATTGAATTTCATATCAGTATGAAGTAAACTAAGCCGCCTTGGCCGAGGTCAGTACTCTACTGTGTGCTAAGCTATCGGGTTCACCTGTTTTTATCCCTTTTTAGATGGTTTATCCAATTGGTATTTGGAATGTTAGGCATTTTGTCCATTAGGCATTTTGTTTGTTGAGGGATTAGGCATTTTGTCCTTACCTATTCTGTCCTTAGGCCTTATGTGTGCTCACGTCTTTCTGACTAGTAATTAACTTTACTGAATAAGTTCCATGATTTCATTGTGATATGATATTTTGCCAATTTTTCTATAATCTATACAAGTGCGTATTTTTGGTTATTTATGTGCTTATTCTACTTATCATACTAGACTTTTAATCTTAGTGTATTTTTAATCATAAAAATTATACTCTCTATTGTGTCATTCTTGCACTGCAGGAAATAATATAGAAATACATGATCATATACTTTTCCCTTTTTTTTTTTTTGTTTACTCAGTAATTCATTTAGTTTCATTCATTTCTTCTTTTTTTCATCGAAATTCTGACTCATTCATATTAATTTTTTTCGCAATTATTACAAACGAATCAAATCCAGAAACGTGGATCATTGTTTCAAAACCGGAGCAGGATTTTTGCTTATGAACCTTTCTGCTATTTGATGGTATCCTAAATAACCCAAAATAGGCTTTCGTCTCATATAATGGTTTAAAATTTTATCATAGACCATTAATTACAACATGTCTCCGTGTGAGAGAGAGAGAGAGAGAGAGAGAGAGAGAGAGAGAGAGAGAGAGAGAGAGAGAGAGAGAGAGAGAGAGAGAGAGAGAGAGTGAATCACCTGTTACCTATTATTTTGTTACACTATTATTGAATAACGTAATTTCTAAACAGGTAATCATCATGAGTACTGGTGGCTCATAATGCTAATATGTTTAATTCCATATAATTTCCAAATTATGAACATTGTCGTCCTTACTCTTCGTGGGTTTTAGCGATAATTTACGATAATATTTTCTAAAGGTTTAGATTTCGTTTCTTGATATGGAACAAAATGTTTTCCGTGCTTTGAAAATCTGTTAAAATTTCTAAATATATTTTAATTTACTTTGATGTCCCCTTTTTTTTAGGAATGATGATATGTCAGATTAGAACACTATGGCAGAAAACGCCTATAATTTCAGCGTACGACATCCGACGGAAAACTCAGGAATGAAAAAAAGATAATAAATAAAGTCTAACGGAGAATTTATTTTTCTCTTTAAATTCATCCATTGTTCTAAAGGGGTAACCATTTTTTCTTTTATCTTATTTTTACGATTAAAGAATTCTATGGCGAAAATAATGATAATATTCCTTGTGTACTTTTTTCTCAATGTCTTTGATGTAAGCTTCATATTGTTTCATGGTTTTTTATATACAACTATTAATGAAGAGTATAAAACAAATCTTAACATTGTAAGAAGTATATTTTGATAATAATAAAGTAGCATGAATTGTCAAAAATTGCAATTTACTAATATTATTGAACGAGAAAATGTTGTGTGTTTATACATCAGGTGGTTTGTGTGTGTTGTGATTTCTTAATATTATTATATTTCCTCCTAACTTAACTATAATCTATATCATTTTCCTTATCTATCTTTGTTCTTGTTTTTAGCTCTCCACTGTTGATAATTTGAATAATGAAGAGAGAGCGGTCGCTCATTGAAAATATTTGTACTGAGAGTATGTAACAATTAAAATAATAAAAGAACTTTAATATCCTAAATAACGTCCAACGTTGTGAAAAGAAATGTATACTACTTTACATTCAAATGAAATGTGAGCCAATCTTTTTATAGAATCTGAAATCGTGAAAGGAACAGAAAAACGAACCACGTGAATGATATTTTTCTCTGTCTACTTGTCTGCCATCACTAATCTTTTGAGTGCTGACTACTTTAGCTCAGTCCTCTGAAGAAACAAAAGTATCAAGAATTACATAGCAGTGTATATTTTCTTCAATTATAGAAATCTGAAAATCAGACGAGAGGTCTCTTAAGATTCAATTAATAAAAATCATATTTTTTTTTTATTTGATTAGATTCAAATAACCTTTACAAATATGACTGATTGCTCCAGTAATACTGGAACTCTTATGTTTTACTGATATATAATTCTATATTTTATTCGGTACAGAATGATGACCTATAGATGATAGAATGAGATAATTAGACTTGTTAATTAATTCTCAGGCAGTTTGATCGTCTTCTAATACCTTTAGAAGGAAAATGAAGTTGAGATTCTTTTTCAAGGAAAGGTCCCTATTATAGAAAAATAATTTAATATCTTAAAACCCTATTTCACAGAAAATGTTGTAAGAAACGAATTCTTGTAGAAAGGGATTTCATATACAATATATATATATATATATATATATATATATATATATATATATATATATATATATATATATATATATATATATATATATATGTATATATATATATATATATATATATATATATATATATATATATATATATATATATATTTATATATATATATATTTATATATATATATATATATATATATATATATATATATATATATATATATATATATATATATATATATATATATATATATATATATATATATATATATATATATATATATATATATATATATATATATATATATATATATATATATATATATATATATATATATATATATATATATATATATATATATATATATTATTATATACATATATATATATATATATATATATTATATATATATATATATATATATGTATATATATATATCCTGTGGTGCTCTGCGAACAAGGGCAGCATCATCAGCATCCTCCAGGTCTGCTGAATTCCTATTACCAATCCATTCCAATCCTTCTCCACCATCTCCGACAGTTTTACTTTTCACAAAATCCATCAGGATGATGAACAACATAAGTGACAACACATTCCCTTGGATTACTCCGCTGTTCAATGGAAATTCATTTGATAAGACTCCATTAACACCAACTCTGCACTTTCTATGCTCATGAGCAGACTAAATTAAATTTACATATTTAGGAGGAATTCCGTATTAATGTAAGACTCTCCACAAAATTGGTCTAAACACGCTATCAAAGGCTTTTTCATAGTCCACAAAGGCCATCGTAAGTTGATTTCTATATCCCACGCATTTCTGTACAATATGTCTCAAAATGAAAATTTAGTCAGTGCAACTTTTACCTTTTCTAAATTCTACTTTTCATCAATATTTCTCTCCAGTGTCTTTAGAATAAGCCTACTATATATTTCCATAACAAATTACGTAGGTGTGATGCCTTTGTAAATAATGCAATCAGTCAGGTCTCCTTTTTTTTTTTTTTTTTTTTTGCCACTCCTAGCTCATTTTCATCTGGTTTTGCCTCTTAATGCCACATTCTACGAAATAATTTGGTTAGTTGTCGGGGAGTCACTTCATTTTCGGCCAGTATCATCTCGACAGTTATTCCATCGTATCCTGGGACTTTCCATCTCTTTAGTTTTTTTAGCATAGATTTGACTTCAAACACACTTAATTCATTCATGGCCACATCAAGATCTTGTTCAGCTTCATGTATATCAATCAAATTATTACCTTCATATCTCCTATTCATGAACTCGCTAAATTGTTCTGTCCAACGTTGTCTTTCTTTCACGGTAGTAGGACAGAATGACTAATGACATAAAGCCTAAGGACAAAATGCCTAAGGACAAAATGCCTAAGGACAAAATGCATAATTCCTCAGCACGGACAAAATTCCTAACAGACGTACTGCCTAATATACAAAAGGCGTAATGGATAAAACGCCCTCAAGGCAAAATGATCTTATTCAGCATATTTAGATAAATAATTTCAGATTAGTAAAAATCTTACAATTGAAACCCAGATAACTACTCAACAAGCTGTTGTTCATTTATTTAGCTTTTTAAAATAAATTATTTGAGATTAGTGAAGATCTTACTGTTAGAACCTACATAACTACCCGACAAGATGTTGTTCATTTTACTTTTCCTTCTGCACTTTGAAAGGTAGAAAATAATTACACTTATTTTCCTGAAAAAAAAAAAATGTTGACGATCATTTCAATATTTGTAAGAAAACCCTCAGTCAAAAATGGAAATCATCACTAGTAACAAAGGAGGAAAAAAAAAAACTAATATTTGAAGGATATGCATGCATCGTTAACATGAGAAATGAAGGACGTACATATTGGGGGGGGGGGGGTGAAAAAAAGTGCTTTGTGTAGTGCCAGTATAATCACTTGTAATGATTTAATTAAAAAAAAAAACTAATAATCATTCGCATCCATATGATGAAGCACGCACGAGTGCTTTGAAAGTTATCGAAAGTAAGGATGACTGCCCTCTTAAATCGGTTTAAGCTACATCCTCGGTAATAAATCACTATCCACAAGGTTTGTCACTAAGCCTATGCGGTTCTTTGCCGGTGAGAGATTCCCTTGCACGCAGTGTAAGACGTATAAGAGTGCTTGAAAGTCCCGATGAAGATTTATGGATAACTACAAGAGGTGAATGTTTTTTATGGTATGAAACAGAAAGTGGGCATATTTACAAAATTATAAAGAATTTGGAAGTCTTGAAAAGTAAGAACAAATGGTTAAGTAATGGCACTTTTAACTGTGCACCAATAGGAAAACAACTGTATACATTGTATTGTATTGTTTCTCAAAGTAAAACATTACCATTAGTATAATGTTACATCTAATAAAGATGAAAAAAACTTATCGTACAATATTTGAGTTCCTCAAAGTGCAGAGCCTTTTCCTAGTCTGTGACTCTTGATTGTGAACAAACATCAATAAAGGGTTTAAAGATTTTTTTCCAAATACTTCAATCAATGGCTGTTTCTTTCATTTCAGTCAATGTCTTTGGCGCAAAATACAAAATCTTGGTCTCATATACGCTGGTACACGAATAATGAAAATTCTTGCATAATCATACAAATACAAGTCTTAGCTTTTGTTCCTCCAGAGGATGTGGCTGATCTTTTTACAAACTTTTTGACTTCAATCCACAAAGAAACTGACGAAATTCTGAGTGAATTCTTTCAATATATGGAATTTCATGCCTCGGAATAGTTCAGCGAGGTCGACGAAGACACCCATCCTTCGATGTTCAAATGAGGAATGTACAGTATATCATAGAATAGAATCAAATTTGCTAAGAAAAGGAACTCTCTAGAAGGATGACACCATGCTTTTAACAAGAGAGTTTCAATTACTCAACCAGCTATCTCTAAGCTTATAAAAAAAAATCAAAATGGATAAAAAAAAACTATGTAACTTACAATAAGGATGAAGGTTTATCCTATCTAATGGCTATAGCACATAATTTTTTAATGTTCTTCAATTCTGCTAAATAACCCATTCCTGATTAGATAAATTTATATTCATTCTGGTTTATGTCTTAGAGAAAACAAAGATTATTTACTCTGTATTATGTTTTTAATGCTGAATTGTTCAATAAAACACTTTTGTTACACGTTTTTTTCTCTATCCCGAGTCCTTTGGATATTTCATATATTATAAACCTCTTATCTATAAGTCCTCCTTAATGCCAAATATATGCTAGACAAACTCCAACAAGAAGCATTGAATTTCATATCAGTATGAAGTAAACTAAGCCGCCTTGGCCGAGGTCAGTACTCTACTGTGTGCTAAGCTATCGGGTTCACCTGTTTTTATCCCTTTTTAGATGGTTTATCCAATTGGTATTTGGAATGTTAGGCATTTTGTCCATTAGGCATTTTGTTTGTTGAGGGATTAGGCATTTTGTCCTTACCTATTCTGTCCTTAGGCCTTATGTGTGCTCACGTCTTTCTGACTAGTAATTAACTTTACTGAATAAGTTCCATGATTTCATTGTGATATGATATTTTGCCAATTTTTCTATAATCTATACAAGTGCGTATTTTTGGTTATTTATGTGCTTATTCTACTTATCATACTAGACTTTTAATCTTAGTGTATTTTTAATCATAAAAATTATACTCTCTATTGTGTCATTCTTGCACTGCAGGAAATAATATAGAAATACATGATCATATACTTTTCCCTTTTTTTTTTTTTGTTTACTCAGTAATTCATTTAGTTTCATTCATTTCTTCTTTTTTTCATCGAAATTCTGACTCATTCATATTAATTTTTTTTCGCAATTATTACAAACGAATCAAATCCAGAAACGTGGATCATTGTTTCAAAACCGGAGCAGGATTTTTGCTTATGAACCTTTCTGCTATTTGATGGTATCCTAAATAACCCAAAATAGGCTTTCGTCTCATATAATGGTTTAAAATTTTATCATAGACCATTAATTACAACATGTCTCCGTGTGAGAGAGAGAGAGAGAGAGAGAGAGAGAGAGAGAGAGAGAGAGAGAGAGAGAGAGAGAGAGAGAGAGAGAGAGAGAGAGAGATGAATCACCTGTTACCTATTATTTTGTTACACTATTATTGAATAACGTAATTTCTAAACAGGTAATCATCATGAGTACTGGTGGCTCATAATGCTAATATGTTTAATTCCATATAATTTCCAAATTATGAACATTGTCGTCCTTACTCTTCGTGGGTTTTAGCGATAATTTACGATAATATTTTCTAAAGGTTTAGATTTCGTTTCTTGATATGGAACAAAATGTTTTCCGTGCTTTGAAAATCTGTTAAAATTTCTAAATATATTTTAATTTACTTTGATGTCCCCTTTTTTTTAGGAATGATGATATGTCAGATTAGAACACTATGGCAGAAAACGCCTATAATTTCAGCGTACGACATCCGACGGAAAACTCAGGAATGAAAAAAAGATAATAAATAAAGTCTAACGGAGAATTTATTTTTCTCTTTAAATTCATCCATTGTTCTAAAGGGGTAACCATTTTTTCTTTATCTTATTTTTACGATTAAAGAATTCTATGGCGAAAATAATGATAATATTCCTTGTGTACTTTTTTCTCAATGTCTTTGATGTAAGCTTCATATTGTTTCATGGTTTTTTATATACAACTATTAATGAAGAGTATAAAACAAATCTTAACATTGTAAGAAGTATATTTTGATAATAATAAAGTAGCATGAATAGTCAAAAATTGCAATTTACTAATATTATTGAACGAGAAAATGTTGTGTGTTTATACATCAGGTGGTTTGTGTGTGTTGTGATTTCTTAATATTATTATATTTCCTCCTAACTTAACTATAATCTATATCATTTTCCTTATCTATCTTTGTTCTTGTTTTTAGCTCTCCACTGTTGATAATTTGAATAATGAAGAGAGAGCGGTCGCTCATTGAAAATATTTGTACTGAGAGTATGTAACAATTAAAATAATAAAAGAACTTTAATATCCTAAATAACGTCCAACGTTGTGAAAAGAAATGTATACTACTTTACATTCAAATGAAATGTGAGCCAATCTTTTTATAGAATCTGAAATCGTGAAAGGAACAGAAAAACGAACCACGTGAATGATATTTTTCTCTGTCTACTTGTCTGCCATCACTAATCTTTTGAGTGCTGACTACTTTAGCTCAGTCCTCTGAAGAAACAAAAGTATCAAGAATTACATAGCAGTGTATATTTTCTTCAATTATAGAAATCTGAAAATCAGACGAGAGGTCTCTTAAGATTCAATTAATAAAAATCATATTTTTTTTTTATTTGATTAGATTCAAATAACCTTTACAAATATGACTGATTGCTCCAGTAATACTGGAACTCTTATGTTTTACTGATATATAATTCTATATTTTATTCGGTACAGAATGATGACCTATAGATGATAGAATGAGATAATTAGACTTGTTAATTAATTCTCAGGCAGTTTGATCGTCTTCTAATACCTTTAGAAGGAAAATGAAGTTGAGATTCTTTTTCAAGGAAAGGTCCCTATTATAGAAAAATAATTTAATATCTTAAAACCCTATTTCACAGAAAATGTTGTAAGAAACGAATTCTTGTAGAAAGGGATTTCATATACAATATATATATATATATATATATATATATATATATATATATATATATATATATATATATATATATATATATATATATATATATATATATATATATATATATATATATATATATATATATATATATATATATATATTTATATATATATATATATATATATATATATATATATATATATACAGTATAGATAATCATATATATATATATATATATATATATATATATATATATATATATATATATATATATATATATATATATATATATATATATATATATATATATATATATATATATATATCTATATATATATATATATATATATATATATATATATATATATATATATATATATATATATATATATATATATATATATATATATATATATATATATTATATACATATATATATATATATATATATATATATATATATATATATATATATATATATATATATATATATATCCTGTGGTGCTCTGCGAACAAGGGCAGCATCATCAGCATCCTCCAGGTCTGCTGAATTCCTATTACCAATCCATTCCAATCCTTCTCCACCATCTCCGACAGTTTTACTTTTCACAAAATCCATCAGGATGATGAACAACATAAGTGACAACACATTCCCTTGGATTACTCCGCTGTTCAATGGAAATTCATTTGATAAGACTCCATTAACACCAACTCTGCACTTTCTATGCTCATGAGCAGACTAAATTAAATTTACATATTTAGGAGGAATTCCGTATTAATGTAAGACTCTCCACAAAATTGGTCTAAACACGCTATCAAAGGCTTTTTCATAGTCCACAAAGGCCATCGTAAGTTGATTTCTATATCCCACGCATTTCTGTACAATATGTCTCAAAATGAAAATTTAGTCAGTGCAACTTTTACCTTTTCTAAATTCTACTTTTCATCAATATTTCTCTCCAGTGTCTTTAGAATAAGCCTACTATATATTTCCATAACAAATTACGTAGGTGTGATGCCTTTGTAAATAATGCAATCAGTCAGGTCTCCTTTTTTTTTTTTTTTTTTTTTTGCCACTCCTAGCTCATTTTCATCTGGTTTTGCCTCTTAATGCCACATTCTACGAAATAATTTGGTTAGTTGTCGGGGAGTCACTTCATTTTCGGCCAGTATCATCTCGACAGTTATTCCATCGTATCCTGGGACTTTCCATCTCTTTAGTTTTTTTAGCATAGATTTGACTTCAAACACACTTAATTCATTCATGGCCACATCAAGATCTTGTTCAGCTTCATGTATATCAATCAAATTATTACCTTCATATCTCCTATTCATGAACTCGCTAAATTGTTCTGTCCAACGTTGTCTTTCTTTCACGGTAGTAGGACAGAATGACTAATGACATAAAGCCTAAGGACAAAATGCCTAAGGACAAAATGCCTAAGGACAAAATGCATAATTCCTCAGCACGGACAAAATTCCTAACAGACGTACTGCCTAATATACAAAAGGCGTAATGGATAAAACGCCCTCAAGGCAAAATGATCTTATTCAGCATATTTAGATAAATAATTTCAGATTAGTAAAAATCTTACAATTGAAACCCAGATAACTACTCAACAAGCTGTTGTTCATTTATTTAGCTTTTTAAAATAAATTATTTGAGATTAGTGAAGATCTTACTGTTAGAACCTACATAACTACCCGACAAGATGTTGTTCATTTTACTTTTCCTTCTGCACTTTGAAAGGTAGAAAATAATTACACTTATTTTCCTGAAAAAAAAAAAAATGTTGACGATCATTTCAATATTTGTAAGAAAACCCTCAGTCAAAAATGGAAATCATCACTAGTAACAAAGGAGGAAAAAAAAAACTAATATTTGAAGGATATGCATGCATCGTTAACATGAGAAATGAAGGACGTACATATTGGGGGGGGGGGGGTGAAAAAAAGTGCTTTGTGTAGTGCCAGTATAATCACTTGTAATGATTTAATTAAAAAAAAAAAACTAATAATCATTCGCATCCATATGATGAAGCACGCACGAGTGCTTTGAAAGTTATCGAAAGTAAGGATGACTGCCCTCTTAAATCGGTTTAAGCTACATCCTCGGTAATAAATCACTATCCACAAGGTTTGTCACTAAGCCTATGCGGTTCTTTGCCGGTGAGAGATTCCCTTGCACGCAGTGTAAGACGTATAAGAGTGCTTGAAAGTCCCGATGAAGATTTATGGATAACTACAAGAGGTGAATGTTTTTTATGGTATGAAACAGAAAGTGGGCATATTTACAAAATTATAAAGAATTTGGAAGTCTTGAAAAGTAAGAACAAATGGTTAAGTAATGGCACTTTTAACTGTGCACCAATAGGAAAACAACTGTATACATTGTATTGTATTGTTTCTCAAAGTAAAACATTACCATTAGTATAATGTTACATCTAATAAAGATGAAAAAAACTTATCGTACAATATTTGAGTTCCTCAAAGTGCAGAGCCTTTTCCTAGTCTGTGACTCTTGATTGTGAACAAACATCAATAAAGGGTTTAAAGATTTTTTTCCAAATACTTCAATCAATGGCTGTTTCTTTCATTTCAGTCAATGTCTTTGGCGCAAAATACAAAATCTTGGTCTCATATACGCTGGTACACGAATAATGAAAATTCTTGCATAATCATACAAATACAAGTCTTAGCTTTTGTTCCTCCAGAGGATGTGGCTGATCTTTTTACAAACTTTTTGACTTCAATCCACAAAGAAACTGACGAAATTCTGAGTGAATTCTTTCAATATATGGAATTTCATGCCTCGGAATAGTTCAGCGAGGTCGACGAAGACACCCATCCTTCGATGTTCAAATGAGGAATGTACAGTATATCATAGAATAGAATCAAATTTGCTAAGAAAAGGAACTCTCTAGAAGGATGACACCATGCTTTTAACAAGAGAGTTTCAATTACTCAACCAGCTATCTCTAAGCTTATAAAAAAAAATCAAAATGGATAAAAAAAAACTATGTAACTTACAATAAGGATGAAGGTTTATCCTATCTAATGGCTATAGCACATAATTTTTTAATGTTCTTCAATTCTGCTAAATAACCCATTCCTGATTAGATAAATTTATATTCATTCTGGTTTATGTCTTAGAGAAAACAAAGATTATTTACTCTGTATTATGTTTTTAATGCTGAATTGTTCAATAAAACACTTTTGTTACACGTTTTTTTCTCTATCCCGAGTCCTTTGGATATTTCATATATTATAAACCTCTTATCTATAAGTCCTCCTTAATGCCAAATATATGCTAGACAAACTCCAACAAGAAGCATTGAATTTCATATCAGTATGAAGTAAACTAAGCCGCCTTGGCCGAGGTCAGTACTCTACTGTGTGCTAAGCTATCGGGTTCACCTGTTTTTATCCCTTTTTAGATGGTTTATCCAATTGGTATTTGGAATGTTAGGCATTTTGTCCATTAGGCATTTTGTTTGTTGAGGGATTAGGCATTTTGTCCTTACCTATTCTGTCCTTAGGCCTTATGTGTGCTCACGTCTTTCTGACTAGTAATTAACTTTACTGAATAAGTTCCATGATTTCATTGTGATATGATATTTTGCCAATTTTTCTATAATCTATACAAGTGCGTATTTTTGGTTATTTATGTGCTTATTCTACTTATCATACTAGACTTTTAATCTTAGTGTATTTTTAATCATAAAAATTATACTCTCTATTGTGTCATTCTTGCACTGCAGGAAATAATATAGAAATACATGATCATATACTTTTCCCTTTTTTTTTTTTTGTTTACTCAGTAATTCATTTAGTTTCATTCATTTCTTCTTTTTTTCATCGAAATTCTGACTCATTCATATTAATTTTTTTTCGCAATTATTACAAACGAATCAAATCCAGAAACGTGGATCATTGTTTCAAAACCGGAGCAGGATTTTTGCTTATGAACCTTTCTGCTATTTGATGGTATCCTAAATAACCCAAAATAGGCTTTCGTCTCATATAATGGTTTAAAATTTTATCATAGACCATTAATTACAACATGTCTCCGTGTGTGTGAGAGAGAGAGAGAGAGAGAGAGAGAGAGAGAGAGAGAGAGAGAGAGAGAGAGAGAGAGAGAGAGAGAGAGAGATGAATCACCTGTTACCTATTATTTTGTTACACTATTATTGAATAACGTAATTTCTAAACAGGTAATCATCATGAGTACTGGTGGCTCATAATGCTAATATGTTTAATTCCATATAATTTCCAAATTATGAACATTGTCGTCCTTACTCTTCGTGGGTTTTAGCGATAATTTACGATAATATTTTCTAAAGGTTTAGATTTCGTTTCTTGATATGGAACAAAATGTTTTCCGTGCTTTGAAAATCTGTTAAAATTTCTAAATATATTTTAATTTACTTTGATGTCCCCTTTTTTTTAGGAATGATGATATGTCAGATTAGAACACTATGGCAGAAAACGCCTATAATTTCAGCGTACGACATCCGACGGAAAACTCAGGAATGAAAAAAAGATAATAAATAAAGTCTAACGGAGAATTTATTTTTCTCTTTAAATTCATCCATTGTTCTAAAGGGGTAACCATTTTTTCTTTATCTTATTTTTACGATTAAAGAATTCTATGCGAAAATAATGATAATATTCCTTGTGTACTTTTTTCTCAATGTCTTTGATGTAAGCTTCATATTGTTTCATGGTTTTTTATATACAACTATTAATGAAGAGTATAAAACAAATCTTAACATTGTAAGAAGTATATTTTGATAATAATAAAGTAGCATGAATAGTCAAAAATTGCAATTTACTAATATTATTGAACGAGAAAATGTTGTGTGTTTATACATCAGGTGGTTTGTGTGTGTTGTGATTTCTTAATATTATTATATTTCCTCCTAACTTAACTATAATCTATATTATTTTCCTTATCTATCTTTGTTCTTGTTTTTAGCTCTCCACTGTTGATAATTTGAATAATGAAGAGAGAGCGGTCGCTCATTGAAAATATTTGTACTGAGAGTATGTAACAATTAAAATAATAAAAGAACTTTAATATCCTAAATAACGTCCAACGTTGTGAAAAGAAATGTATACTACTTTACATTCAAAGGAAATGTGAGCCAATCTTTTTATAGAATCTGAAATCGTGAAAGGAACAGAAAAACGAACCACGTGAATGATATTTTTCTCTGTCTACTTGTCTGCCATCACTAATCTTTTGAGTGCTGACTACTTTAGCTCAGTCCTCTGAAGAAACAAAAGTATCAAGAATTACATAGCAGTGTATATTTTCTTCAATTATAGAAATCTGAAAATCAGACGAGAGGTCTCTTAAGATTCAATTAATAAAAATCATATTTTTTTTTATTTGATTAGATTCAAATAACCTTTACATATATGACTGATTGCTCCAGTAATACTGGAACTCTTATGTTTTACTGATATATAATTCTATATTTTATTCGGTACAGAATGATGACCTATAGATGATAGAATGAGATAATTAGACTTGTTAATTAATTCTCAGGCAGTTTGATCGTCTTCTAATACCTTTAGAAGGAAAATGAAGTTGAGATTCTTTTTCAAGGAAAGGTCCCTATTATAGAAAAATAATTTAATATCTTAAAACCCTATTTCACAGAAAATGTTGTAAGAAACGAATTCTTGTAGAAAGGGATTTCATATACAATATATATATATATATATATATATATATATATATATATATATATATATATATATATATATATATATATATATATATATATATATATATATATATATATATATTTATATATATATATATTTATATATATATATATATATATATATATATATATATATATATATATATATATATATATATATACAGTATAGATAATCATATATATATATATATATATATATATATATATATATATATATATATATATATGTATATATATTTATATATATATATATATATATATATATATATATATATATATATATATATATATATATATATATATATAATTATTTATACATATATATATATATATATATATATATATATATATATATATATATATATATATATATATATATATATATATATATATATATATGTATATATATATCCTGTGGTGCTCTGCGAACAAGGGCAGCATCATCAGCATCCTCCAGGTCTGCTGAATTCCTATTACCAATCCATTCCAATCCTTCTCCACCATCTCCGACAGTTTTACTTTTCACAAAATCCATCAGGATGATGAACAACATAAGTGACAACACATTCCCTTGGATTACTCCGCTGTTCAATGGAAATTCATTTGATAAGACTCCATTAACACCAACTCTGCACTTTCTATGCTCATGAGCAGACTAAATTAAATTTACATATTTAGGAGGAATTCCGTATTAATGTAAGACTCTCCACAAAATTGGTCTAAACACGCTATCAAAGGCTTTTTCATAGTCCACAAAGGCCATCGTAAGTTGATTTCTATATCCCACGCATTTCTGTACAATATGTCTCAAAATGAAAATTTAGTCAGTGCAACTTTTACCTTTTCTAAATTCTACTTTTCATCAATATTTCTCTCCAGTGTCTTTAGAATAAGCCTACTATATATTTCCATAACAAATTACGTAGGTGTGATGCCTTTGTAAATAATGCAATCAGTCAGGTCTCCTTTTTTTTTTTTTTTTTTTTTGCCACTCCTAGCTCATTTTCATCTGGTTTTGCCTCTTAATGCCACATTCTACGAAATAATTTGGTTAGTTGTCGGGGAGTCACTTCATTTTCGGCCAGTATCATCTCGACAGTTATTCCATCGTATCCTGGGACTTTCCATCTCTTTAGTTTTTTTAGCATAGATTTGACTTCAAACACACTTAATTCATTCATGGCCACATCAAGATCTTGTTCAGCTTCATGTATATCAATCAAATTATTACCTTCATATCTCCTATTCATGAACTCGCTAAATTGTTCTGTCCAACGTTGTCTTTCTTTCACGGTAGTAGGACAGAATGACTAATGACATAAAGCCTAAGGACAAAATGCCTAAGGACAAAATGCCTAAGGACAAAATGCATAATTCCTCAGCACGGACAAAATTCCTAACAGACGTACTGCCTAATATACAAAAGGCGTAATGGATAAAACGCCCTCAAGGCAAAATGATCTTATTCAGCATATTTAGATAAATAATTTCAGATTAGTAAAAATCTTACAATTGAAACCCAGATAACTACTCAACAAGCTGTTGTTCATTTATTTAGCTTTTTAAAATAAATTATTTGAGATTAGTGAAGATCTTACTGTTAGAACCTACATAACTACCCGACAAGATGTTGTTCATTTTACTTTTCCTTCTGCACTTTGAAAGGTAGAAAAAAATTACACTTATTTTCCTGAAAAAAAAAAAATGTTGACGATCATTTCAATATTTGTAAGAAAACCCTCAGTCAAAAATGGAAATCATCACTAGTAACAAAGGAGGAAAAAAAAAACTAACATTTGAAGGATATGCATGCATCGTTAACATGAGAAATGAAGGACGTACATATTGGGGGGGGGGGGTGAAAAAAAGTGCTTTGTGTAGTGCCAGTATAATCACTTGTAATGATTTAATTAAAAAAAAAAAACTAATAATCATTCGCATCCATATGATGAAGCACGCACGAGTGCTTTGAAAGTTATCGAAAGTAAGGATGACTGCCCTCTTAAATCGGTTTAAGCTACATCCTCGGTAATAAATCACTATCCACAAGGTTTGTCACTAAGCCTATGCGGTTCTTTGCCGGTGAGAGATTCCCTTGCACGCAGTGTAAGACGTATAAGAGTGCTTGAAAGTCCCGATGAAGATTTATGGATAACTACAAGAGGTGAATGTTTTTTATGGTATGAAACAGAAAGTGGGCATATTTACAAAATTATAAAGAATTTGGAAGTCTTGAAAAGTAAGAACAAATGGTTAAGTAATGGCACTTTTAACTGTGCACCAATAGGAAAACAACTGTATACATTGTATTGTATTGTTTCTCAAAGTAAAACATTACCATTAGTATAATGTTACATCTAATAAAGATGAAAAAAACTTATCGTACAATATTTGAGTTCCTCAAAGTGCAGAGCCTTTTCCTAGTCTGTGACTCTTGATTGTGAACAAACATCAATAAAGGGTTTAAAGATTTTTTTCCAAATACTTCAATCAATGGCTGTTTCTTTCATTTCAGTCAATGTCTTTGGCGCAAAATACAAAATCTTGGTCTCATATACGCTGGTACACGAATAATGAAAATTCTTGCATAATCATACAAATACAAGTCTTAGCTTTTGTTCCTCCAGAGGATGTGGCTGATCTTTTTACAAACTTTTTGACTTCAATCCACAAAGAAACTGACGAAATTCTGAGTGAATTCTTTCAATATATGGAATTTCATGCCTCGGAATAGTTCAGCGAGGTCGACGAAGACACCCATCCTTCGATGTTCAAATGAGGAATGTACAGTATATCATAGAATAGAATCAAATTTGCTAAGAAAAGGAACTCTCTAGAAGGATGACACCATGCTTTTAACAAGAGAGTTTCAATTACTCAACCAGCTATCTCTAAGCTTATAAAAAAAATCAAAACGGATAAAAAAAAACCATGCAACTTACAATAAGGATCAAGGTTTATCCTATCTAATGGCTATAGCACATAGTTTTTTAATGTTCTTCAATTCTGCTAAATAACCCATTCCTGATTAGAAAAATTTATATTCATTCTGGTTTATGTCTTAGAGAAAACAAAGATTATCTAGTCTGTATTATCTTTTTAATGAGGAATTGTTCAATAAAACACTTTTGTTACACTTTTTTATCTCTATCCCGAGTCCTTTGGATATTTCATATATTATAAACCTCTTATCTATAAGTCCTCCTTAATGCCAAATATATGCTAGACAAACTCCAACAAGAAGCATTGAATTTCATATCAGTATGAAGTAAACTAAGCCGCCTTGGCCGAGGTCAGTACTCTACTGTGTGCTAAGCTATCGGGTTCACCTGTTTTTATCCCTTTTTAGTTGGTTTATCCAATTGGTATTTGGAATGTTAGGCATTTTGTCCATTAGGCATTTTGTTTGTTGAGGGATTAGGCATTTTGTCCTTACCCATTCTGTCCTTAGGCTTTATGTGTGCTCCCGTCTTTCTGACTAGTAATTAACGTTACTGAATAAGTTCCATGATTTCATTGTGATATGATATTTTGCCAATTTTTCTATAATCTATACAAGTGCGTATTTTTGGTTATTTATGTGCTTATTCTACTTATCATACTAGACTTTTAATCTTAGTGTATTTTTAATCATAAAAATTATTCTCTCTATTGTGTCATTCTTGCACTGCTGGAAATAATATATAAATGCATGATCATATACTTTTCCTTTTTTTGTTTACTCAGTAATTCATTTAGTTTCATTAATTTCTTCTTTTTTTTCATCGAAATTTTGACTCATTCATATTAATTTATTTTGCAATTATTACAAACGAATCAAATCCAGAAACGTGGATCATTGTTTCAAAACCGGAGCAGGATTTTTGCTTATGAACCTTTCTGCTATTTGATGGTATCCTAAATAACCCAAAATAGGCTTTCGTCTCATATAATGGTTTAAAATTTTATCATAGACCATTAATTACAACATGTCTCCGTGTGAGAGAGAGAGAGAGAGAGAGAGAGAGAGAGAGAGAGAGAGAGAGAGAGAGAGAGAGAGAGAGAGAGAGAGATGAATCACCTGTTACATATTATTTTGTTCCACTATTATTGAATAACGTAATTTCTAAACAGGTAATCATCATGAGTACTGGTGGCTCATAATGCTAAAATGTTTAATTCCATATAATTTTCAAATTATGAACATTGGCGTTCTTACTCTTCGTGGGTTTTAGCGATAATTTACGATAATAATTTCAAAAGGTTTAGATTTCGTTTCTTGATATGGAACAAAATGTTTTCCGTGCTTTGAAAATCTGTTAAAATTTCTAAATATATTTTCATTTACTTTGATGTCTCCTTTTTTTTAAGAAGGATGATATGTCAGATTAGAACACTATGGCAGAAAACGCCTATAATTTCAGTGTACGACATCCGTCAGAAAACTCAGGAATGAAAATAAAGATAATAAATAAAGTCTAACGGAGAATTTATTTTTCTCTTTAAATTCATCCATTGTTCTAAAGGGGTAACCATTTTTTTTTATCTTATTTTTACGATTAAAGAATTCTATGGGGAAAATAATGATAATATTCCTTGTGTACTTTTTTCTCAATGTCTTTGATGTAAGCTTCATATTGTTTCATGGTTTTTTATATACAACTATTAATGAAGAGTATAAAACAAATCTTAACATTGTAAGAAGTATATTTTGATAATAATAAAGTAGCATGAATAGTCAAAAATAGCAATTTACTAATATTATTGAACGAGAAAATGTTGTGTGTTTATACATCAGGTGGTTTGTGTGTGTTGTGATTTCTTAATATTATTATATTTCCTCCTAACTTAACTATAATCTATATTATTTTCCTTATCTATCTTTGTTCTTGTTTTTAGCTCTCCACTGTTGATAATTTGAATAATGAAGAGAGAGCGGTCGCTCATTGAAAATATTTGTACTGAGAGTATGTAACAATTAAAATAATAAAAGAACTTTAATATCCTAAATAACGTCCAACGTTGTGAAAAGAAATGTATACTACTTTACATTCAAAGGAAATGTGAGCCAATCTTTTTATAGAATCTGAAATCGTGAAAGGAACAGAAAAACGAACCACGTGAATGATATTTTTCTCTGTCTACTTGTCTGCCATCACTAATCTTTTGAGTGCTGACTACTTTAGCTCAGTCCTCTGAAGAAACAAAAGTATCAAGAATTACATAGCAGTGTATATTTTCTTCAATTATAGAAATCTGAAAATCAGACGAGAGGTCTCTTAAGATTCAATTAATAAAAATCATATTTTTTTTTTTATTTGATTAGATTCAAATAACCTTTACATATATGACTGATTGCTCCAGTAATACTGGAACTCTTATGTTATACTGATATATAATTCTATATTTTATTCGGTACAGAATGATGACCTATAGATGATAGAATGAGATAATTAGACTTGTTAATTAATTCTCAGGCAGTTTGATCGTCTTCTAATACCTTTAGAAGGAAAATGAAGTTGAGATTCTTTTTCAAGGAAAGGTCCCTATTATAGAAAAATAATTTAATATCTCAAAACCCTATTTCACAGAAAATGTTGTAAGAAACGAATTTTTGTAGAAAGGGATTTCATATACAATATATATATATATATATATATATGTATATATATATATATATTTATATATATATATATTTATATATATATATATATAAATATATATATATATATATATATACAGTATAGATAATCATATATATATATATATATATATGTATATATATTTATATATATATATATATATATATATATAATTATTTATACATATATATATATATATATATATATATGTATATATATATCCTGTGGTGCTCTGCGAACAAGGGCAGCATCATCAGCATCCTCCAGGTCTGCTGAATTCCTATTACCAATCCATTCCAATCCTTCTCCACCATCTCCGACAGTTTTACTTTTCACAAAATCCATCAGGATGATGAACAACATAAGTGACAACACATTCCTTGGATTACTCCGCTGTTCAATGGAAATTCATTTGATAAGACTCCATTAACACCAACTCTGCACTTTCTATGCTCATGAGCAGACTAAATTAAATTTACATATCTAGGAGGAATTCCGTATTAATGTAAGACTCTCCACAAAATTGGTCTAAACACGCTATCAAAGGCTTTTTCATAGTCCACAAAGGCCATCGTAAGTTGATTTCTATATCCCACGCATTTCTGTACAATATGTCTCAAAATGAAAATTTAGTCAGTGCAACTTTTACCTTTTCTAAATTCTACTTTTCATCAATATTTCTCTCCAGTGTCTTTAGAATAAGCCTACTATATATTTCCATAACAAATTACGTAGGTGTGATGCCTTTGTAAATAATGCAATCAGTCAGGTCTCCTTTTTTTTTTTTTTTTTTTTGCCACTCCTAGCTCATTTTCATCTGGTTTTGCCTCTTAATGCCACATTCTACGAAATAATTTGGTTAGTTGTCGGGGAGTCACTTCATTTTCGGCCAGTATCATCTCGACAGTTATTCCATCGTATCCTGGGACTTTCCATCTCTTTAGTTTTTTTAGCATAGATTTGACTTCAAACACACTTAATTCATTCATGGCCACATCAAGATCTTGTTCAGCTTCATGTATATCAATCAAATTATTACCTTCATATCTCCTATTCATGAACTCGCTAAATTGTTCTGTCCAACGTTGTCTTTCTTTCACGGTAGTAGGACAGAATGACTAATGACATAAAACCTAAGGACAAAATGCCTAAGGACAAAATGCCTAAGGACAAAATGCATAATTCCTCAGCACGGACAAAATTCCTAACAGACGTACTGCCTAATATACAAAAGGCGTAATGGATAAAACGCCCTCAAGGCAAAATGATCTTATTCAGCATATTTAGATAAATAATTCCAGATTAGTAAAAATCTTACAATTGAAACCCAGATAACTACTCAACAAGCTGTTGTTCATTTATTTAGCATTTTAAAATAAATTATTTGAGATTAGTCAAGATCTTATTGTTAAAACCCACATAAAACTTCTACAAGATCTTGTTCATTTTACTTTTCCATTTGCACATTGAAAGGCAGAAAATAATTACTCTTATTTTCCTGAAAAAAAAAAAAAAATTGACGATCATTTCAATATTTGTAAGAAAACCCTCAGTCAAAAATGGAACAAAGGAGGAAAAAAAACTAATATTTGAAAGATATGAATGCATCGTTAACATGAGAAATGAAGGAGGTACATATTGAGTGGGGGGGGGGGGGGTGAAAAAAAGTGCTTTGTGTAGTGCCAGTATAATCACTTGTAATGATTTAATTAAAAAAAAAAAACTAATAATCATTCGCATCCATATGATGAAGCACGCACGAGTGCTTTGAAAGTTATCGAAAGTAAGGATGACTGCCCTCTTAAATCGGTTTAAGCTACATCCTCGGTAATAAATCACTATCCACAAGGTTTGTCACTAAGCCTATGCGGTTCTTTGCCGGTGAGAGATTCCCTTGCACGCAGTGTAAGACGTATAAGAGTGCTTGGAAGTCCCGATGAAGATTTATGGATAACTACAAGAGGTGAATGTTTTTTTATGGTATGAAACAGAAAGTGGGCATATTTACAAAATTATAAAGAATTTGGAAGTCTTGAAAAGTAAGAACAAATGGTTAAGTAATGGCACTTTTAACTGTGCACCAATAGGAAAACAACTGTATACATTGTATTGTATTGTTTCTCAAAGTAAAACTTTACCATTAGTATACTGTTACATCTAATAAAGATGAAAAAAACTTGTACAATATTTGAGTTCCTCAAAGTGCAGAGCCTTTTCCTAGTCTGTGACTCTTGATTGTGAACAAACATCAATAAAGGGTTTAAAGATTTTTTCCAAATACTTCAATCAATGGCTGTTTCTTTCATTTCAGTCAATGTCTTTGGCGCAAAATACAAAATCTTGGTCTCATATACGCTGGTACACGAATAATGAAAATTCTTGCATAATCATACAAATACAAGTCTTAGCTTTTGTTCCTCCAGAGGATGTGGCTGATCTTTTTACAAACTTTTTGACTTCAATCCACAAAGAAACTGACGAAATTCTGAGTGAATTCTTTCAATATATGGAATTCCATGCCTCGGAATAGTTCAGAGAGGTCGACGAAGACACCCATCCTTCGATGTTCGAATGAGGAATGTACAGTATATCATAGAATAGAATCAAATTTGCTAAGAAAAGGAACTCTCTAGAAGGATGATACCATGCTTTTAACAAGAGAGTTTCAATTACTCAACCAGCTATCTCTAAGCTTATAAAACCAAAATCAAAACGGATAAAAAAAAACCATGCAACTTACAATAAGGATCAAGGTTTATCCTATCTAATGGCTATAGCACATAGTTTTTTAATGTTCTTCAATTCTGCTAAATAACCCATTCCTGATTAGAAAAATTTATATTCATTCTGGTTTATGTCTTAGAGAAAACAAAGATTATCTAGTCTGTATTATCTTTTTAATGAGGAATTGTTCAATAAAACACTTTTGTTACACTTTTTTATCTCTATCCCGAGTCCTTTGGATATTTCATATATTATAAACCTCTTATCTATAAGTCCTCCTTAATGCCAAATATATGCTAGACAAACTCCAACAAGAAGCATTGAATTTCATATCAGTATGAAGTAAACTAAGCCGCCTTGGCCGAGGTCAGTACTCTACTGTGTGCTAAGCTATCGGGTTCACCTGTTTTTATCCCTTTTTAGTTGGTTTATCCAATTGGTATTTGGAATGTTAGGCATTTTGTCCATTAGGCATTTTGTTTGTTGAGGGATTAGGCATTTTTGTCCTTACCCATTCTGTCCTTAGGCTTTATGTGTGCTCCCGTCTTTCTGACTAGTAATTAACGTTACTGAATAAGTTCCATGATTTCATTGTGATATGATATTTTGCCAATTTTTTCTATAATCTATACAAGTGCGTATTTTTGGTTATTTATGTGCTTATTCTACTTATCATACTAGACTTTTAATCTTAGTGTATTTTTAATCATAAAAAATTATTCTCTCTATTGTGTCATTCTTGCACTGCTGGAAATAATATATAAATGCTTGATCATATACTTTTCCTTTTTTTGTTTACTCAGTAATTCATTTAGTTTCATTAATTTCTTCTTTTTTTTCATCGAAATTTTGACTCATTCATATTAATTTATTTTGCAATTATTACAAACGAATCAAATCCAGAAACGTGGATCATTGTTTCAAAACCGGAGCAGGATTTTTGCTTATGAACCTTTCTGCTATTTGATGGTATCCTAAATAACCCAAAATAGGCTTTCGTCTCATATAATGGTTTAAAATTTTATCATAGACCATTAATTACAACATGTCTCCGTGTGAGAGAGAGAGAGAGAGAGAGAGAGAGAGAGAGAGAGAGAGAGAGAATGAATCACCTGTTACATATTATTTTGTTCCACTATTATTGAATAACGTAATTTCTAAACAGGTAATCATCATGAGTACTGGTGGCTCATAATGCTAAAATGTTTAATTCCATATAATTTTCAAATTATGAACATTGGCGTTCTTACTCTTCGTGGGTTTTAGCGATAATTTACGATAATAATTTCAAAAGGTTTAGATTTCGTTTCTTGATATGGAACAAAATGTTTTCCGTGCTTTGAAAATCTGTTAAAATTTCTAAATATATTTTCATTTACTTTGATGTCTCCTTTTTTTTAAGAAGGATGATATGTCAGATTAGAACACTATGGCAGAAAACGCCTATAATTTCAGTGTACGACATCCGTCAGAAAACTCAGGAATGAAAATAAAGATAATAAATAAAGGTCTAACGGAGAATTTATTTTTCTCTTTAAATTCATCCATTGTTCTAAAGGGGTAACCATTTTTTTTTTATCTTATTTTTACGATTAAAGAATTCTATGGGGAAAATAATGATCATATTCCTTGTGTACTTTTTTCTCAATGTCTTTGATGTAAGCTTCATATGGTTTCATGTTTTTTTTATATACAACTATTAATGAAGAGTATAAAATAAATCTTAACATTGTAAGAAGTATATTTTGATAATAATAAGGTAGCATGAATAGTCAAAAATAGCAATTTACTAATATTATTGAACGAGAAAATGTTGTGTGTTTATACATCAGGTGGTTTGTGTGTGTTGTGATTTCTTAATATTATTATATTTCCTCCTAACTTAACTATAATCTATATTATTTTCCTTCTCTATCTTTGTTCTTGTTTTTAGCTCTCCACTGTTGATAATTTGAATAATGAAGAGAGAGCGGTCGATCATTGAAAATATTTGTACTGAGAGTATGTAACAATTAAAATAATAAAAGAACTTTAACATCCCAAATAACGTCCAACGTTGTGAAAAGAAGGGAAATGTATACTACTTTACATTCAAAGGAAATGTGAGCCAATCTTTTTAAAGAATCTCAAATCGTGAAAGGAACAGAAAAACGAACTATGTGAATGATATTTTTCTCTATCTACTTGTCTGCCATCACTAATCTTTTGAGAGCTGACTACTTTAGCTCAGTCCTTTGAAGAAACAAAAGTATCAAGAATTAAATAGCATTGTATATTTTCTTCAATTTTAGAAACCTGAAAATCAGACGAGAGGTCTCTTAAGATTCAATTAATAAAAATCATATATATATATATATATATATATATATATATATTTATATATATATATATATATATATAGATTTTTTTTTTATTAGATTCAAATAACCTTTACAAATATGACTGATTGCTCCAGTAATAACTGGAACTCTCATGTTTTAATAATATATAATTCTATATTTTATTCAGTACAGAATGATGACCTATAGATGATAGAATGAGGCAATTAGACTTGTTAATTATCAGGCAGTTTGATCGTCTTCCAATACCTTTAGAAGGAAAATAAAGTTGAGATTCTTTTTCAAGGAAAGGTCCCTATCATAGACAAATAATTTAATATCTTAAAACCCTATTTCACAGAAAATGTTGTAAGAAACGAATTCTTTGTAAAAAGGGATTTCATATACAATATATATATATATATATATATAAATATATATATATATATATATATATACAGTATAGATAATCATATATATATATATATATATCTATATACAGTATAGATAATCATATATATATATATATATATATAAATTATTTATACTGTATATATATATATATATATACCTATATATATATATATATATATACATATGGGTGTGTGTGTGCTTTATATATATATATATATATATCTATATATATATACATATATTTTATATATATATATACATACATATATGTGTGATCTTATATATATATATATATATATATATCTACTGTATATATATAGTATATATAAATATATATGTATATATATATATATATATATATTTATATATATATATATATATATATATTTATATATATAGGCTATATATGTAAATATATATACATATATATATTTATGTAAATATATATATATATATATATATATGTATATATATATATATATATATGTTTATGTATATATATATATATATATGTATGTTTATATATATATATACATATATATATATATATATATCTATATATATCTATATATATATATGCTGTATATAAATATATATATATATATATATATACATATATATATGTATATATATATATATATATATATTCATATATATATATATATATACATATTTATATATGAATATATATACACACACACACATATATATATATATATATATATTTGTAAATATGTATACATATACATATATATATATATATATATATTTATATATATATATATATATATAGATAGATAGAGAGATACACACATACATACATACATACATACATTATATATATATATATATATGTATATATATATATATATATATATACAGTATATATATATATATATATATTATGTATCTATCTATCCATCTATCTATCTATATATATATATTATATGTATCTATCTATCTTTTTTTATATATATATATATATATATGTATATATATATATATATATATATGTGTGTATCTATCTATTTATATATATATATATATATATATATTTATATATATATATACATATATATACAGGTTTATGTCTCTTGTTGTTTGCATGGTATTATAGGCATTAAAATTCAAAATAATCTAAAAAGGAATAAAAATGTTTGTCCTTCATTTTTTTTAATGCTCCCAGCAGATCACATTGGGCAGTTTCGAGTATTATTTTTATATCAAAATAAATGCCCTTTTACTTCTATTTTCACGGTCCTTTTATTTCTAATCTGTTCATTTCAGTGGACTGGGGGAAAATAATGTAACCCTGCTAAAAAAAGTAATAATTCCCGTCTTCTACCGAGATTTTTTGTTCAATTAC